>NC_081327.1:909090-1212121 GCF_026419965.1 Kogia breviceps
TGTTTCCTGTGGAGGTCTATGGCCAAATAAACCAAATTGGTATGCAGGCCTGGCGTGCCCTCCCAAATAAAGGAGAAGTTTCAGGAAACCTGACTAAGATCATACAGGGCAGTACAGAAGCATTTTCTGACTTTGTAGCCAGAATGATGGAAGCTGCTGGTAGGATTTTTGGTAGTGTAGAAGATGCTATGCCATTAGTGAAGCAATTGATTTATGAGCAATGCACGAAGGAATGTCGTAGAGCAATCACACCAGTAAAAGGAAAGCCTTTAGATGTCTGGATGAAAATGTGCAGAGAAATAGGCGGGCCATTGTCTAACACTGGTCTTGCTGCGGCAGTTCTGGCCGCTGCCCGAAATACAACTAGTACCGTGAAATCAGGGGTTTGTTTCCAATGTGGACAGCCTGGGCACATTAAAAGGCAATGTAAAAATTTAGGCGCGAGGCCTAAAACGTCTTCACCCCAGAAAACGCCAGGGACTTGCCCCCGATGCAAAAAAGGAAAGCATTGGGCCAACGAATGTAGATCTATTAAAGATATAACTGGACAAGTTATTCAGCCTGTTGCATCTGCAGCTAACCCTAGATCCACCTATGCTTCCGAGTCAAAAAACGGGAGAACGGGCCCATGGTCCCAGGGCCCGAAAGTTTTTGGGGCCCACGAGAATGTGACTTTCCAGCCACCCCGGCCCCAAGGCGAGCCACGACAGGATCCGCAGGGCTGGACCTCCGTGCCACCTCCAGAGTGGTATTAACGGTATCTATGGGTATACAACCCGTAGGTACAGACATGAGTGGACCACTGCCAAAGGGAGCAGTTGGGTTGGTGATTGGCCGTTCCTCTTCTACTTTGAAAGGACTTATAGTCCAACCGGGAGTAATTGACCCCGATTATACTGGGCTCATTAAAGTGATGTGTCAATCCCCTAGGGGAGTAAGTATCATAAATCCCGGAGATCGGATTGCTCAGTTGTTAGTTTTACCATCTCTCCATGAGAATTATCCTGCATGCCCTAAGGAGCGGGGAGCTAACGGTTTTGGATCTACAGGAGTTGATTTTGCCCTTTTGTCATTGTCTCTTGACGATCATCCAATGTTGGATTTGCAGATTGAAGGGAAGATATTTCCCGGATTAGTGGATACTGGGGCAGACCGTAGCATCATCACCCTCAAGTTTTGGCCAAGGTCATGGCCTTTGCAACGATCTTCCCAGACGTTGCAGGGGCTAGGGTATGCACAAGCCCCTCGCATTAGTTCCAAAGAATTGACCTGGATCTCAGGAGATCAGAGAGGAAAATTTCGTCCCTTTGTGGTTGAGGGTTTACCGCTTAACTTATGGGGAAGAGATGTACAGAGTCAATTGAAACTTAGGCTTACTAATGATTATTCTGAGGTTTCTCAACAAATTATGTTGAAGTCAGGGTTCATACCAGATAGAGGGTTAGGAAAAAGGTTACAGGGGATTGTTGCCCCTATAGAAGCCCATGGGAATCCTCATCATCGAGGGTTGGGTTTTTCCCAGGGGTCACTGAGTTAATGATTCCGATTACTTGGATGACCACGACGCCAGTGTGGGTACCTCAGTGGCCTCTATCAAGGGAAAAACTGGAGGCAGCATCACAGCTAGTGGAAGAACAGTTACAGTTGGGGCATTTAGAACCCTCTCATTCACCCTGGAATACTCCCATTTTTGTTATTAAGAAAAAGTCAGGGAAATGGCGTTTGCTTCATGATCTGCGAGCAATAAATCAACAAATGCAGGTCATGGGTCCCATACAACGCGGGTTGCCAATGTTGACAGCCATCCCGCGAGGCTGGCCAGTTATAGCAGTAGACATAAAGGACTGTTTTTTCTCCATTCCATTGAATAGGCAGGATAAAGAGAGATTTGCCTTTACCCTACCGTCTATTAATCATGAAAAGCCTGATCGGAGATATCAATGGGTTGTGCTGCCTCAAGGCATGGCTAACAGTCCCACTATGTGCCAGCTGTATGTTGACACGGCTTTGCAACCTGTACGAGACAAATTTCCCGGGGTAAGAATCATCCATTATATGGATGATGTGTTGTTAGCGGCCCGTAGTATGGATTTACTTGATAACGTTTTAGGTGAATTAGCTGAACATTTGAGAACGAAAGGTTTGTTTCTTGCCCCAGAAAAGATTCAGAAAGGAGATGCCATAAAATTTTTAGGGACCACTATTGATGAGACTACAATTACTCCCCAAAAAATTGAAATCCGGACCAATAGCTTAACCACTTTGAATGATTTCCAGCGGCTTTTGGGAGACATAAATTGGGTTCGACCATATTTAAGTTTGACTCGATTGGAATTGAAGCCTTTGTTTGAAATATTAGAAGGCAATCCTGATCTTAACTCCCCGCGTCGCATGACTCTTGCAGCTCGGAAAGCACTCCATAAGGTGGAACAGGCCCTTATGAAGGCACAACTGTTGCGCTGTGAGCCTACCCTGCCTATTTGGATGTGTGTTCTCCCCACCTTGGGGTTTCCTACTGGTGTTCTATGGCAAAATGGACCCTTGCTTTGGATCCACACTAAATCTGTGGGGATGAGAACCCTGTCGCACTATCCATCCATGGTTGCTGAGGTAGCTCTATTAGGTATTAAACAATGTGTTTCCTCTTTTGCAAACTCACCAGACAGACTTGTAATCCCCTATACGAAAAATCAAATAGAGGTTTTAACTGCAACTACCTCTGAATGGGCTATTCTTATTTATACCTTTTCCGGGGTAATTGATAATCATTTGCCTAAAAGTGAGCTTTTGGAGTTCATGATTCAACAACCTGTTATTTTTCCAAAAGTTACTGTGCAACAGCCCTTGGATGATGCCTTAACCATTTACACAGATGGATCTAAATCAGGAAGAGGTGCTTATATGGTCCAAGGACAACAGCCGGTGGTTATGAACTATCGACCCGGTACTCCTCAGGTTGTGGAATGTCAGGTGGTGTTGGAAGTTTTTAGACGCTTTCAGGAGCCCTTTAATTTAATTTCTGACTCATTATATGTCGTGAATGCAGTAAAAATCTTGGAAATTACACCCTATGTGAAATCCTCTAGTACAGTAGCGACCCTATTGACAGGGATAAGGTCACAGATATTGTCGCGTGTGCAACCCTTTTACATTACCCATATTCGAGCACATTCCTTGTTGCCTGGCCCTATGGCAAAAGCAAATGAGCAGGTTGACCTGGCTACACGTGTTTTGGTAGCGCTGGATCCCGTAGTGCAAGCTCAAGAATTTCATGACCTATATCACGTGTCATCTACTGTCTTAAGAAAAAAGTTTCATATTGCCAGGGAATTAGCTAGACACATTGTGAAAAGTTGCTCTGCCTGCGCTCAGTTCTTGCCTGCCCAACATGTTGGTGTTAATCCCAGAGGTGTTGCTCCAAATGAGTTATGGCAAATGGATGTCACTCATGTCTCTTCTTTTGGAAAACTACAATATGTACATGTGTCAGTAGATACTTGCTCGGGAGTATTTCATGCAACTCCCCTCTCTGGGGAACGGGTTCACCATGTTATTACCCATTGCCTTGAGGCCTGGGCAGCCTGGGGTAAGCCCACCAAGTTAAAGACGGATAATGGCCCAGCCTATAGTTCTAAAAGTTTTGCTCTTTTTTGTCAACGAATGCAGGTGCTGCATGTTACTGGCTTGCCCTATAACCCACAAGGCCAAGGGATTATAGAGCGTGCCAATCGGACACTCAAAGAACTATTATTTAAACAAAAAGGGGGAATAGCAGAGAACTGCACCCCCAAACAGAGATTATCACTTGCCTTATTTACTATAAATTTTTTGAATGTACATGATGATGATAAAACTGCTGCAGAGCGTCATGTGGCATTGACTCATAAAGAATATAGTACAGTGATGTGGAAAGATGTATTATCCAACCAATGGAAAGGCCCGGATCGCGTTATTGCTCGATCCAGGGGATCTCTTTGTGTCTCTCCACAGGATCAGGACCCGATTTGGGTGCCGTCAAGACTGACACGGAGCGTGGAAGAGAAACTCAAAAGGGATGCCGAGTGTCGCACGGATGATGCAACAATGGATGATCGTAATGTTTCTTCCCTTGCTCAAGGCAGAGAACCTGACCTTTTGGGGAATCAGCCGGACCTGGCCAGTTCCCATGCCGGTGCATTCCCAGAGTAGAGTGCTCCCTATGCTGTATTCCACTAGCTGTGATATGAATGTGGCATGCACCACGCCATTGAAGCTTGATTGGGTGCCTTATAATGCTAGTAATATAGTTTTGAACAGAAGTCTTTGTTTCAGTTTCGATACTGACAAGGATTGTATTATTTTGAAAAAAGGAATATTACAAGCGTGGGAAAGCCCACTAAGGCATAGTATAGTTCCATTAAAGGTTTTGACGGAAGCGTTACAGCAGATTGTCTCTGGAGCCCAACAAGGTCAGGGTACGGGAATCAATGGCACTGACGAGGCAAATGTCACTACCTTTGCCTTGGAGCATACAGGCATAGTTCCGGTAAGGAAAAACTCTTCTTGTGTACTGGCTAATAGGACCATTGTTGCTCCCTACTGTGAGCCAGATACGGCATCACCCCCGATTTTCACCCAATGTCAAGATAGAACCCTAGTGAAATATGAAATTAGCTCAGGTTTTCGATTTTCCCCTGATTTGAAGTCTTATATGGGTAGAAAGAATAAAATCACTAATGAGCGTTGGGTTTCTGAAGGGTGGCCATTTTACTCCTGGCTGTTGATTAATGAAGTGGGGGCCAGCATGGATATCTCTGCTTTGGCCATGTTGCAGCAAAGTAATGGTACCTATTACAATGTTTCTGGGACGGTGCAACATTCCAATGGGGCCAGATACAAACTTAAGATCATGAAAACATATGAATCAGTGTATAATTACACCAGATCAGCAGCAGCGGTTTGTGTGAAATCGCCCTTTGTGCTGCTGCTTACTAATGATAGTGCAAATTGCACGAGGTCTGGCCACTGCTGGCTGTCTGAGTGTTGGAATGGGACTCAGGTTACCACTGCCATTGTGGTGCGGGTGCCTACTTTCGTACCTATTCCGATTCGGGCAGATCCAAATAATTTCCCCATTTTAAATTTGCTTCGTATCAAAAGAGATTTTGGCATTACTGCCGCCATTGTCACAGCAATAGCCATTTCTGCCACCGCAGCGGTTACCGCAGGTGTAGCAATGGCGAGCCAAGTTAAGGCCGCAGGAGAAATCAATGAAATTGTGACAAAAACTTCACAGATTTTGGAAGAACAAACTCGATTTGATGCTCATATTGTGAGTGGCATTTTAGCTACCAATGAAAGAATCAATCTATTGGAAGAGACCATGGATGATTTATATGGCCTCATACAAGTGGGCTGCATGCAGCGTGTGGGCCATGTGTGTGTCACACCTTTTCTCGTTCCAGATGCACTCAATAAAAGCAGAGCGATTGGAAGATTCCTAGCGGGAAATTGGTCCCGAGAGGCGGAACGGATGATACTGAAACGGAAGATTCAAATATTGCGGCTTAATACTACCAAACTGGAGCCAGTTACTTTCGGGGACTTTACCTCTTGGCTCTCCTCTGCTTTCTCCTTTTTCAAAGAATGGGTGGGAGTAGCTACGTTTGCAGCCTGCTGCCTGTTTGGGATTGTGCTATGTCTCTGGTTGGTCTGTCGAATTCGTATCCGAGCGCGTCGAGATAAGGTTCTGCTCACTCAGGCGCTTTTGGCTATCGGTGAAGGTGATTCCCCTGCAGCCTGGCTCTCTGCCCTGAATAATCCCAGATGACTGCCCTTGCACGGAGAGGCCTTGCTGCCATTGCACCTCCATAGGGAGCTCTGGTTTTAGGTCTCGACAGCCCTTGCACCCTGCCGCCCGATGTTGGCATTGCACGCAGGAGGGTGTCGTAGATGTGCCAGTGAAAAACTGCCGTTGAACCGTGAGCACATCATGGTGTGAACATGCGTACCGGCAAAACTTCACTGTGCTATAGTAAATAAATAAGGGGGAGATGTGGGGCGCGGCAAAGCGTTGCCGCAAAGCAGGGTAGAAAAAGCTGAGTCATCCATCCTGTAGCCAGTGCGCATGCGTTGAGATATGCTAACAAGGTTTTAGAGCAGTAACCAGTCCGAAGGCGACGTGTAATTATGCCTTCGATATGAACCAATCAGAGACTTGCGCAGTATCCCGAATCTTATATAGGCAGCTGCCGTTAAGGCTGCGGCGTCTTCCTTCCATCTTTCCTTAACCAAGCTGTACTCCAATAAAGTGCGATACGAGAAGAATCTAGCGTGTGGCGACTGTTATTCTGCTGGTCAGACGCAGCTCGCCATAGTGCCCCGGTCCAGGAAGATCCCACACGCCGCGGAGCGGCTGGGCCTGTGAGCCATGGCCGCTGAGCCTGCGCGTCCGGAGCCTGTGCTCCTCAACAAGGAGAGACCACAGCAGTGAGAGGCCCGCGTACCGAAAAAAAAAAAAAAGGGGGGGGGGGGGATTTAGGTGCTCTGTGTCAGAAGCCAGAGAGCCAGAGTCCAAGATCAAATTTTAGAACAAAAGATGCTCCCAGGAGAATTCCCTGGAGGTCCAGTGGTTAAGGCTCCACTCTCACTGCTGTGGGTGCGGGTTCAAGCCTTGGTCAGGAAACTACGATCCGACAAGCCCCGCATCGCAGCCAAAAACAAAAACAAACGAAAAGCTCCTAGTGCCCTTATCTCTTAGGAAAATACAAGGGTTTTGGGGGTGCTGTGCTGGGGAACCGGGCAGAGTCCTATATATATATATATTTGCTGTTATTTCACAACCCATCTCCCAGAGGTCTTTCCAAAGCAAAGCCTTCTTTCATACCAAGATTTGCAAGATTATTCACCATAGTAAAATACCTGGAGACAGCCCAGGAAAGAGGGTGGATGAATGGGCTTCTCCACATAGTGGAGAATTATCCCAGCCCGATAACAAGGGAATCAGAGAAGTGTCACAATTTACCCCGCAGAATGACCCTGTTCCAGGATTCAGGCCATTTCTACAGGGCACCTTCTAGTTTCTCAATGAGACTGAACACCAATTTCCTATTGGAAGCCAGATCACAAATGTGTTCGCAGTACCTAGCATGTGAGCTTTTGCCTCGACTGTACACAGAATCCGTTTTCTCCAAACTGCTCTTTCAAACTGGTTTTGCAAATAAGCCTTCCCTACCCCCACACACTCCATCTACTGGAAGAAATGCATGGAAAACATTGGACTTTTCTGGTATTTGTTAATAAAATTGCATTCTGCAACTTTCAGTCACCATTCTTCTTTAGGTCCAGTTTAGCTATTAAATTGCCAGTAAATTAAATGATTATATATTATTTAAATACAAAGGGTCCCTTTCTTCAGTTAAGGCCTCTTTCCAAGTTTCCATCTCTGCTCCCCACCTTTTTAGGTGCCTGTGGCTGCACTAGAGATAAAGGGTGTGGACAGAGGACAGGTCAGCAAGCAGGGAAAGTCTCGTTGGACCACTGAGCTTGGAACTCATTGTCTCATTGTAACCGAAAGTGGGGTCCGGCTGCTCGCCACTCAAAAGCCAATAAAGAGGCCAGGTTGGTGGAAAGGAAAGTGCTTTATTTTGGATGCCGGAAACCGGGGGATGGGGAGGGTAGACGCCTGTCCTAAGGCTGACTCCACCCCCCCACCCCCACCCCCACGACAATCAGTGGGCAAGAGCTTTTATAGACGGAGGGAGGGGACCACATGCAGAAACAGCACAGTCAGCTCTAACAGTCATCTTGAAATTGGTCATCTGTGCTCTGATCAGCGTCATCTTGATTGTTTTAAGCACAGTTAGTCTTCAGGTTCAGGGTCCGTTCTTTCGCCATTTCTTTGAGGCCAATTCTTGGAATTGTGGCAGCTATGTCATGGCTACAGCCTGGTCATCATGCTAACTTCTTCCACCTGGTGGGGGTTTCAGTATCTACAAGACAGCTCACAGGATATGGCTCAGGATATTATCTACAGTCCTTAAGGAGGAACTAAAGATCCTTGATTTTTGCTTAATGACTAAACAATTATTATTTGGTCTCCTTTGACTGTTTTCCTTTGTTTCTGCATTTTCTCACTTCTCTGATTAAACTTATTCTTTTGCTAAAGTTTTTCCACAGACAAAAGCAGGCTGAGGTATGCTAACACATATATATGGAATCTAAGAAAAAAAAATGTCATGAAGAGACTAGGGGTAGGATGGGAATAAAACACAGACCTACTAGAGCATGGACTTGAGGATATGGAGAGGGGGAAGGGTAAGCTGTGACAAAGTGAGAGAGTGGCAGGGACATATACACACTACCAAATGTAAAATAGATAGCTAGTGGGAAGCAGCCGCATAGCACAGGGAGATCAGCTCTGTGCTTTGTGACCGCCTAGAAGGGTGGGATAGGGAGGGTGGGAGGGAGGGAGACGCAAGAGGGAAGAGATATGGGAACATATGTATATGTATATGTATAACTGATTCAATGTGTTGTAGAGCAGAAACTAACACACCACTGTAATACAGTTATACTCCAATAAAGATGTTTAAAAAAAACAAAAAGCAGGCTGAGGACATGGTGGGGCAAGGACCATAGGGTCCTGCTCCATTTCATTCTCATGTGGGACACACGCCAAAATTTTAAAGAATAAACACCAACATAACACATCCATTCATTTATTCAACAGATATTTATTGGTTATTTGAAATGTGCCAGATGCTTTTCTACACACCTGAGATACTTTAGTGAACAAAACTGAGAAATTCCCTGCTCTTCATAAACTTACTTTTTTTTGGGGGGGCGGGGGTGAAACAATAAATGGAAAATACAATCCGGAAATTACATTCTTTTTTAAAAATTTTCTTTTAAAATTTATTTTCTTTTTTAAATTTTTAATCTTATTTAATTATTATTATTTTTGGCCGTGCTGCAAGGCATGTGGGATCTTAGTTCACCGACCAGGGATGGAACTTGTGCCCCCTGCAGTGGAAGCACGGCGTCTTAACCACTGAACCGCCAGGGAATTGCCACTTTTTTTCGTTTTTAAAATTATTTTTATAAAGTATATTCTATAGAGCAGTACTATGGAAATAAACATACGCACATGCATAATTTATATACATCACATTGGGGCCATAGCCAAGGAAGATTTTAGTGTGGAGGGAACACTTTTGAGGGCAATTTTCTGGTGTAACCTAAGGTGGCGGTGGTAGGTGGAGGACTGGCGGAAGCGTCTCTGGCAAAGGGAACATACATAGGGCTTCTCTCCCGTGTGGATTCTCTCGTGAGCCCGAAGGTTGGTTTTGTGGCTGAAGGCCATTTCACACGTGCTGCACATGAAAGGCTTCTCTCCTACATGAATCCTCTGATGCACATGTAGGTCTGATGCCTGGAAGAAGCCTTTGCCACACTCGGCACAAATATATGTCCTCTCATTATTGTGTCTTTTCTGGTGAACTTTTAACCGAGAGGAATACCTGAAGATCTTGGGACATGTCTCACATTTGTACACTTTTGGGGCTCCTTGGAATCTTTCTTGGTGTTCCCCATGAGCAGAGTTCCCCTCAGTGCTCTGGTGGGTAGAAACAGGCTCAAAGGTGACCTGGTCTGGCTTGAAGAGAAACTCTGGTTCCACCTCCACAAGGACATCTTGATAGGAGGGTCCTTTCAGGGACCCTTCCTGGGACCTGGAGTGGCCTGGACCTGCTCTTCCGGAGCTGAGTGTATTCTCCAAACAAACACCTCCTTCTTCAGGCCTCAGACTGTTCTCTTCTTGGATAATGAGTAGGAAAGGTATTTGGTTGCGTGGACTAGTAATACGGTCATTTACTTGACAAGTTTTCAAAGAAATGTTGCCGCCATTTTCTTTACCTTCACTTTCTGTAGCGGGGGAAAAAGTGACTCAGTGAAGTTATGCCCAAGAAAGAGTCCACACAGATCATCCCTCTGGTACCTGGCCTTTCCCCACTCACTTTGTCTTGTTTCCAGGGAAGTATCTTGAAGAGTCCAGAAAGGTGTCCCCATGTTCTCTCCTGCTGGAGTTCCTGTCGACAACTGTTTTGTGAAGTGAACAATGACTTCTCTTAAGGGCATATTCTCACAAAAGAGGGCTTCCTGTCCCTGCATGTGGACGTGGACCTGTGAACAAAGCCTGATTACTATCTATAATAACTTCTTTCTCTATTTTCAGGCAACTCCAACAGACTACTTATTCCTTACACCCCCTTGCCCCTCACCCTGGGGGTCAGAACCCTCTACTTACTAAGCCAGGTGGCTTCATGCCATCATCGGTCAGATCTTCCATGAATTTCTCCAGGTTTCTGCCGCTTGCATTCCATTTCTCTTGTAAAGTGGACCTGTCACCGTAGCGGCCATTGATCATAAACTGTTCCAGGACCAAACGAGAAATTATTTCATCCTTGCTGTGTTTTTCTGGCTGCAGCCATGAGTGAAATAATTTATAGAGTCTTTGCAGCTCCTGCCTTGCGCATGAGTTATTGCTGTTTTGAAATAAGCTGAGCTGAGTGCTCCGGAACTCAGAGATCCCCTCTCCCTCCTGGATGGCAGATCTTTGGCTGGGTTTAAGCTCTAGATTATCTGACCCAGCATCCTTCCTGGATGGTTCATCTTGAAAGGAAATTCTGAGGTCTAAAGCCATTCTTAACAAGAATTCTCAGAGAGCCGCAACTTCAGGGATTCAATCTCTGCTGACTTGTTTCTTGGGAGATCTCTTTCAACAACTGGTGGATGTTTAAGAACTGCAAGCTAGAAATAGAAGAAATATGTAATAAATTACAACACTGGTATAATTGAAAAGAAACAAACAAAATTCAGGTTCAGTTGAGTTCATGGATGAATTCTACTAGACATTTGGTGAATAAACAAATGGAGAAAAGTGCAACCTCATCAGTCATCCCAGAAATGCAAAATAAAACTACAACAACGTGCTACAAAATACTCACCAGTATCACTAAAATAAAATAGAGTTAGCATTGGCATGGACTGGAGCACCTGGCACTCTCAGTCACTGCTGGTGAGCACTCACGTTGGAAATGCTTTGACTAGTATGTGCTAAATCTGTATTTATGCATTCCCTGTGACTCATCAATTTTACTCCTCTGCATGTACTCAATGGAAGAATATACTCATGTGCATCAAAGGCATATACAATAATGTTTCTATCAACATAATTCATAATATTCCCATGCTGTAAATAATCTAAATGTCCAACATTCAATGGGACAGATTACAATTAATTGATGTAGAGGCATATTTGATAGCAATAAGAAGAAATTCTTCATGCAACAACATAGAATAACCACAAAACAGAATGTCAAATGAAATAATCCAGGCACCAAACAATACATTTTGTTTCTTCTCGTTTCTGTTCATTGAAAAGCATATAAATACTATCAATATTATTTAGGATGTTGGTTAACATTTTGGAAACAATAGTAGATCCTTTGATAGGTACATAGGGAGGGCTCCATAGGACGACCCCATCCCAGTGTGCCTGGGACTAAAGAGAGAATTCCTGTGATGCTGTACTTCCAATTTTAGCTGGTGATAGTCTACCTCTTGATCTTGGAGGTAGTTACACACGAGTGTTTTCTCTGTAAAAATCCACCAAGCTATATACTTTCACTTTTCCTTTTTTCTGTATGTGCATTACATTTCAATTTTAAAAGTTCAATTTTAAACAGTAAATAGCATCTTAAGTTGTAATTGGAAATGATTTAACTGAACGAAGGCGATCTAGTACAAAGATATTCTTTCAGTCATTATAAGAAAACAAAATATTACAAACAATTGACAAGAAAGTGAATGAAATAGGACAGGCTGGAATTCATATACATGATTTCATCTTGTGTTAGAAACTCCTACATCAGACACAAACATCTGCAAAACCACCTCAGCTACACCCCGTGTCAGCCCAATGATACATTCCTCAGGAAATTTTCCTTTTACTTTCACCTTTCTTTTTTCCAATTACCCTTCCTTATGAAAAACATTTGTCTTGCTTCACTGATCTTATCAAAGTTATAATTTTATATGGATCTGTTTCTTTTTAAAAATAAATTTATTTATTTATTTTTGGCTGCGTTGTGTCTTTGTTGCTGCGCATGGGCTTTCTCTACTTGCGGTGAGCGGGGGCTACTCTTCGTTGCGGTGCGCAGGTTTCTCATTGCGGTGGCTTCTCTTGTTGCGGAGCACGGGCTCTGGGCACGCGGGCTTCAGTAGTTGTGGCTCGCGGGCTCTAGAGCACAGGCTCAGTAGTTGTGGTGCACGGGCTTAGTCGCTCCACGGCATGTAGGATCTTCCCGGACCAGGGTTCTAACCCATGTTCCCTGCATTGGCAGGAGGATTCTTAACCACTGCACCACCAGGGAAGCCCCTATTGAGCTGTTTGTATTGCCTATCCTTTTCTACTGGAGTGTAGGATTCAGAGGAGAAACTGAGTTTGTATTATTCAATATTGATTTGTGACTGCAAATCAATGATCTGGGCAACCACAGGCATACCCCTTGGGATGTCAAACAGATAAAAGATTTAATCCTCTTTCTATATCATTGCTCTATTTTTTTTGTGTTTGTGTGTTTTATATATAGTCAACGTTTCAAAGACTTGTATTATTATTATTTTTGTCCGCACCATGCAGCTTGAAGGATCCTAGTTCCCCCAACCAGGAATCGAACCCGCACCCTTGGAAGTGAAAGCACGGAGTCTGGACCACCAGGGAATTCCCAGATTTTTTTTTCTTTTGGCTGCGCCACGCAGCATGTGGGATCTTAGTTCCCCGACCAGGGATGGAACCCACGCCCCCTGCATTGGAAGCTGGAGTCTTAACCACTGGACTGCCAGGAAAGTCCCTGGATTTGTTGGGTTTTTTTAAAGCAAACATCGTGCCACAAAATCAGAAAATGTGGGTGTTTGTTGGGATATGTGGGCTCCCAAATACCTAATTAATTTCTGTTAACTGATGTCATGTTTTGTGTCAACCTCACCTGCTGATCTGATCAAACTAGCCACCCTGATCTCATCAATGAATGAGGCAATGATTCTAGGCAAAACCCTATAGGAGAAAGTTGAACACATCCTTGCCTTCCGCTAATCCACTTATCACACCTATTTAGTCAACCTTTTAAAAATGTTAATCTGCTCAGGTCATGCTCCACTGCTCCACTTAATTCCCTCCATGGCTCCCTCTTACTCTCAGGGAAAAGCACTAAGTCCTTCGTGGTTCCACCAGGCTTTGCCTGGGCCTATCCTCACCCTCCCCCCCCCACCTTAGGTGCTGTGGCTGGTTATCTACATCTGGGTATACTGGTCTCTATTGTTTTTCTTTTTTCTGTATAATCCATACCTCCTCCTTCATCTGGGACTCCCCACGAGTTCTCTCTCTCTCTTTTTTTTTTTTTTGGCCACACCACATGGCATGTGGGAGTTTAGCTCCCCAACACGGGATCGAATCTGTGCCCCCTGCATTGGAAGTGTGGAGTCTTAACCACTGGATGGCCAGGGAAGTCCCATGGGTTCTCTTTCTGGACTACCCCAGGCACACACAGACCACATGGTCACATTTGCAGACATGCACTCAATTTCACACAAACAAGGCCACGGAGCACTATTAGGGCTAGGACCTTGGAATTCAAAATTGCCATATTTAGAATTTTCATCACAAGGAATGTAATGATGAATGCTGACAAATGTTAACTAGACTTACTGTGATCATTTCCCAATACATGCAAATATTGTATTATATGCAGTACATCTGAAATTAATACAATGTTATATGTCAATCATATCTCAATAAAAACCAAAACACAGCAAAACCCCCCCCAAGACTGCCAATGTTCTCAACCTGGAGCCTGGCATTTACAAGCTATGTGACCCCAGACACGTTACCCATCAGGCCTCCATCCTTGTCATGGGGGTTCTGATCTCTAGTGACACCCAGCTCAGAATTGCCATGGAAGCTAAAATAATTGATATATATGAAGCATGTGGAGCTTTCACTGGTAACTGACACACACCCTTTCATTTTCAGCCCCACCATCATCTCAATCGGCCGTGGACCTCCACTGCCACAAGATGCAATAAAAATGAATTACTAGAACATAAAATTAACAAAAAGCAATGCCAGACTAACAGACTTTCCTAGAAGAAGTCTACTTCAGTCAGGCCAGATTTTGCACAGCCAGAGCAGCTGTCACAATCGACCATCCCCCATGGCTGAGAGACATCCATATCTTTGTACCTAGGAATTTTCTCCCCACAGCTATGCATAAATATACACGCACGCACACTCGCATACACACACAAAATGGGAAACTCACCTCCTCCAGAAGACTGAACTTCAGACTGGGTAATCTTGAGCTGAAGGCTGAGGACTCGCTGTGTGACTCACTTTCTGAACTGGGTTCATCTGATGTGCCTTCCCAAGGCTCCTCTCTTTTATAG
This sequence comes from Kogia breviceps, assembly GCF_026419965.1. Taxonomy (NCBI): domain Eukaryota; kingdom Metazoa; phylum Chordata; class Mammalia; order Artiodactyla; family Physeteridae; genus Kogia; species Kogia breviceps. The sequence continues at coordinate 923,575 of NC_081327.1, forward strand.
GATCAGGGACAATAATGCATTTAAAGACATGATTGGATAAAGTGTGACTGTTGATGGAATCTGTTGGAATCTTCATCAGCTGCAGCTCCAGCTTTCCAGTATGGTATTATATAACAGCCCTGGGCCTGAGGCAATAGGCCACAATCAAACACATATATTTCTGCAGTGAAATATAACAACATTCGCACTTAAGTGGGGATATAATGTTTAATCTCACGTCAAATTTTGTCCTATGTGAGTCTTATACAAAGTTAACACTTTCCAATTTTCCAAGACTTGTGGATTGCAAGTGAAGCAGAAAACAAGGCTAAGATTCTCTCCTTCTGGGAATTTCCTGGTGGTCCAGTGGTTAGGACTCTGCACTTTCACTGCTGAGGACCCAGGGAACTAAGATCCCTCAAGCCATGTGGCACAATGCGGGTGTGTGTGTGGGGGAATTCTCTCCTCCTGTGCATCGGGGCTGGTGAGTCAGAGGGTGCCCCAGGACCCCAAAGGAGGGGTTCCTAATCCAATAAAGAACTTGTAGGGGCTGAAACCAAGATCATTTAATGGGAAGGGAAAGAGCAGTGCTTATTTTATGTAAAGAAAGCACATGATGTTTGATGGACTTATGGGGACTGAGGAAGAGGAAGGGGTTAAAATGGGGAGAGGCTCCTGGATTGAAAATGTGGTGGGAGGGGTGGGGTCTTACACTCACTAGGGGGAAAGCAGGAGGAAGAGATTTTAGGAAAACTCAGCACTTCTGTTTCCTGACTTTTTAAAAACATCTTTATTGGAGTATAATCGTTTTACAACGGTGTGTTAGTTTCTGCTTTACAACAAAGTGAATCAGTTATACATATACATATGTTCCCATATCTCTTCCCTCTTGCGTCTACCTCCCTCCCTGTTTCCTGACCTCTTGTGGAGTGAGTGACCACCTGGAAGGTGAGAGAAGAGATAGGGAAGCAGATGGAATGTTTTTTGGAGAGAGGGGACTTTTGCAGCAGTCCTAACATTATCTGCTTTCAAGTTATATCCATAATCAAACCACGTTTTACCCCGCACTGTCCAGGCCCCATCATCCTTCCCTTGGATTAATGAGGTCAGTTCCTAACTGGCTTCCCCTCCTCCCAGTAGTCTTCCTTCCTTTCTTTTCTTTTCTTTTGGCTGAGCCACAAAGCTTTCAGGATCTTAGTTCCTGACCAGGGATTGAAGCCGGGGCCACGGCAGTGAAAGCACAGAGTCCTAACCACTGGACTGCCAGGGAATTACCACACAAGTCTTTCTATTCCCAAAGCAGCCATCATAGGGACCCTGGTATAACCGAATCTGGACACGTTTCTCCTCTGTGGAAGCTCCCCAGTGGCTTCGAGTTACTCAGAGCAGGACTCAGACTTCCTCTGGTAAAACAAACATCGCCTCTCCCCGTGGCATCACAGTTTCACACAATTCAATAAAGCCAAATTATCAGGGACTTCCTTAGTGGTGCAGTGGTTAAGAATTCGCCTGCCAATGCAGGGGACACGGGTTCGAGCCCTGGTCCAGGAAGATCCCACATGCCGTGGAGCAACTAAGCCTGTGCGCCACAACTACCGAGCCCGCGCTCTAGAGCCCATGAGCCACAACTACTGCGCTCACGCACCACAACTACTGAAGCCCGCATGCTTAGAGCCCATGCTTCGCAACAAGAGAAGCCACGGCCATGAGAAGACTGCTCATTGCAACGAAGAGCAGCCCCCGCTCGATGCAACTAAAGAAAGCCTGCGTGCAGTAACGAAGATCCAACACATCAAAAATAAATAAATAAATTTATTTTAAAAAAAGAAAAAGAAAAGCGGTTTCATACTCGCTTTGGCAACACATGTAATAAAATCGGAACAATACAGAGAAGATTAGCATGGCCCCTGCACAAGGTTGACACACAAATTAGGGAAGTGTTCCATGTTTTGTGCCCTTCCCCACAGTCCTGAAACCCTTTGCCAATTCACACACACACACACACACACACACACACACACACACACAGAGAAAAGCAGTTTCAGTTACCACCTACATGGCCTCAGTTCAGTCATTACCAGCTGTACCTGCTTCAGACTGTGGTGCTGGAACAGACCGTGATATCTGGCAAGAGGGTCTGAGGCGAGGTCAGGCAGATCAGCTGCCCCTGGGCTGTCAGGCCATCCGCTCTCATCCTGCAGACTTTTGGGATGACAGCTCAGGAGACGCCTCCACCCTGGCTAAGTTAAGATGAAAATAGATGAGCCTGGTCACCTAGTGTGGTGAAAACTGGGCTCCCTTCCCTGGCCCATCTCCTCATTTCATACTCTTGCATCTATCTGCCAGGGCATCTGACCTGACCTTGGCCATTCCTCCATACACACCCAGAGCAACTCATACATCCAGGGAAAAGTAAGTAGGTACAGAAGAAGAATCTCAACCTCACAAAAATCATAGTAAGCAACATATGTTATATAGTATAAAGAATTGGAAGTACAAAGAAATTAAAATAAGAGGATAAAATAATCCAGGACATGAGGAAAGAAAAAAGCCACAGGAGCAAGAAGATATGCTTCAAAAAAATTGGGAAAATGTTGGTTGTGGAAAACATTGATAAAGGACGGAGTAGAATACATAGGAGGATGGGGATATTTAAAGAATGAATCAGTGAGTCCGATGATCAGATTGAAGATGACATCTAAATGGCCAAGGGTAGAAGAATGAAATAGAAAGCGTAAAAGAACAAAAGTTGTGACGCACCTGTGGGAAGGGATTTTCTCTGCTTTATGCCTCTGAAACAGTGGCTAACACCTATTATTATTAAATACTAGTTGTGGGATACATAAAGAAAATGGAACTAGAAACACCAAGATCTGGATCCAAGTAGTCTCCAAAAGAGGGGGAAAATATGTGATGCCCAGGCAGGAGACATGGGGCGGTGGGGGGGAGGGTGGGGTTCAGCGGTCTAAGTCACGTGCTGACATGAGATCTTTTTTTTTTTCTCCTAAATTATCTTTTACTTTTTAAAAAACATCTCTATTGGAGTATAATTTCTTTACAATGTTGTGTTAGTTTCTGCTACATAACAAAGTGAAATCAGCTACATGTATACAAATATCCCCATATCCCCTCCCTCTTGCATCTCCCTCCCACCCTACCTATCCCACCCCTCTAGGTGTCACAAAGCACCGAGCTGATCTCCCTGTGCTATGCAGCTGCTTCCCACTAGCTGTCTATTTTACATTTGGTAGTGTATATATGTCAGTGCTACTCTCTCACTTCATCCCAGCTTACCCTTCCCCCTCCCCATGTCCTCAAGTCTATTCTCTACGTCTGTGTCTTTATTCCCAGACACGAGATCCTTGAGTTGCTGGACTCTGAAGGGCATGGTTGGAAGTGGCCAAAGTTTAGGGAAGAGGCAGGACGACCTATGTGGGTGAGTCAGGGGACGAGAAGACAGAGGCACAGGTGACCGCTGTCGGGGGCACCATGAGGATGTTACCTGAGGGCATATGTATAGAGGCTGGCAGGAGTGGTAAAGAGGCCAGAATGCAAAAAGGCAAGGGTCCTGGGAATTCCCTGGAGGTCCAGTGGTTAGGATTCTGCGCTCTCACTTGGGTTCGATCCCTGGTCGGGGAACTAAAATCACACACACACAAAAATCCAAAAAAAAAAAAGGCAAGATTCCTAATCAGGAAATGGTGCAGCTCATTTAACTTGAGGGGGTGCGGCAGGGCCTCTCCCATCTCCCAGTGGCCCTTAATCTTGAGCCATTTGGTATAGCTCAGACAGTTACCGACTTGGGTTATGGGATTTTTGCCTTTTTTTTTTTTTTTTTTTGGATGCATTGGGTATTCATTGCTGCATGTGGACTTTTAGTTGCGGTGTGCAGGCTTATTGTGGTGGCTTCTCTTGCTGTGGAGCATGGGCTCTAGGAGCGTAGCCTTCAGTAGTTGTGGCTCGCGGGCTCTAGAGCACAGGCTCAGTAGTTGTGACGGGCTTAGTTGCTCCACCGCATGTGGGATCTTCTCGGACCAGGGTTGGAACCAATGTCCCCTGCATTGGCAGGCGGATTCTTAGCCACTGCGCCATCAGGGAAATCTCTCTTGGATTTCTTTAATCAATAGAAATTGGTTAAGAGGCCAGGGACTTCCCTAATGGTCCAGCGTTTAAGACTCTGAGCTCCCAATGCAGGGGGCCCGGGTTCGATCCCTTGTCAGGGAACTAGATCCCACATGCATGCTGCAACTAAGAGTTCACATGCTGCAATAAGACCCGAGGCAACCAAATAAATAAATAAATAATTTTTAAAATAAAAAGAAATTGATAAGAAGACAGATGAGAAATTTAGGCAAGGCTTTATTGGGACTTGTGCTGCAGCAGGAGGGAGCAAAAACAAGTAATAGATGCACTTGCTCTCTCCTCACGAAGAGGCGAGCTGGTCTCTTAAATGGGGGGAGAGCAGGAGCGGATTAGTGGGTCTGCCTGCCCCCTTGGTGGTGTTCTGTGCAGGTATCATGCATAGTACACTGCTTTTGCTCCTGGCAGTCACTTACTTCAAAGGTGGCAGTTGGGTTTTTGCCTTTTCATAACTTATTGTTTATAATTTGCCCCAACTTCTCATGCATATTTTTAGTCCCTTAGAGTTTCTTTGTATTCTGCTGTTCTAGAAGACGTTTGTCCAGGTGCAAGTACTGCAGTAAAGGGTCTCAGGTCCCAGGTCCCAGCCCGTCTCAAGGTGAGGAGCCAATCTTTCATTATGTCACCTGCGGTGGCCTATCAGAACTGGGCAGCTGAGGGCCAGATCCCAGTCTTTCGTTTTCCTGTTGGATGTTAACGTCCAATCTCAGTAGAAAGGCTTTTGGTCTCTCTAAGGCTGTTGTTGATATAGATGATGCACACATCCATACTTACTATAACGCTTTGAAATTGATGGGTTTTTTCCCCCCTGTATCAGTAGTTTATTCCTTAATATTGACGGGGAGTATTCCATTTATAAATGTAACAACTTCTTAACCATTCATCTGTGGATGAATGCTTGTTTTTGTTATCTAGTTGTTGGCTTTGAAGAATAAAGTTCCTGGAAACTTGCCAATATGTACAAGTATTTCTGTGGACACAGGTTTCCATTACTCTTGTAGTTATACTTAGGAATAAGTGGATGATTAACGTCATTAACTGCCAGTGTTTCCAAATTTTATACTATTTTGCATTCCAACCAGCATTGTATGAGAGTTCCACTTTCCTTCACATCTTCAACACATAGATATTGTCAGTCTTTTAATGTTACCATTAAAATGAGTGTGCAGTGGGACCTCACTGTGGTTTTCATTCATATTACCTTAATAATACTGAATATTTTCATGTGCTTACTTATGATTCATATTCATATTTAGTGAAATATGTGTTCAGATGTTTTGCCTTTTTTTTTAGTAGTGTTGTTTACCTTATTACATGTTCTGTATATCTGTCTTTTGTCAGATATAGGTTTTATAAATATTTTTTCTTAGGCCATAGATTTTTTTTTCCATTTCCTTATCAGTATTTTTTGAACTGTAAGAAATTTTAATTTTATTTAATTTTTCTTTTATGGTTTGTGGTTTTTTTCCTATGTAAGAAATCTTGGCCTAAAGCAAGAACAAAGAGCATTCTTCCTGTTATATTTAAGATGGTATATATTTCTATCTCTTATATTAAAGCTTATGGTCCATTTTGAGTTCACTTGTGAATATTTTGAGGGAAGGGTTGAGGTTCTTTACTTTTATGCAGAGGATATCACAGTTTTTCAGAATAATTTGTTGAAAATATCCTTTCATTTCTAATTTGGCAACTTTGTTGAAAATAAATTAGATATGCATGTGGCTCTATTTCTGGACTCTTCCATTGCTCCATTGTCTATCCTTTCACCAATACCACACAGTCTCATTACTATAGCTTCATAGTAAGTTTTGAAATCAGGTCTTTAAAGTCTAAATATGTTCTATTTAAGAAAATAGAAAATGCTTTGACTATTATAAGCCTTTTGCATTTCCATATATATTTTGTTATTTTTTTAAAGAGAACATATTATTGTCTTCATAATAAAAAAGATGAAGTTTGGAACTGGATTGCTTGGCCTTGTATCTTCTTTTCTCAATTCACATGTGAAGCAAGGCAGTGTGGGCTAGTAGCTAAGTGCTTGGACTCTAGAGACAGACTGTTTTTCTAATTCATCTGAGCTGTGCCATTTACCAACTGGCTGACCTTGGTCATGTCTATTCTCCTCAGTAACTCAGGATTCACATCTGTAAACGTGGGAAAATGGGACATTGAACTGTACAGCTACACATTGCAATGAAGACCCCATCCAGGTGCGAAAGTGCATAAAAATTCCCTGCAAGGAGAAAAGCATGTATCAACACCCCAAGGTTAGTGAGAGCTTGGTTTGTTGGTAGAGAGAGTGAAAAACTGCAGGGCTGGAGCGGGAGACTGGTAGGTAGTGAGGTGAGCGGGGCAAGGGCTGCTGCATGTATTTTGGAGTCTATGATGAGAAATTTGGATTGTATTCTTACTGCTCTGGGAAGTTGTGGGGATTTAGCAAGACAAGACACAAGATCTGCTGTTTCGTTTTTTTCAATGTCTTATTCCGAAATAACTGTATATTCACAGGAAGTTGCAGATATAGTACAGAGTATCTTTCACTTAGTTTCCTCTGTGGTAGCAACTTATGTAACCTTAATATCAAAACAAGGAATTAAAAAAAAAAAGCAAGGAATTTGACATTGGTTAAATCCTTGTATCTTTTTCACAGTTCACCGTTTTTATGTGTGTGGCATGTGTGTAGTTCTATGCAGTTTTATCGTGTAGAATCATGTAGGCACAACCACAATCAAGATACAGAATTTATTTTTGGCAGGAGGCCAAAAGGTTATATGTGGCCCCCAAATGCAGATACTACAAGTCATACAAAGAGAGGGAAGTCTGATATGGAGGAGGATATGCCTGTAGAAGTGAGAAGTATTTAGCTAAATAAAATCAGTAGACCTTGGGGGCTAAAACCTTGAAAACAGCATTTGACATGAGCAACCAAGAATTAATATATTGCCAACAGGAATTTTGGTCAGGACCTTATAGTGACCATCCTGAATGGCTGGAGTTAGTTTTTTTTTTTTTTTTTTTTAATTAAAAAACTACTGGAATGGGCTTCCCTGGTGGCGCAGTGGTTGAGAGTCCGCCTGCCAATGCAGGGAACACAGGTTTGTGCCCTGGTCTGGGAAGATCCCACGTGCCACGGAGCGGCTGGGCCCGTAAGCCATGGCCGCTGAGCCTGCGCGTCCGGAGCCTGTGCTCCTCAACGGGAGAGGCCACAACAGTGAGAGGCCCGTGTACCGCCCCCCCCCCCAAAAAAAAAACACTGGACTTCCAGCAAAGTCCCTAGAGTTGGTATTTTAAAGGGAAGGCCAGGGAAAGTTGCCCTTTAACTACATAAGCAATAGAGTAGCCCTTAGGCACACTGGATGAAGCTAAGAAATCCATTGGGGTGGCACGAGGCTGAAACGTGTGGGGCAGTAGCCCATCTGCTCTCTGTAAGCACAACGATGAATGTATGCCTTGCACAAGTGTCTAGCAAATCCCCTCACGAGGGGATGTCATCAATGTAGCGCCATACTTGGGTGTGCGGGGACAGCTGGATCCAATTAAGTTCTTGTCAGTTGAGGTTGAATGTGATGGCTGAACCGTTGTGGTATCCCATGGGCAACTAAGTAAAGGTGTATAGTACTGAGTTCCTATGAGGGGAAGGAGAGGCTGTTAAAATAGGCACTGGCTAGAATACATGTAAGAGAAAAGTATTGGCCTGTGAAGATTGAATGGCACATTTCACTTTAATTATGTGAGGTATAGGGGCCTCAATGGATGGGATCAATGTAGCTGTAATCCACCATGAGATGCCATTCCTCCTACGACACTTAATATCTATGGTGGTGTTTCAGATCTAAACAAAATTGGTTACTTCTCACTTTAAGTTAATGAACCTGATCTGTATGTCAAAGATATTCTTTTGATATGTCTTCAACATGATTTCTGGTCATTTTATTTTCTCATTTAATGTGTTATTTTTGTCTACTAATTCCCTTTTTTATTTCGTGTTTAAATTTACTTGGAAAAGTTCGTGTAAATACACGAGGATAAATTTAACACACACACTGTCCTCCCCACCTGTATATGTATGAAACAAATCAATTATGGTTGAGGATCCTTTCAGTAACATTTGGATTTGCTTACATACAGTAGCATCTGTTCTCACTCTCTCGATATGACCTCCTGGCTGTTTGATTCATTCCCATAGTGTTCTTTTAGCCCCTGCCAGATGCCTGTATACAGCTGCACGATTGTAGCTCATGAGCTATGCCCTTCAAGATCCTGCCCCAGAACTGTGGACAATAGGCAACTATTTTCTTCCCAAAACATTAGTGCTAATTATATTTGTCATTACAGTATGCACCAAATATGGACAATTGGTATGACAAAGACAAAAAGATAGACAGAGAGAAACAGTTTTCAATAAATCCTAGTTTATATGCACTGGATAACTTTAGAAATTAGGGCCTAAAATCTGCTCCTCTGTTAAATATGGGTGATAATATTGAGAATGTCTAGAGCTAATAACACTTTAAATTATAACTGTGCTCCCTCTGTTCTAAAATGCACTGAAATTCCCCAATCACTTTACAGAACCCCCAATTATTATGAATTATGTTGATTACTTATGGCTTTTCTGTCAACAAGAACAAAGACACAAAATACTAGAGGATGCATACTGAAAACAGTATGGCTTTGACTCCAAAATAAAATGCTGGAAAACTGCATCTCAACTTTTAATTTAAGACGCTTTTTTTTTTTGGCCATACTGAGTAGCATTCAGGATCTTAGTTCCCAGAACAGGGATAGAACCCACACCCCCTAAAGCGGAAGTGTGGAGCCCTAACTACTGGACCACCAGGGAATTCCCTAATATGCATTCCTTCTGATCCTATGTGAGAAAAACATTTTCAAAGTTTGGGGTTTTTTTTCCTCAAGAACTGCCTGTACTTGAAATATCTTGCCTGCTCTACTTTTGTTTCTTGCATAATTGAAGTAGTGAACTGAATAATTTAACTGAATAAGTGCCATTATTATATCAATAGATTGTCTTTTATTTCCAATGAAAATTTTGGTTTCAGGGTGTAAGCATGTATCAAAACATCAAAATGTACACCTTAAATACATGCAGTTTATATGTTCAGTCAATTATACCTTCATGAAACAAATATTCAAAACCTGTCACTTCCTAATAATTTTATTATGTTTTATTATCATCTGTGTCCTACAGGTTATTGTAGCTACTGGAACAGTATGGCAGAGTTAGAATGATGGACCTCTGGCAACTTTTCCCAACCCCAAGTTCAGTGACATCATGTTGGCAGTCTGAAATTGGCCATGGTGGGAGTATTTATATCAGGGATATTGGAAAACACTACAAACCAGGACTTAACTGTATTATTGAAAGCCTAGACTTAAGAATATAGGAACAATGCAGATTAAAATTGTAAGTGTATGCTGTATGCAGTAATTACATTGTACAGAATGCACAAAAATTGAGGAACAAAAATGAGCTGATTACTTGTTAATGAAAAGGAAAATAGTCACAACATAAAAAAGTAATATAAGCGTAAGATATAAACAGATATTTTACCAAGAAGATAAACAGATGGAAAATAAACGCATGAAAAAAAATGCTCAACACCATGAATCCTCAGGGAGATGTAACTAAAACTACTGCTTCCTTACTAAAAGTATAAATTCAAAAGACTGACAATACCAAGTATTGGCAAGAATGTGGAAGCATTTTACATAAACCTGGTGGGTATACAAAAGCAAACCATAATTTTAGGTCACCATTTGGCAGTTTTGTAGGTTAAACATTCACCTATGACTCAGGCATTATACTTAAGAGTTACTAACACAAAACAAGTGAAAATACATACATACACATAGAATTACACACAAATGTTCTAGCACCTTTACTCACAATATCCAAAACTGGAAGTAACCCAAATTCTCTTAACCAGAAAAATGAATAAACAAATGGTATAAGTATAGAAAAGATACTACTCAGCAATAAAAAGAATGAACTACTATATGGTTCATTGAAGAATCTGAAAATAATTATGAACCATGAATGAAACCAGAAAAAAAGTAAACATTTTATGAATAAAATCATGTAAGATTCTAGAAAATACAAAATAATCTATTATAAATAAAGGTAAATCAATGATGGCCTGGAGGTCTGGGGAGAAGGGCCTGAGGTAAACTAGGGGTGAGAGACATGTTCATTACTGTGATTATGATGAGGTTTCATGGGTTTATATGTATGTAAAATTTAAATTGTATGCTTCAAATACAGTATATTGCATGTTGACTATACAGGAATAAAAATTTACAAAATGGTTCAAAAGAAAAATATAGATATCCCACTCTTTTCAGAAAATCAGGCCTGGCAATCCTATATTGCCTCTCTTTTCTGATGACCTTGGAGGAGCAGCCTTGCCTTAGTGGTAGCAAATACTGATGAGTAATAGATTCCTTCCCACCTGAGTTAACAGGAATGCTGGCTGGTCAGAGCCACACTGTAGACTAAGGCAGCGGTCCCCAACCTTTTTGGCACCAGGGACCGGTTTCATGGAAGACAATTTTTCAACAGACAGGGGAGGGGGGTTGGGGGTTGGGGTGGGGTGTGTGATGGTTCAGTCGGTAACGTGAGCAATGGGGAGCAGCAGATGAAGCTTCACTCACTTGCCTGCTGCTCAGCTCCTGCTGTGCAGCCCGCTTCCTAGCAGGACACGGATTGGTGCCGGTCCGAGGCCAGTGGGTTTGGGGACCCTGGACTAAGGGATTTCCTTTCTCTCTATGCTTCTTTCTCTGTATAGCAATGGCGTTTAGCTGAACATCCCAGAGAGGCTATAGGAGTCCAGAAAACCAATAGCTTATTTTCTTTCACAATGACCTCAGCTACAAAAGCTACACTTGCCTGGAGGTTCTGAGAATTTCTGGGCATCTGTGCCCACTGATACTGCACAGTCAATGGAGCACTTGTTGATACAATTTTAGAAGGGGCACACTCCATCTACTTCATTGCACTCTCCTCCGCTCCAGGGTTCCTTTACTAAGATGGTTCCCTCTGGCCCTAGTCTTACAGTGGCATTATCTAGTGAACTCTGGGGATCAGAGCATGTGGTTCTTTTGCAGGATAACTATTGAGCATTATGTGATATTTACTGTGAATAAGAAAAACAATTTGTGTTATCAGAAGCACTGGAGGCTGTCATAACTTCCTGGCTCCTCAGGGTGTTTTCTGAGCCCACAAAAAACCCTGATACCCAGTCCACAAATTAGGACCCTGAAACCCTGCAGTCTTTCCTTGGAGACCCTGGGCAACAATGTACATTAGGCCAAAACCAGAAAGAGAGCTATATTCTTAATCATACTGACATATGATGCACACAAAGCATGGGACTTCCATGAGAGCTGTGCAGTCTTTAACGCTGGTAGAGCCCAGTTGTTTTCAGATCACCTCACACAGTGAATAGAACCCCAAGACCAAAGGTGGCTTAAATATTAATGCCTTTATTATTACAGAATGCAGAGCAATAGGAGGCATGCAGTTCCCAGCTTCGTGACTCGGAGGCTGGGAAAATCCAAGAGAAGTGTCACCAGAAACTAACGTTTCCCTGAAAATGCGGTGCTTCCTAACAAGTCACCAATAGAACTCAGACAGGGTCCACTAGGCCCAGACTAGGTCGGGTCCACGCCCTACTTTGGAAATGAGAAGGGAATGAGGACCCCATAAGAGCTAAGACTACTCATTACTTCCCCCGCAAATGGGGATGGGACAGAGGTCAACTTCCCTGAGTATGTTGGGAGGTAACTTTTGCACACTGTGGACCTCCCAGGTGATAGAGGTGAAATGAATTCTGCCATAGATGGCACTGACATAAAGCTGGCAAGGGTCCTGGGCAGGCAAGAAATTATAACATAGTTCCTTAAAGATTCTCACATACCTGGAACTTTAGGGAAATCTCCCCACTGCAGACTTTCGGATATATGGGCTTTAATTCAGGCAGATGGCTCCCTCACAACTTCTCTCCTCCAGTATAATTATACTAGAAATAAACTGTACATCCCAGCATATCTATGGCTCTTCACTAGTCTGAAGGCTCTGGTATTGAATGAGATCAGATTAGCAGCTAACAGATTACCTGCATTCACTGCACTTGTAAGACATCTTCCACTGTGAGTTCTCTAATGTTGAATGAGGCTGGAACTTTGGCTAAAGGATTTTCCACAGTCCCCACACTCACAAGGCCTTTCTCCAGTGTGAATTCTCAGGTGTTCAACGAGGTTAGATTTGCAGCTAAAGGATTTCCCACTTTCTCTTCACTGATGAGGTCGTTCTCCAGTGTGAACTCTCTGGTGGTAAATGAGACTAAACTTTCGGCTAAAAGATTTCCCACATTCATGGCATTCATAAGGCCTTTCTCCAGTATGAATTCTCTGATGTTGAATGAGGATGGATCTTTGACTAAAGGATTTTCCACACTCTCTACAATCATAAGGCCTTTCTCCAGTGTGAACTCTCAGGTGGTTAATGAGGTTAGATTTGCAGCTAAAGGATTTTCCGCATTCCTGACACTCATAAGGCTTTTCTCCAGTGTGAACTCTCAGGTGGATAATGAGGTTAGATTTGCAGCTAAATGATTTTCCACACTCCTGACACTCATAAGGCCTTTCTCCTGTGTGGACTTTCCGATGTGAACTGAGGCTGGAGCTTTGCTTAAAGGATTTCCCACATTTACTGCACTCATAAGGTCTTTCTCCAGTATGAAGTCTCCTGTGGTGAATGAGAGTGGAGCTTCGACTAAAGGATTTTCCACATTCATCACACTGATGAAGCCGTTCTCCAGGGTGACCTCTCTGATGCTGAATGAGGTTAGATCTTTGACTAAAAGATTTTCCACATTCCCTGTATTCATAAAATTTTTCTCCAGTGTGAGCTTTCCTATGGCTATTGAGGCTGTAGCTCTGGGTAAAGGACTTCCCACATTCATGGCATTTATAAGGCCTTTCCCCAGAGTGGACTTTCTGGTACTCAATGAGGTTCCATCTTTGGGTACAGGCTTTTCCACATTTGCTGCAATTATAAAGCCCTTCTCTAGTGTGGACTCCTTGGTCCTCAACAAGTGTGTCTCTGCAGCTGAAGGCTTTCCTGTCTTCTCCCCAGTTGTGATGCATTTTTCCACTGTGTAAGACAGCCTCACACTCATTATTGTTGTTTGGGTTCACTTCAGTGTGAGTGACTGGTTGATGGAAAAATCTCGTGCTGGCTAAGAAGTCTTTCCTTATCTCTCTATAGGAAAAGGATTTCCCTGACAGATGGGTTGTGTGGCTCTTTATAAACAAGGCTCTGTCCACAGAACTTCTGATAGGTATCTCTCCAATGTGCTGCCCTTGATACTGTTGAAGGTTCGCAGAGAAATAGAATTGATTCCCACACGTGTATGGTTTCTGCCCAAGATGTGTTCCCCGGTGCTCAGGCAAGTGCAAAGTATCTCCCAAGATTGGGCCACACATCTCAAAGGGCTGGGCCTTCTGGGGAGATGAACCTGCCTTGAGAGTCCTGATCTGTGAAACTGCATCTACAGAAATGCTCTGTTGAGAAGGTGCTTCCTTATCTTCTACTCCATGCCAACAGCCTGAAAGTAAAGAAGTGATGATGAAGTACACGTTAACCTTATTGAGAGAGGGCAAAATCATCACAAATGTAACTCGACACATCAAAGAATCAGTCCATGAAACTGTTTTCAGGAAAAGGAAGTTGGGGTCAGCTTGAGGAAGCAACTGCTGTGCCCTACTGGGTCCCTAAGGTCACAGGATGGTGCAGGCCTCACTAGGCACAGGACATGAGGAAAGGGTGTGGCCCAGGAGAAAGGCATGTTCTACAGATTATTCAACTCTCAACAGCTTTTCTTTTTTTGGCCGTGCCATGCAGCATGCAGGATGTTAGTTCCCCAACGAGGGGTCGAACCCATGACCCCTGCAGTGGAAGCGTGGAGTCTTAGCCACTGCACTGCCAGGGAAGTCCTGTCAATGGCTTTTAGCAGGATTATATCTGCTGATGACATGTGATGCTGTGCAGAAGTCTTGCTCAGGCCCAGAAAAATCTGACTGAAAAAAAAGGTTACAGGTGTTTAAGCATTATTAGACACATGCACTCTTTAGGACACTACAAAGTGCGAAAGCACTGAGGAGGGAACAGTGTGAGGAATCAGTGAGGTAAACAGTCCAGAGAGGTGAGGAATAGTCTCAGCTGGAGTCAGAATAAAAATGACTAGTATTAGACATGACAAGTCAGCAAAGTGTTAAGAATGGAGAAGGAAAGATGGAGGTGAGATGCGGCCACTGGTGATGGCATCACCAAAACACAATTAAAACAGGACAGGTTCTTGATATGATTGATAGGAACCAAGCCATGAAGTCATGTCCTCCCCCAACTGCCATTTATCTGAGTCAGGCCCCATCTGGGCCCATCTTGTGCAGAATGGGATCATATCCATCCTGGGAAACACAGAGGACTCTTCCTCTAGCCCCAGCTGAGCTACTGCATGAGAGATGGATGATACAAATCCTAAGGGAAGGACAGGAGAAATCAGTAGCCAATACTGTCCCAGACAACTCAGACACAACAGATCACAGGAAGGATATTTCAAATATTACAAAACGTACCCATGGGCACAGCTAAAGGGAAGATGGCAGAGTAGTTAAACCAGGTATTTTCCCACCTGGACAAAAACTACAATGGTAGAATCAATCTGATGTAACTACTTTGCAATGCAAAATTGCTTTAATTTAGGTCAACTGAAGCTGTTACTATTACCCTGATATAAAAAAAAAACAGGCAAAGACACTATAAGAAACCTATGGGGCAATATATTTGATGATTATCAGTGCAAAATTAATCAACAAAATACTAGCAAACTGTATTCATCAGCATAGTAAAAAGATTATACACCATAAACACCTGGGATTTATTTCTAGAATGCCAGGATGGTTCAACATACAAAATTAATCAGCGTAATTTGTCATTTTAACAGTAAGAAAAAAAATTATTATCACCTCAATCAATGTACAAAAACCATCTGACAAAATTTATCACCCTTTTATGATGAAAATACTCAACAAACTATGAATAGGAGAAAAATAGCTTAACATAATGGAAGCAAAAAAATTAAAACCCACAGCAAATATTAAACTCAATGGTAAAAGACTGAAAACTATTCCTCCAAGATCACTAACAAGAAAAGAATGCCAGCTTTCACCACTACTATTCAACACAGTATTAGAAATTCTAGACAGAGCAATTAAGCAAGAAAGACAAATAGGCATCCAAAAGAGAAAGGAAGAAGTAAAACTCACCACAACTCATGACATCTTAAAGATTCCACCATAAAACTGTTAGAATAATTGAAGTTTGCAAAGGAAGAAGATATAAATACAAAATGAAAAAAATCAGTTATACTTTGATATATTAACAATGAACAATCTGAACGGGGAACTAACAATTTCACATATAAAAGTACCTGTCAAGGGACGTCCCTGGTGGTGCAGTGGTTAAGAATTCACCTCCCAATGCAGGGGATGTGGGTTCAATCCCTGGTCAGGGAACTATATCCCATGTGCATGCTGCAACTAAGAGTTCGCATGCCACACCTAAGGAGCCCACCAGCCGCAACTAAGCTAAGATTTGGCACAACCAAAAAAAAAGTATGTGTCAAAAGAATAAAATACTTAGAAATAAACTTAACCAAGGAAGTAAGATTTGTACAGTAAAAACTACAAAACACAGCTAAAAAAAATTACAGACAATAAATGGAAAAATTTATATCTCATGGACTGGAAGACTTAACACTGTGAAGATGTCAATACTATCCAAGCCACCTACATATTCAATGCAATTCCCATCAAAATTCCAATGATGTTTTCTGCAGTAATAGAAAAATTCATCCTAAAATTCATATGGAATCTCAAGGGACACCAAATTGCCAAAACAATATTGAAAAAGAAGAACAAAGGTGGAAGAATCACAATTCTAAATTTCAAATATTACTGAAAAACTACAGTAATCAAAACAGTGTGATACTGGAATCAAGGCAGACATATAGACCAATGGGACAGAATAAAGAGCTCAGAAATAAACTCTCGCATATGCAGTCAAATGATTTGCAACAAGGAGGCCAAGAACATTCAATGGGGAAGGACAGACTTTTTAACACATGATGCTGGGAAAACTGAATATCCACATGCATAAGAAGGAGGTTGGATAGATACCGGGTACATAAATTAACTAAAAATGCATCAAAGATCTTAAGAGCTACAACTATAAAACTCTTAAGAAAACATAGTGGAAAAGCTTCATGACACCATATTTGGCAATGATTCCTTGGATACGACAAACGCACAAGGAACGAAAGAAATACAAACTAGATTTCATCAAAATGAAAACCTTTAGTACATCAAAGGATGCTATGAACATGATAAATGGCAACTCATAGAATAGGAGAAAATATCTGCAAATTGCCTATCTGATGAAGGGTTAACATTCAGAATATATAGAGAATTCCTAAAACTCAACAAAAAAACCAAGCAACTTGATTCAAAAATTGGAAAAGACCTGAACAGACATTTCTCCAAAGAAGATATACAAATGGGCAATAAGTGCATGAAAAGATGCTCAACATCACTAGGCTGTCAGGGAAATGCAAATCAAAACACAATGAGATACCACTTCACATTAGTAAGGATGGTTATTACTCAAAAAAAAAACAGAAAAGAAGTGTAGGCAAGCATG
Source organism: Kogia breviceps (assembly GCF_026419965.1). Lineage (NCBI taxonomy): Eukaryota > Metazoa > Chordata > Mammalia > Artiodactyla > Physeteridae > Kogia > Kogia breviceps. Next base: position 940,475 of record NC_081327.1, read on the forward strand.
GGAGAAATTGGAACCTTTGTGAAGCTGCTATGGAAAACAGTATGGTGATTCTTCAAAAAATTTAAAAAAGAACTATCATAAGATACAGCAATTCTGATTCTGCGTACATACACAAAAAGAACTGAAGCAGGGACACTAAAAGATATCTGCACACCCATGTTCATAACACCATAATTCACAAGAGCCAAAGGCAAAAGCACCCAACTGTCTACTGATAGAATAATGGGTAAACAAATCGTGGTATATACAATGTTATTCAGTCATAAAAAGGAAGCAAATTCTGACACATACTACAACATAGATGAACCTTTAAGATATTATGCTAAGTAAAGTAAGCCAGACATCAAAGGAGAACTACTGTCTGATTCCACCCACATGGGATACTCATAATAGGCAAATTCATATTTACAGAAAGTAGAATGGTGATTGTCAGTAGATGGGGGAAGTTACTGCTTAAGGGGAACTGAGTTTCAGTCTGAAGATGAAGAAGTTCTGTGGATGCATGACTGTGATGGTTGCACAATGAGAGTGTACCAAATGCCACTTAGAAATGTAAATATTTTCTTTTGTATATTTTGCCACAACTAAAATAAAGTAAAGAGACTTCCCTGCTGGTCCAGTGTTAAAGAATCCGCCTTACAATGCAGGGGACATGGGTTGGATCCCTGGTTGGGGAACTAAGATCCCACATGCTGCGGAGCAACTAAGCCTGTGCATCTCAACTACAGAGCCCACACAGCACAACTACAGAGCGCATGTGCCCTGGAGCCCGTTTGCCACAGCTAGAGAGAGAAAACCCGCATGCCACAACTAGAGAGAAGCCTACATGCCACAAGGAACAGCCCGTGCACTGCAACGAAGATCCTGCATGCCACAACGAACACCAGATGTAGCCAAAAGAAAATACAAGATAAATAAATAAATAAATAAAATATTTTTAAAAAGAGAAAGAAACATAAACGTTTAAAAAATAAAGTAACAAGAACCTAAGCAAAGGACCTCTCAAGAATATTTGTGTAGGGCGTCCCCGGTGGTGAAGTGGTTGAGAGTCCGCCTGCCAATGCAGGGGATACGGGTTCGTGCCCTGGTCTGGGAAGATCCCACATGCTGCGGAGCGGCTAGGCGTGTGAGCCATGGTCGCTGAGGCTGCGCGTCCGGAGCCTGTGCTCCGCAACGGGAGAGGCCACAACACTGAGAGGCCTGCGTACTGCAAAAAAAAAAAAAAAAAAAAAATTGTGTAAGCAGTGACTATGAAAGTGATTATAATTCCTGACACAGTCAGGCAAAAATAAATGTAAGCTATAGGAAGGGAGACATACCAGGGGGCCATGGTGCTAGACAGTCACCCAGAGAGGGAAAGGGCAAGAGAGGTGGGATCCATTAGGCTGACCTAAAGAACAGCGATACCAAATCCTTCCCTGTAAGGCTTTGGCGCAGCAGATGCTGGAGTGATAAGGATGCGAAGTAGGCATGCACTCAGCTCACCCCTTGAACCACAGCACATACCCAGGCAACTGGGGAAGGAAGCAGTGCCCATGGTTTAGATGGAGACATACCTGACCCTGGAGAAAAAAGAAAGGCCAAGCCTTGCCCAGGGCATAGGGACAGGTGTGAGAGCTTACCCAATGAAGATGTAAGCGCAAAATTCTCCAGCATCACATCGTGGTACAGGCATCGCTGAGCCTCATCAAGGAGAGCCCATTCCTCCCAGGAGAAATACAGGGCCACATCCTCAAAGGTCACACTTCCCTGCCAGGATAGAGACAGATGAAATCATCAACAGCCTCACTCCTGAAGACCCACAATCTATCTCCTCACACATCTACCCCATGTCCATCCTCCTCCTAAGATCTCAGAGGAGATTCCAGACCCTGGTGCCATTGGTGTCTGCTGTCTTCTCATACTCCCATTAACCACTGTGTTCACTCTACTGTCCACTCTGCTACCAGATGGAACCTGTTAAGACCTAGATGCAAACTCCTCCCTCATCTGATCCAGACCTCCCATTGCCTGCAGAACAGATGCCTAACCTCACAGGCAGTCATTCCAAGTCTGACTCTTACTCCCCACACCTAGTTTGTTCTCACCAGAAAGGAAGGAGACCTGCAATTCCCTGAACCAGCTTAGCCTCACCTCCAAGCAATTCCCGTTTTTGTGATAAGCTTCCACATCTCTTTCCATTGGTGGCCTGAAATGGGAACCCCTCCATCAAACCCCTGGACTCAACTCAGGACCCTGAGCTAGGATTCTCTAAGGTCCCCACACCCAAGGGCTGGGAAAATGGCAGGTGACAAGTCTCATGACACCACAAACTTGGAGAAAATAGGGGTTGGGACCAGTGAGGGAGGACGAAACCGCCACTTACCTGATTAGGTTCCAAAAGCACTTCTGCAGCCATGGAAACCTGTGGGAAGAGGCAGGTCTTAGAGGGATGTGAGCATGGCATCCTACCAGGGGCTCAGGCCTTCTCTGCACCCCTGGGGGTCACCAGAGCCAGGTAATCTCGGGCCGACCATCTAACCTCTGTATTGACTCTCAGCAGTTTTGTGTCCTTGGGGAAAAACCCCCAAACACCCTCTGCCTCAATGTCCTCAGCAGCCCTACAATTTGTGCTTCCACTGAACAGACTCTGGGGATTTTTTCAAACTTAACTTAGATCATGTCTCTTTTCCGCAAAAATTTCCATGGCTCCAAGAGCCCCAACAAGGAAGGTACAACTCCTCAGCCTGTCACTGCAGGTGCGACTCTACCCACACTTTGTTCCCTGCAGAAGCAACACGGACCCCAGGTTTCCCCAATCCTCCCGGCTCAATCCGACCTCCCAGCCTTTGCACCTGCCGGTCCCTCCGCTTGTGACCCTCTGCCACGCGCCATCACACCGTCTGTCAGAAACCAGAAACAGGGCCCCACCCACGGCCGCCTCACCGTCCTGGACACCGAGGCCTGGTCTGCGGGCACGAGAGCAGGCGCCCCGCACTCGGGGCTTTAGTGTCTGGTGGGGTGAGGGCGGTGAGGGCCCGGAGGACGAGCGTTTACCTGAGGCGGGTCCCTCGGCGCCGCCGCCGCCGCCGCCGCCACCTGAGCCACAAGCCGGGGCAGAGAAGGGACAGCCGAGCGTCCCGAAGGGACCGGGCACCAACGTCTCCAGACCGGCCCCGCAAGCGGCGATGTGCCCGACTATAGAACCGCCTCTAGTCACTAGGGACAAAGCCTCTTCCCGCGCCTTCTCTGTCAATCACCTCAATGCCGACTCTGCCCTCTCGGCCTTCTGACCCCGAGGACCGCCAAAATGACCGCCACAAAATACAGGAAGTCCCGCCTTCGCCCCAGAGCGCCCTCCCGGAAAAATGCCGAAAGTCTGGATGTTCATTGGGTGTTCGTCGCTGCCGCTCAGCGCACAGCTTTCTGGGTAATGGAGTTCCCGCCGCCACACAGCCCCGCAGGAGCGGCGCCTTTGCCGGAATCTCCCAGGAAAAGGGTCAAGCAATTCCTCGGGGCTGCTCAGAACTGAAGGCCTTGTTCTTCTAGGTCGGAGAGAAGCTTCGCTTCCTCTTAAAGGGGCGAAGGCCAATTTCTGGGGAGTCCGAAGTGCTGTTGATCTCTGAAGTGTTTAGAAATTCGGATTCCATGCGAACATTGTCTGGTAGATGTGAACATTGTCTGGTAGATGCAAGTGATTATACACTATCTTATTGTCCTGTAAATGTACGCAGACTGAGACATTAAAGTCATTTTTGTGAGCTTTAGTACGTTTTGTCCGGGAATTTAAAGAAAAAAAAAAAAATCACCTGGGCCGCAGTAGACAAGATAGAGGAGGCATATTGGACGGCTCTGACGAAGCCGGATGTGGTGGGATCCGGGCCTCTCCTTCCTGGTAGTCAATGATTAATGATTATGCCCAACTCAGTGAGAAACACCGTCTTATCCATAAAACATTAAGTCATTTTATCTAAAAAACATAAATCTGTTTTACACATGCACATTCCTTTTTGTACTACACAGCTGACAGTTTCTCTTGTATGAAATATAACATTGGCTATTGTTTATTAAGGAGTACTACTCTGTACATTTATAAAATAGAAAGTTGTTGATAAACAAAATTCAACTGACTACATGTTAAAGATCTAAATGTGTGTATTGAATGATTCTTGAATTTGGCAGCATCATATGTAGCAAGTAGAGAGGAGCTCCAAAGAGTCATGGAAAGAGAAAGGTTTTTAAAGACAACACAGGGAAATCATAAACAGAAAAAAGGATGATTTCACATAAGGTCATCTCCCTTGGAGAAAAAAGTTCTTTTGAGGTGGGTTACTTCGTCTTCCTTTGAGAAGTGGAGAGGGCTCATGTGACAGATGGTCCCATTGGTACCGACCAGACAATTACACACTTACTGCTTCTGATTACATTTCTGGGGAAGGTTGTAACTGCAGCTATGTTAGGTATGATGTCTTGGTGTTAGCACGAGTGACTCCACTTAGAGGCTGTTGTTTCTAGTTTAGCAAAGTGAAAAGTCTGATAATTCTATCTTGTGGAGAAAAGCAATGTTTATGCCATAGTAACTTTTTTGAATTCTGTCTGCACATGAATGCATCTCTCTGTGTTTGCCTGTGTATTCATATATATATACATATATATATATATTCCTATTTTTTTGTTTGTTTAGTAAAAGGGAATTCATAATTTGTTTATAGAGCTGTTGTTTGCTCACTTAACAAGAGTTGTTCTTATTTACTATTTTATCGCCAATTCTAGCAGAATAATTTGGACCAACAATCATGTAATTTTAAAAATTAAAAATACAAATTAATATTGATCCAACTGGAGAAATCAGAAGACATACCTATTTGAGCTAGATTAGGAAACTTTTTTTCCTGGTTCAGAAATCACGGAAGAACTTAGAGACATGGGTGTCACTGCTGATGAATACAAAGGAAAGCAGGGAAAATGATGCTATTAGCACAGATGTGTCCATTAGTCACTGCTTCGGATTCACAATAAGAGTAATGCAAAGACTCAAAATGGAAGAGAGACAATAAAAGTAGACAAAGGAGCTCACTATAATCAGGGTGGTTCGTGTGGCCATAGCCTCATGGGAAGGTGTGGGGGAGAGTCTGTTGCTGTGAATGTGTTGGACCTGTTGCTTGTGCCTGTGCAGGAAAAGGACCATGTACCCACTAGTCCAGATCATGAAGCCCAAACATATAACATCCATGTAAGATAATGTAACTGCATGTAATAAGCTGATAAATTTATCAGGCATGAGTGAGGAACGGTATCCATAATTTGTTTTTACACTTATGTTTTTGCTACTTCTTGGGCCAATTACTCTAATAGGAATGCAGACATTTACCAAGAGTTGTAGTATCCAGAAAAGAAAACTACAGAAGCCAATACACTTTGTGGATCGAATTCTGAAGTCCACCCACAAACAGATTCTGGGGCAAAACTTAATGGCCTGGAAACCACTCAGAAGGCTGGTAGTGCTGAGAGAAACCCCTCTGGCTACTTTGTGTAAATAGAAGACAAGTTTACATCCAGCAACATCCAGGAAATATTTCAATCCAAAAGTTGCCATTGTCTGTGGGATCCCTCTGGAGAAGAGAGACAAGTTGTTGGCTAAAGCCAGTGGTTGATAATCTGATCTGTGGATCTCAACTCCTATCCAGTAAACAAAGTGAAGTTTAAAAGACAAAGGAGGGAGGAGTTTCCCAGGATCCCATCTCCAGTCTGAGTGAGGAAAATGATTTCCATTTCCAGGTTGGCATGCCCTTAACTTTCTTCTTCTTTTTTTTTTTTCAATTTATGTTTGGCTGCGTTGGGTCTTCGGCGGGCTTTCTCTAGTTGTAGTGAGCGGGGGCTACTCTTTGCTGTGGCGTGCGGGCTTCTCATTGCGGTGGCTTCTCTTGTTGCAGAGCATGAGCTCTAGGCGCGCAGGCTTCAGTAGTTGTGGCACGTGGGCTCAGTAGTGTGGCACATGGGCTTAGTTGTTCCACAGCATGTGGGATCTTCCCGGACTAGCTCGAACCTGTGTCCCCTGCATTGGCCGGTGGATTCTTAACTACTGCGCCACCAGGGAAGTCCAACCCTTCACTTTCATATCTAGGAGATATTGATTTTAATTTGAGATAGAAATAAATGAATAAATGCTATAAAGATAAATGAACATAAATGTGTCACCTTCTGCTCAGCTGTATCTACTGCTGAACATAGCACATGATTTCCTCTCTTTTGGTAACACATTTTCTTACTTTACCTGGATTATAGGAGTACATACTTATGGGTGCAGTGGTTATTAATTAAGGTCTTATGATGGAATTCATCCAAGTGTTCATATGAGGGGGTATTTGAATAAAGGATGCACTATTCACACAACATATTTTCCTACAGCCATGAACTGAATGAAGATCATTTTCCTCCATGTATGAAATTACCTTCAGGATATATTCTTAAGTGAGAAAAGGCAAGTGGGTTAGGAGATGTTTAGTATTCTACAATTATTCTTATGATTGTGAAGGAATAAGAATATAAATAATGTAGATAAATACACATGATCTGTCTATACAATTACGTTAAAAACAATTAAAGAATGAACTATAACCTTCAATAAGTAATGATATAGAGGGGCAGAGATTAAACAATGTGGAGGGACAGGAATAGAAACTAGATATATCTGAATTAATTTACCTCAATTATAATTTTGACTTTGGTGTAAATATAAATATTTTACTTATTTATTAAACTATAGTATATCAAAATGAAATTAAAACAATCAATCAAATTTAATGACAAAAGTAAAACAAATATATAAATCTCAGTGTGTAATAAACTTGTAGTCTATCCATACAAAATAGTAATACTTAAAGTACTTTTTAAAATTTTTGGCCGCACTGCACTGGTTTCAGGATCTTAGTTCCCCAACCAGGGATCCAACCTGGGCCCCTGGCAGTGGAAGCACAGAATCCTGACCCCAGGACCGCCAGGGAATTCCCCAAGTACATTTTTAAAAACAGTTTTTGGGGCTTCCCTGGTGGCGCAGTGGTTGCGAATCCGCCTGCCGATGCAGGGGACATGGGTTCGTGCCCCGGTCCAGGAAGATCCCACATGCCGTGGAGTGGCTGGGCCCGTGAGCCATGGCCGCTGGAGCCTGTGCTCCGCAATGGGAGAGGCCACAACAGTGAGAGGCCCGCGTACCGCAAGAAAAAAAAAAAAAATTAAAAAAAATAAAAACAGTTTTGACTATACATTTGTACTGAAACATATCTATGCAAAATCCCTACAGAAATTTAAAAAATTTACTCATGTTTATATTTCAATAAAATATTTATATTTAAAATTAACAAGTACATTATACAAGAGATTCATCACAGTTTGATCAAAAGTTAGAAAAATTGAAAGGAAACAATTTAAGTAAAAATTATATCATTTTAAACTTGTTTGGAAGAATGAACTTAAACTTGATCTGTATTTGTTTAAACCATGTTTAAACCATATATGTATATTCTATCTCCTCTCATTAAAGGGATCTACAGATGATAGCCCTGTCCTGAGTAACTACCATACAAATTGTTGGAAGCCAACCTGGAGCCTCTGTGCCATGACAGGGTCATGGAACAACACCAAGACGGCGCTGCAGGGCAATGCTGCGCCCAGGAACCTGACTACGTCTCTTCTGATCTGTTTTGTAATTTCGTGCTTCTGCCTTGAAAAAGTACATGGGGGATTTGCCCCCCCCCCCCCCCCCCCCCCCGTCCCAAGCTTAACCGTGTAAAACATCCCCTTCCCCCTCCCAAACCAAAACCCACGAATTGGGACTTTTTAACAACAGCCCCTGGCTGGTGGGAGAAAAAACAAACAACCTGGAAATGTAGGGTTGTTTCTATGGAAAACACCAATAATAAAAAAACAATGGCCCTACAAGGGAGTAATAAATGATTATGGGTATTCTTGGTTCTGGTATAAGGATAAATTAATCATGCAGAGTCAATTGCCAACATTGGAATTGTTGACTCGTCCATTGAGACAAGGCTTCTTGCCCAGAAGAACACAGTGATAGATTAAATTGTGAAATATATTGTAGATAATTTTGGGGTACATTGTTAAGACTTATCCATGCGGACCTCTGGGACACATAGGAAAGTTCAGGAAACTTCCTCCTCCATAGTATCTTTTTTTTTTTTTTTTTTTCGGTATGCGGGCCTCTCACCGCGGTGGCCTCTCCCGTTGCGGAGCACAGGCTCCGGACGCGCAGGCTCAGCGGCCATGGCTCACGGGCCCAGCCGCTGCGCGGCACGTGGGATCTTCCCCGACCGGGGCACGAACCCGTGTCGCCTGCATTGGCAGGCGGATTCTCAACCACTGCGCCACCAGGGAAGCCCCATAGTATCTTTTAATGGCTTGTTACATATTAGCTTGGCTTCGTTATTAGTACGGATTGAACTTACTCTAAGAAAAAACAATGATGTTTTGAGAACCTTTAGAATTAAAAGTACATCTAGAAATATTAGGTACAATCTATTGTGAATATCTTCTGAGGTCTTAGTTAAACACCTGATGATGTAATCACTTAGGGTATATAAATCTGACTGTGAGAAAATAAAGATGGAGAGATCATGCTTGTACATACACAGTGTTATTGATTTATTTAACTTCCCCTCGCCGACGCTGTCCATCCCTCGGGTATTCCTGGACCTGCAGGAGCTGCACTCCCGCACCAAATTACTCAGGCTGTGTTCTCCAAATGCACTTTTTCGTGAAAGAAAATAGCATCTTTTAAAAAATTGCCAATTCCAGATCTAGCGCAGGAAATGTTCAAGATGGAACATCTATTCAATCCAGGACACAAGGACAGTCTACAACACAACTGGGGTCATGTGAGAATGAGGATGCCACAGTATTCAACTTGAAAAGCATCCCCCTCCACAGTCATGATACAAATTAAATGTCAAAGAAAATTACCTGGACAAGTTTTAAACGCATCAAGTACTTTAAGTAACCACATGCTTGTAATGCTACAAAGCCAGAGTCAGAAGCCTTTCAGAAAGTTAAGGAATTGACTAGTTATTCTGGAAACAGAAAAATAAAGGGAAATATGAATGATTTCTACTGTTTTTCCAGTACAGACTATTTCACGGTAATCAAATAGAGGATGCAGAAAAGTTTTTTGTAGAAGGATTCTAAGTGAGAATACAAAAATGGTAATAGAATATTAACATTCTGCTTCCTCTTGTATAGTAGTGGATCTACAGAATGATCATCAGTGACAGCTGCAAACAACCGATGACAGGCTGTGGGAAATTGATATTGGGGCACATGGTCGTGCTGATCAATCCTCATGATCAATCCTCATGTCACAGAAAGGGCTACATACAGACTGTCATAATGGCCCTCCATTGTAGGCAATAAGAAGGACATTGTACCACCTGGGAAGTATCCTTGACAAAAATCTGAACCTACATTAGACTACCCTTTGGAGCAAATTATGCATTTATTGGCCATTTGGAAGAATGTGTTAGACAATATCAAAAAGCTGCAATTAGATAGAATGATGGAAATGACCTTGTACACATGATCCATTTTCTTCTCCATGAAAAAAAATAAGTTTTGAAGGAGGGAGAAACAGTAATTACAAGTGGTCTAAAGGACAAAATGACTGGATCGTGATTCAAATGATCTGAAAAGGAAATTTTGGGGGGGGAGGAAATTTGTTATGTGTGAGCTCTGACCATGTGTTCGATGTCACTGTTATTTTTGTAGGTGTGAAAAGCACATACATGTTCTGCTCATGAATGAATTCCATGTTTTAGAGATACATTCATGATTATTTACTTTTAATTTTTTAAAAAAATATTTTCTTTCTTTTTAAAAAATTAATTAGTTTATTTATTTTTAGCTGCGTTGGGTCCTGGTTGCTGCACGCTGGTTGTCTGTAGTTGCCAGGAGCAGAGGCTTCTCTTGTTGTGGGGCACGGGCTCTAGGTGTGCGGGCTTCAGTAGTTGTGGCTCATGGGACCTAGAGCACAGGCTCAGTAGCTGTGGCACAGGGACTTAGTTGCTCCACAGCATGTGAGATCGTCCCGGACCATGGCTCGAACCTGTGTCCCCTGAATTGGCAGGCAGATTCTTAACGACTGCGCCAACAGGGAAGGGAAGCCCGCATTTAGATCTTTAACATGTAGTCAGTTGAATTTTGTTTATCAACAACTTTCTATTTTATAAATGTACAGAGAGTAGTACTCCTTAATAAACAATAGTGGGCTTCCCTGGTGGCGCAGTGGTTGAGAGGCCGCCTGCCGATGCAGGGGACGCGGGTTCGTGCCCCGGTCTGGGAAGATCCCACGTGCCGCGGAGCGGCTGGGCCCGTGAGCCGTGGCCGCTGAGCCTGCGCGTCCGGAGCCTGTGCTCCGCAGCGGGAGAGGCCACAACAGGGAGAGGCCCGCGTACCGCTAAAAAAAAAAAAAAAAAAAAAAACAATAGCCAATGTTATATTTCATACAAGAGAAACTGTCAGCTGTGTAGTACAAAAAGGAATGTGCATGTGTAAAACAGATTTATGTTTTTTAGATAAAATGACTTAATGTTTTATGGATAAGACGGTGTTTCTCACTGAGTTGGGCATAATCATTAATCATTGACTACCAGGAAGGAGAGGCCCGGATCCCACCACATCCGGCTTCGTCAGAGCCGTCCAATATGCCTCCTCTATCTTGTCTACTGCGGCCCAGGTGATTTTTTTTTTTTTCTTTAAATTCCCGGACAAAACGTACTAAAGCTCACAAAAATGACTTTAATGTCTCAGTCTGCGTACATTTACAGGACAATAAGATAGTGTATAATCACTTGCATCTACCAGACAATGTTCACATCTACCAGACAATGTTCGCATGGAATCCGAATTTCTAAACACTTCAGAGATCAACAGCACTTCGGACTCCCCAGAAATTGGCCTTCGCCCCTTTAAGAGGAAGCGAAGCTTCTCTCCGACCTAGAAGAACAAGGCCTTCAGTTCTGAGCAGCCCCGAGGAATTGCTTGACCCTTTTCCTGGGAGATTCCGGCAAAGGCGCCGCTCCTGCGGGGCTGTGTGGCGGCGGGAACTCCATTACCCAGAAAGCTGTGCGCTGAGCGGCAGCGACGAACACCCAATGAACATCCAGACTTTCGGCATTTTTCCGGGAGGGCGCTCTGGGGCGAAGGCGGGACTTCCTGTATTTTGTGGCGGTCATTTTGGCGGTCCTCGGGGTCAGAAGGCCGAGAGGGCAGAGTCGGCATTGAGGTGATTGACAGAGAAGGCGCGGGAAGAGGCTTTGTCCCTAGTGACTAGAGGCGGTTCTATAGTCGGGCACATCGCCGCTTGCGGGGCCGGTCTGGAGACGTTGGTGCCCGGTCCCTTCGGGACGCTCGGCTGTCCCTTCTCTGCCCCGGCTTGTGGCTCAGGTGGCGGCGGCGGCGGCGGCGGCGCCGAGGGACCCGCCTCAGGTAAACGCTCGTCCTCCGGGCCCTCACCGCCCTCACCCCACCAGACACTAAAGCCCCGAGTGCGGGGCGCCTGCTCTCGTGCCCGCAGACCAGGCCTCGGTGTCCAGGACGGTGAGGCGGCCGTGGGTGGGGCCCTGTTTCTGGTTTCTGACAGACGGTGTGATGGCGCGTGGCAGAGGGTCACAAGCGGAGGGACCGGCAGGTGCAAAGGCTGGGAGGTCGGATTGAGCCGGGAGGATTGGGGAAACCTGGGGTCCGTGTTGCTTCTGCAGGGAACAAAGTGTGGGTAGAGTCGCACCTGCAGTGACAGGCTGAGGAGTTGTACCTTCCTTGTTGGGGCTCTTGGAGCCATGGAAATTTTTGCGGAAAAGAGACATGATCTAAGTTAAGTTTGAAAAAATCCCCAGAGTCTGTTCAGTGGAAGCACAAATTGTAGGGCTGCTGAGGACATTGAGGCAGAGGGTGTTTGGGGGTTTTTCCCCAAGGACACAAAACTGCTGAGAGTCAATACAGAGGTTAGATGGTCGGCCCGAGATTACCTGGCTCTGGTGACCCCCAGGGGTGCAGAGAAGGCCTGAGCCCCTGGTAGGATGCCATGCTCACATCCCTCTAAGACCTGCCTCTTCCCACAGGTTTCCATGGCTGCAGAAGTGCTTTTGGAACCTAATCAGGTAAGTGGCGGTTTCGTCCTCCCTCACTGGTCCCAACCCCTATTTTCTCCAAGTTTGTGGTGTCATGAGACTTGTCACCTGCCATTTTCCCAGCCCTTGGGTGTGGGGACCTTAGAGAATCCTAGCTCAGGGTCCTGAGTTGAGTCCAGGGGTTTGATGGAGGGGTTCCCATTTCAGGCCACCAATGGAAAGAGATGTGGAAGCTTATCACAAAAACGGGAATTGCTTGGAGGTGAGGCTAAGCTGGTTCAGGGAATTGCAGGTCTCCTTCCTTTCTGGTGAGAACAAACTAGGTGTGGGGAGTAAGAGTCAGACTTGGAATGACTGCCTGTGAGGTTAGGCATCTGTTCTGCAGGCAATGGGAGGTCTGGATCAGATGAGGGAGGAGTTTGCATCTAGGTCTTAACAGGTTCCATCTGGTAGCAGAGTGGACAGTAGAGTGAACACAGTGGTTAATGGGAGTATGAGAAGACAGCAGACACCAATGGCACCAGGGTCTGGAATCTCCTCTGAGATCTTAGGAGGAGGATGGACATGGGGTAGATGTGTGAGGAGATAGATTGTGGGTCTTCAGGAGTGAGGCTGTTGATGATTTCATCTGTCTCTATCCTGGCAGGGAAGTGTGACCTTTGAGGATGTGGCCCTGTATTTCTCCTGGGAGGAATGGGCTCTCCTTGATGAGGCTCAGCGATGCCTGTACCACGATGTGATGCTGGAGAATTTTGCGCTTACATCTTCATTGGGTAAGCTCTCACACCTGTCCCTATGCCCTGGGCAAGGCTTGGCCTTTCTTTTTTCTCCAGGGTCAGGTATGTCTCCATCTAAACCATGGGCACTGCTTCCTTCCCCAGTTGCCTGGGTATGTGCTGTGGTTCAAGGGGTGAGCTGAGTGCATGCCTACTTCGCATCCTTATCACTCCAGCATCTGCTGCGCCAAAGCCTTACAGGGAAGGATTTGGTATCGCTGTTCTTTAGGTCAGCCTAATGGATCCCACCTCTCTTGCCCTTTCCCTCTCTGGGTGACTGTCTAGTTCCATGGCACCCTAGTATTGCTCCCTTTCTGTACCTCACATTTATTTGTTCCTGACTGTGCCTGGAAGTGTAGTCACTTACATAGTCACTACTTACACAGATGTTCTTGAAAGATCTTTGCTAAGATTCTTTTTACTTTATTTTAATTGTGGCAATTTTGCAAAACAAATTATTTGCCACTTCTAAGTGGCATTTAGTAATTCGCATTGTGCAACCATCACAATCATGCATCCACAGAAGTTTTTCATGTTGTAAACTTCAACTCTGTACCCATTAAACAGTAACTTCCCCTATCCACTCATAACCACCATTCTACTTTCTGTATCTGAATTTGACTATTCTGAGTGTCTCATATTGGTGGAATCATCAGCAGTTGTTTATTTTTGGTCTGGCTTTTTTGACTTAGCATAATATGTTTAAGGTTCATCTGTGTTGTAGTATGTGTCAGAATTTCCTTTCTTTTTAAGGCTGAATAATATTCTATTTTATGAATGTATCACATTTTGTTTACTATTATTTCATCAGTGGACACTTGAGTGCTTCTACCTTTTGGCTGTGTGTATAATGCTGTTATGAACATGGCTGTGCAGATATTTAGTGTCCCTGCTTCAATTTTTTTGGGTACATACAGGAAATTGGAATTGCTTCATCTTATGATAAATCTATTTTTAATAGAATTAAAATTACAGCTGCACAAAGGTTCCAGTTTCTCCCATCCTTGCTGACACATCTGTTTTTTGGGGGTGATAACCATCCTAATTGGTGTGAAGTGGTAGCATAGTAGGTTTTTTGGTTTGTTCTGTTTTTGTTTTTTTAAAGCAGGTATGTTCTTTTATTTATTTATTTACTTATTTATTTATTTTTGGCTGCATTTTGTCTTCGTTGCTGGGCGTGAGCTTTCTCTAGTTGTGGCGAGTGGGGGCTACTCTTCGTTGTGGTACATGGGCTTCTCATTGTGGTGGCTTCTCTTGTTGCAGAGCATGGGCTCTAGGTGCACGGTCTTCAGTAATTGTGGCATGTGGGCTCAGTTGTGGCTCGCGGGCTGTAGAGCCCAAGCGCAATAGTTGTGGTGCACAGGCTTAGTTGCTTCGCAGCATGTAGGATCTTGCCAGATCAGGGATCGCATCCGTGTCCCCTTCATTGACAGGCAGATTCTTAACCACTGCACCACCAGGGAAGTCCTAGTATCATAGTGTTTCGATTTGCTTTTCCCTAACAGCTGGTGATGTTGAGCATCTTTTTGTGTGCTTATTACCCTTTTGTATATCTTTGTTGGAGTAATGTCTGTTGAAGTCTTTTCCCAATTTTTGAATCAAGTTGCTTGATGTTTTTGTTTTTGAATTTTAGGAATTCTCTATATATTCTGGATATTAATTATTTTTCAGATATGTATTTGCAAATATTATCTCCCAATCTGTAAGTTGCCTTTTTACTATGTTCTTAGCTTCGTTTGATGTAGCAAAGTTTTTCATTTTGATGAAGTCCAGTTTGTTTTCCTTTTGTTCCTTGTGCCTTTGATGTCGTTTCCAAGGAATCATTGCCAAATGCAATGTCATGAAGCTTTTCCTCTGTTTTCTTTGAAGAGTTTTATATTTGTAGCTCTTAAGTTTAGATCTTTGATCCATTTTGAGTTAATTTATGTACCTGGTGTCCGTCTAATTTCATTCTTATGCATGGGTATTCAGTTTTCCCAGCATCATGTGTTGAAAAGCCTGTCATTCCCTGTCGAATGGTCTTGGACTCCTTTATGAAAACCATTTAGCCATATATGTGAGAGTTTATTTCTGAGCTCTTTATTCTGTGCCATTGGTCTGTATGTCTGCCTTGATTCCAGTATCACACTGTTTTGATTACTGTAGCTTCACACCGATACTTGAAATTTAGAATTTTGACTCCTCCAACTTTGTTATTCTTTTTCAAGATTGTTTTGGCTATTTGTTGTCACTTGAGATTGCATATGAATTTTAGGATGAATTTTTCTATTACTGCAGAAAACATCATTGGAATTTTGATAGGGATTGCATTGAGTCTGTAGATGGCCTGGGGGTCATATCGACATCTTCACAATATTAAGTTTTCCAACTTATGAGCATAGAAGTCTTTCCATTTACTGTCTTTAATTTTTTTTAGCAGTGTTTTATACTTTTTAGTGTACAAGCCTTACTTCCTTAGTTTATTTCTAAGTATTTTATTCTTTTGATAGATACTTTTTTTTTTTTTTTTTAATGACTATGTTTCACAATTAGCTCACAGAATTCTTTTTTTTCTTTTTGCGGCATGCGGGCCTCTCACTGTTGCAGCCTCTCCCGTTGCGGAGCACAGGCTCCAGACGCGCAGGCTCAGCAGCCATGGCTCATGGGCCCAGCCGCTCCGCGCGGGGCATGTGGGATCTTCCCAGACCGGGGCACGAACCCGTGTCGCCTGAATCGGCAGGCAGACTCTCAACCACTGTGCCACCAGGGAAGCCCTTGATAGATACTTTATAAGTGGAGTTTTTTCTTAGTTTCCTATTCAGATTGTTCATCGTTAGTGTGTAGAATACAACTGTGGAAAACTGCCGCCATGTCCTGCCCACCGTCTGCCGCACATGGTGGGGTGTCGATCCAGGACCTTGCTTCATACGTGTGGAGGGAAGCCCTTCCCCTGAAGTTAGTTATGACTTACAGCAATTGGGTAAACTACACCTGTGCGTAGAATTGAAACATTTTTCTTTTCTCTCTGCCTGGTGCCTCCAGAAATTGGGGACTCTTGGGTTCCGAGCAGCCTTATCAGGGGAATGGAAAAGGCTGGCCCCTGGCATGTGCAGGAATCTCAATATTTTGGGGACTTCTGGAAGAGAAAAATCCACCAAGGCATAATCTGGTGGCAGGCTTTTGGCATGGCTTTCCTGGCCTTGAGAGGCCTTTTGGGAATTCAGCCTGACACTCCTTCTGAGGAATTCCACCACAACTAGTTTGGAGGAGCCTAGGTGGTCAGCCAATTGACCACACTTGTTTTGCAAACAAATTAGTTTTGATTGGCTGTGTTTGGTGGAGATGAGGGTAATTTCAAGGAGGAAAAAGGCTATGTTTTAGTGGATATTAAATTCTAGTTCTGTTAATTGAGGTTTGTATTTATGAAAGTTATTGTGTTAGCCATACTTTTGCCCTGATGTTCTGGATGGAAAGAAAATTATCTAGTGAAATTGTCACAGAGTGTGTGACAGTGTGACTGTGTCACATGAAGTGTGACACTGCTTGCTTTAAGTCTGCTACTAAAAGCACATGTACAATGCTTGTGTGACAATTGGGTATAAGAAATATATGGTCTAGGGCTTCCCTGTGGCACAGTGGTTAAGAATCCACCTGCCAGTGCAGGGAACATGTGTTTGAGCCCTGGACCAGGAAGATCCCACATGCCACGTAACAACTAAACACGTGTACCACAACAACTGAGCCTGCACTCTAGAGCCCGCGTGCCACAACTGCTGAAGCCCACGTGCCTAGAGCCCATGCTCTGTAACAAGAGAAGCCACCACAATGAGAAGCCTACGCACCACAATGAAGAGTAGCCCCCACTCACCGCAACTAGAGAAAGCCTGTGTGCAGCAACAAAGACCCAATGCAGCCAAAATAAATAAATACATTTATTTAAAAAAAAGAAAGAAATATATGGCCTATAAAGTGTTTGCCCATTAACATTCCTCTGAGCCTGTTCATGAAATCTGATTGGTTTTCCCCCACCTTGTAAGACTAGGCAAATATAAAGGAGGCCTAGCACCGAGGGACATGATCTGAACCTGGGGTAGGAGTCAGCACCCCAGCATAGAGGGACGGATATTTTAGTCATCAATGCTTTCTACTGAGAGATTTGCAATCAGAAGGGGAAATGGTGGAAAAATCTCCATGTGTTGAGGTATAGGGAAGTCATTCTGGCTTAACTTAAATTTTACTGACCAGAGCAGCCTATTTGTGGTCTTTCAGACATACATTGTACATCTGCTTTGGCCATTAAGGAAGGGAATGGATTTGAAAGTCAAAATGGAGTAACTTGTTCAGACATCCAAGGTGAAACTAAGGGGCCATTGTATACATGATTTTAGTCACATTCTTGTATTATTGAAAGTTGAGTTTTTGAACTGTTTTACAGACTAGGAGAAAAACCACAGGCAGGTGTGTTATCTCAGAATGTGGTTACTGCTTGTGTTTTGTTTAATTGTCATAATCTCCCCTGTGTTGTGCCTGTTAGATGTCTTAAATTTCATCTCTAGCCTGAAGGAGGAAGTCTATTCCACGACTGAGCAACAACACTGGCCTCACTGCAAAGTGAGTCTAATTGCTGGGTCTCCAGCGAGATGCCATTGTCAGCCTTCTCTGGACTTCCATGAAAAATTGACCTGGCTACTATGACCATGTAGGGATTACTGACAATGAGGGAGAAAGATTGTCACCATATTCCTGTCCCGCATGCCAGTACATCAGAAGGAGCCCTGTTGAACTAAGATGTTGAATGTTTTGTGGCGTAGCCAAAAATTAAAGAAAAAAAAAAAAAAGAACGACCTCTGTTGGTAAACGTTACTATACAACTGACTGCCCATGAGCCTCCCTTGGCTATGCTGTGTGGAATGGAATAGGCTGGCTTCTGGACACACAAGTCCAACTAGTGGGATTAACTGTTTTTTGTTTGGAAGGACCTAATGGGTCCACCCTTAATGGCACTCGACCTAGCATGGGGAGACAGATCTGTAGTGTGACTGCTGACCTTTGGCTAGGCCACCAGAATGTTTCTTTAAAATCCGGACCTCCCCATGGGGGTCGCTCTGGGTTTGTGAAAACCCGGGGTGGCCTTACCTTCCTTATAACTGGACAGGGCACTCCTACTATTGACTCTCATTCCATTGACCTGGTAAGCTTTTGGCTCCAAAATTTGCCCACATCCTGGCAAATGACTCTCCTGAGCATGGTAGGTATCTTGATACTCTGAAGCTGCTGCTGTCTGTATTGTGTTTGTCGTATCTGGTTTCAGTGCCCCCTACATACTTGACCCCAGGGATATCGCGGAACAGGGTATACCAAGATTGTAAGGGTCGTGCAGTGTGTGTAGGGGTAGAGTGTATGGTCAGGCCACTCAAAATGGCTGTTCTCTTGCTCTCTGTACATCCCCTGCCCGACCAGTGCCTGCTTCATCTATACCCTATGCACATGACTGACCTTCCTACTCACTTGCCCCAGGCCCCAGCTAGTGATCATTCTTATCAAAGGCGTGGTGAGGGGTTTGCCCCTCTACTGGTTTCCCTGGTAACTAATGAGCCCACCTGATGCCAGTTCCCCTATAACTGGTAATCTTCTGCTCCCCCTGAGAGCGAAGACTGCTGTCATGTCCTGCCCATTGTCTGCTGTACAGGGTGGGGTGTCACTTCAGGACCTTGCTTCAGATTTGTAAGCTCCCCCATCCATTAAACCATTGATGTCTCTGTTGCTGGGAGGAGAAAAAAAAAACCACAACTGTTTAATTCTTTTTTTTTTTTTTTTTTTTTTTTGCCACACTGCCTGGCTTGGAGGATCTTAGTTCTGGACCAGGGGGTGAACCCAGGCCTTGGCAGTGAAAGCGCTGAGTCCTAACCATTGGACTGCCAGGGAATTCCCACAACTGTTTAATTTGTATCTTCTTTGCTGAATTCATTTATTCTAACAGTTTTGTGGTGGAATCTTTAAAATTTCATGAGCTATGGATGCCTTTTGTCTTTGCTGCCTGATGCTCTGTCTAGAATTTCCAGTACTATGTTGAATAGTAGTGGCGGAAGCTGGTGTCCTTTTCTTGTTTCTGATATTGTAGGAATACCTTTCAGTCTTTCACCGTTGAGTGTAATATTTGTCATGGATTTTAAATCCTTTGCTTTTATTATGTTAAGCTAGTTTCCTTCTATTGGTAGTTTGTTGAGTATTTTCATCATGAAAGGGTATTAAATTTTGTCATGTGGTTTTTGTGCATTGATTGAGGTGGTATGATTTTTTCCTCATTCTGTTAATGTGATATATTACACTGAATTTTGTATCTTATTTTAAAATATTTATTTATTTATTTTTTGGCTGCATCAGATCTTAGTTGCAGCACGCAGGATCTTCCTTGCGGCATATATGATCTTTCACTGTGGTGCGTGCTTCGTTGTGGCGTGCAGGCTCAGTAGTTGTGGCTCGAGGGCTTTAGTTGCCCTGCGGCATGTAGGATCTTAGTTCCCTGACCAGGGATGGAACCCGTGTCCCCTGCATTGGAAGGTGGATTGTTAACCACTGGAACGCCAGGGAAATCCCTGAATTTTTTATGTTGAACCATCCTGGCAAGTTGTGTCTTGTAAAAAGCATATAGTTGGATTATGTTCTTTTATCCATTCTGCCAATTTCTCTTTTGCTCAGAAATTTTATTCCATTGACATTTAGAATAATTACTAATAAGGGGGGAATTACTTCTGTCATTTTGCTATTTATTTTCTGCACGTCTTTTGGTCTCTTTTGTCCCTTGTTTCCTCATTACTGTTTTTTGTGTTCCACTGATTTTTTGGTGGTAAAATGTTTACAGTTTTTGTTGTTTTCTTTGTGTACTTTCTATAGCTATTTTTTTCTTTGTGGTTACCATGGAAATTACATTTACCATGCTAAAATTATAACACATTATTTGAATTTATACCCTTTTAGCTTCAACAATATTTTAACAAGGGTGAAAGGGGGTGGAGGGGTAAATTGGGAAATTGGGATTGATGTATACACACTACAATATATACAATAGATAAGTAGTAATAACTCACTGTGTAGCACAGGGAGGTCGACTCAGTACTATATATACTTATATGGGAAAAAAATCTAAAAAAGAGTGGATTTATGTATATGTATAACTGATTCACTTTGCTATACAGCAGAAACTAATACAACATTGTAAATCAAGTATACACCAATAAAATTAATTAAAAAAAAACAATATTTTAACAAAATGCTCTGCTTCTATATAGCTTGATCCCCACCCCTTTCAGTTATTGATGTTGCAAAATTACATCTTTATATGTTGTGTATCCAGAAACTTAGACCAGTAATTGTTTTTTATGCATTAATCTCTTAAATATTATAGAAAACAAAAAGTGGAGTTATAAACTCATTATTATAAAAGTGCTTTTATAATTGTCTATGTATTTACCTTTATCTGAGACCTTTGTTATTTGTTTACTAACTAGTGTTCTTTCATTTCAACCAGGAGTCCCTTTAACATTTAATATTATTTGTTAATATTAAAATTTTATATATATTATTATAAAGAATACTTCATTTTTTGCAGGACATATCTAATAAGAACTCCCTCAGCTTTGGTTTATCTGTGATGTTTTAATTTTTCCCTCAGTTTTGAAAGACAGTTTTTCTTGATATGGAATTCTTGGTTGACAGATTTTTTTTTCCCCTTCAACACTTGGAATATATCAACCCACTGCCTTATGACCTGTGTGGTTTCTGATGAGAAATCTCTTCATAATCTTGTTGGGGATCGCTTATATGTGATGTGTGCTTCTGATTTGCTGCTTTCAAGACTCTTTGCCTCTGGCTTTTGATAGTTTGATTCTAATGTGCTGCATGATAGGTTTCTGAATTTATTCTGCTTGGAGTTTGTTGAGTTTCTTAGATGTTTATATTTGTATTTCATCAGGTTGGGATGTTTTCAGCTGTAATTACTTCAGATAAGGTCTCTGTCTTTTTGTCTCTCTGTTTTACTTCTGGATGTGTACATTGTGCTTGTTGGTCTACCTGATGGTATCCCACAGGCCCTTATGCTCTCTTTGCTTCTGTTCAGTATTTTTTCTTTCTGTCTTCAGATGCAGTATCTTCAAATTCACCGATTGTTTCTTCTGACTGCTCAGATCTGCTTTTGAATCCCTCTAGTGATTTTTTTCAATCAGTTATATTGCACTTTTCAGCTCTGATATTTATTTTTGGTTTGTTTATGTTTCTTATGTCTTTATTGGTATTTCTGTTTTGCTCATGCAACATTTTCTTAACTTTGCCCACATATTTTTTAATTTTATTTTATTTATTTATTTATTGATTTATTTAGCCACGTGGCACGTGGGATCTTAGTTCCCCAACCAGGGATTGAACCCCTGCCCCCTGTAGTGGAAGCATGGGGTCTTAACCACTGGACTGCTAGGGAAGTCCCTGCCCATATTTTCTTTTAGCTCTTTCTGCATCTTTTAAAATAGTTGTTTTCACGTTTTTCTCTAATAAGTATACCATTTGGTCTTTCTGAAGGATGATTTCTATTAATTTGTGGGGTTTTTTTTTCCTTAGAGAGGGCCATGCTTTCCTGTTGGTTTGTATGTCCTGTGATTTTTTGTTGTTGTTGAAAAATGGGTGTTTGTGTCTTACATTGTGGTAACTTGAGATTCAGTTCTCCCTTTCCCTAGGGTTTGCTGGGATCTGTTTGTTTGTCTCTCTGTTTGTTTAATGGCTGTAGGGTGTCTTCATCCTGGAGATCAGTCTGAGTTATAAATTTTAAGTCTACTCAGGTTTTTTTCTTATCCAGATATGCATGGTGACTTTGTAAATTCCCCTGTATATATGATTGATTTTGAGTGCCTTATTCCTTGAATTTCGGCCTATCAAAACGGGACTAAGAGAAAAATGATGTGAGGGGGGTGGACAGAATAGATGCCTGCCCTTTAAATCCCCTGTGAAATTGCTTCAGCTAGTGAGGGGAGGGCCTTTGCAACATTGGTAGTGTGGTTTACAACAATGGCTGCCCAACTCCGTAGCACTACCATCATTAGAAGCAGCAAAAAGAGCACAGATTTCTGATATTTGGAGGACAGACGCCTTATTGGCCACCCTGGCTCCTAGAAGCTTTTCCAGGAACATGTACATTGTGCCTGCCCCAGGGCTCAGAGTTAGGGGAGTTGGAGGATGAATACCATTACCATGCTAAGAGCTGAAAGTGATCAAAATTAAAGCAGTTTAGCATTGCAGAGGGGTTACATCAAATTGATTCTACCAGTATAGTTGTCCAGAAGGGAAGACACATTGCTGGTTCTTACTTTTCTGCTCTCTTACCTCTGTCTGTCCTTAGGAACTTTTTTGTAGTATTTAAATAGCTTTCTGGTGGTCTATTGTGTGCTGAGTTGTCTGGGATAGTATTGGCTACTGACTTGTCCTGTCATTCCCGTAGGAATTGGGTCCTCTTGGTCTCATGCAGATCCTCAGGTGGGGCTACAAAAAATGTCCTCTGCTTCACAGGATGGACATGACTCCATTCTCAACAAGATGGGCTCAGAGCAGGCCTGACACAGATGAATGGCAGTTGATAGAGGACATCACTTCAGGGCTTTGTCAAAATCATACCAAGAACCTGTCCTGTTTAATTGTGTTTTGGTGCCATTGCTAGTGGCCACACCTCACTTCTACTTTCCCTTCTTCATTCTTAACACTTTGCTGACTTGTCACTTCTGCTAGTCATTTTTATTCTGACTCCAGCTGAGAGCTACTCCCCACCTCTCTGGACTTCTTAGCTCACTTATTCCTCACACTGTTCCCTCCTTAGTGCATTCCCACTCTGTAGTGTTCTAAAGTGTGCACATGTCTAATTATCCTTAAACACCCGTTACCTTTGTTCCAGTCAGATTCTTCTGGGACTGGACTGGACTTCTGCACAGCATCCCATGTCGTCAGCAGATATAACCCTGCTAAAAGCCATTGACAGAAGAATGAGCTGTAGGACATGCCTTTCCCTCAGGGCCACACCCTTTACTCATGTCCTGTGCCTGGGGAGGCCCACACCATCCTGTGACCTTAGGGACCCAGTGGTGCACAGCAGCTGCTTCCTCAAGCTGACCCCAACTTTCTTTTCCTGAAAACAGTTTCATAGACTGATTCTTTCATGCATCAATTTACATTTGTGATTGTTTTGCCCCCTCTCAATGTGGTTAACATGTACTTCACCATCACTTTTTCAGGCTGTTGGCATGAAGTGGAAGATAAGGAAACATGTCCTGAACAGAGCATTTCTGTAGAAGGAGTGTCACAGATCAGGACTCTTAAAGCAGTTTCATCTCCCCTGAAGGCCCAGCCCTTTGAGATGTGGGGCCCAATCTTGAGAGATATTTTGCACTTGCCTGAGCACCAGGGGATGCATCTTGGGCAGAAACCATACACGTGTGGGAGACGATTTTATTTCACTGACAACCTTCAGCAGTACCAGGGGCAGCACATTGGAAAGATACCCGTCAGAAGTTCTGCAGACCGAGACTTGTATGTAAAGAGTTGCACAACCCACTTGTCAGAGAAATCCATTATCTGTATGGAGATTGCGAAGGACTTCTTAGCCAGCATGGGATTTTTCCATCAACAGGTCATTCACACTGAGGAGAAGCCAAACAACAGTAATGAGTGTGAGGTTATCTTTCACAGTGGAAAAAAGCGTCAGAACTGGGGAGAAGGCAAAAAAGCCCTCAACTGTACAGACACACTTGTTGAGGACCAAGAAGTCCTCACTACAGAAGGGTTTTATGAATGCAGCAAATGTGGAAAAGCCTGTACCCGAAGATGTAACCTCATTCAGCACCAGAAAGTCCACACTGGAGAAAGGCCTTATGAATGCCATGAATGTGGAAAATTCTTTACCTACCTTTCCAGCTTCATTATACATCAGAGAGTTCACACTGGAGAAAGGCCTTATGCGTGCAGTGAATGTGGGAAATCTTTTAGCCAGAGCTATAGCCTCAATAGCCATAGGAAAGTTCACACAGGAGAAAAACCTTATGAGTGCAGGGAATGTGGGAAGTCTTTTAGTCAAAGATCTAACCTCATTCAACATCAGAGAGTTCATACTGGAGAAAGGCCTTATGAGTGCAGTGAATGTGGGAAATCCTTTAGCCAAAACTTTAGCCTCATTTACCACCAGAGAGTTCACACTGGAGAACGGCCTCATCAGTGTGGTGAATGTGGGAAATCCTTTAGCCGAAGCTCCAGCCTCATTCACCACAGGAGACTTCATACTGGAGAAAGGCCTTATGAGTGCAGTAAATGTGGGAAATCCTTTAAGCAAAGCTCCAGCTTTAGTTCACATCGGAAAGTCCACACAGGAGAAAGGCCCTATGAGTGTGGGGACTGTGGAAAATCATTTAGCCATAGTTCCAACCTCAAGAACCACTGGAGAGTTCACACTGGAGAAAGGCCTATTGAGTGCAATGAATGTGGGAAATCGTTTAGCTGCAAATCTAATCTTGTTAAACACCTGAGAGTCCACACAGGAGAAAGGCCGTATGAGTGTGGGGACTGTGGAAAATCCTTTAGCCAAAGTTCCAGCCTCATTCAGCACCAGAGAGTTCACACTGGAAAAAGGTCCTGAGTGCAGTGAATGTTGGAAAAAATTTTCAGCTGCAAATATAACCTCATTCAGCATGAGAGACTTCACACTAGTGAAGGGCTATAGATAGCTGGGATGTGCAGTTTCCTTCTAGTATAATTACACTGGAGGAGAGAAGTTGTGAGGGAGCCATTTACCTGAATTAAAGCCCATACATCCAAAAATCTGCAGTGGGGAGACTGCACTAAAATCCCAGTTATGTAGGAATCTTTAAGGAGCTGTGTTACACTTTATTTTCTGCCAGGCTCTTTCTAGCTTTATGTCACTGTCAGTATGGCAGAATTCATTTCACCTGTGTTACCCAGCAGGTTCACACAATGTGCAAAAGTTACCTCCTAACATGGTCAGGGAAGTTGACTTCTGTCCCATCCCTGTTTGCAGGGGAAGTAATGAGCAGTCTTAGCTCTTGTGGGATCCTCATTCCCTTCCCATTTCCAAAGTAGGGCCTGGACCCGATCCAGTTTGGGCCCAGTGGACCCAGTCTGAGTTCTATTGGTGACTTGCCAGGAAGGACTGCATTTTCAGGGACACGTTAGTTTCTGGTGACACTTCTCTTGGATTTTCCAAGCCTCCGAGTCACCAAGCTGGGAACTGCATGCCTCCGATTGCTCTGCATTTTGCAATAATAAAGGCATTAATGTTTAAGCCATCTTTGGTCTTGAGGTTCTATTCACTGTGTGAGGTGATCAGGAAACAACTGGGCTCTACCAGCATTAAGGACTGCACAGCTCTCATGGGGGGGTCCCATGCGTTGTGTGCCTCACATGTCAGTATGATTAAGAATATAGCTCTCTTTTTGGTTTTGGCCTAAGGTAAATACATTGTTGCCCAGGTCTCCTAGAAAAGACTGCAGGGTTTTAGGGTCCTAATTTGTGGACTGGGTATCAGGGTTTTTTGTGGGCTCAGAAAACACCCTGAGGAGCCAGGAAGTTATGACAGTCTCCAGTGCTTCTGATGACAACACAAATTGTTATTAACAGTAAATATCACATAATGCTCAACAGTTATCCTGCAAAAGAACCACATGCCCTGATCCCCAGAGTTCACTAGATAATGCCACTGTAAGGCTAGGGCCAGAGGGAACCATCTTGGAAAAGGAACCGTGGAGCGGAGGAGAGTGCAGTGAAGTAGATGGAGTGTGCCCCTTCTAAAATTGTATCAACAAATGCTCCATTGACTGTGACTGTGCAGTATCAGTGGGCACAGATGCCCAGAAATTCTCAGAACCTCCAGGCAAGTGTAGCTTTTGTAGTTGAGGTCATTGTGAAAGAAAATAAGCTATTGGTTTTCTGGATTCCTATAGCCTCTCTGGGATGTTCACCTAAAGGCCATTGCTACAGAGGCAGAGAAACAAACAGAGAGAAAGGAAATCCCTTAGTCCAGGGTTCCCTAATCCACTGGCCTTGGACCGGCACCAATCCGCGGCCTGTTAGGAAGTGGGTCGCATAGCAGGAGCTGAGCGGCGGGCGAGTGAGTGAAGCTTCTGCTGTTCCCCATTGCTCATGTTACTGCCTGAACCATCACACCCCCCACCCCACCCCCCATCCCCCAACCCCCCTCCCCTGTCTGTTGAAAAATTGTCTTGCACGAAACCGGTCCCTGGTTGCCAAAAAGGTTGGAGACCACTGCCTTATTCCACATTGTGGCTCTGTGATCAGCCAGCATTCCTGTTAACTCAGGTGGGAAGGAATCTGTTACTCATCAGTATTTGCTACCACTAAGGCAAGACTGCACCTCCAAGGTCATCAGAAAAGAGAGGCAATATAGGATTGTTAGGACTGATTTTTGTTTGTTAGTTTTTATTTTTTGGCTGTGCCATGCGGCTTGTGGGATCTTAGTTCCCTGACCAGGGATTGAACCCAGGCCACGGCAATGAACCACTGGACCTGCCAGGGAAATTTCCCAGACCTGATTTTCTGAAAAAAGTAAGAGATCTAGATTTTTCTTTTGAACCATTTTGTGAATTTTTATTTAGGTATAGTTGACATGATATACTGTATCTATTTGAGGTGTATAAATTTTTACATATAAAACCACAAAGCCTCATCATAATCATGATAATGAACATGTCTATCATCTCCAGTTTACCTCATGCCATTTTATAATGTCCTTCCTCTCCCCCACCCACAGATCACCATTCATTTACTTTTATTTATAGTAGATTAGTTTGTATTTTCTAGAATTTTATATGATTTTATTCATGAAATGTTTACTTTTTTTTCTGGTTTCATTCATGTTTCATAAATATTTTGAGATTCTTCAGTGATCCGTATATAAGCAGTTCATTTTTTTATTGCTGATTAGTATCTTTCCTATACTTACACTCTTTGTTTATCTATTTGTCTGGTTATGGTCACTTGGGTTATTTCCAGTTTTGGCTATTGTAAATAAAGGTGCTAGAACATTTGTGTGTAATTCTATATGTATGTATGTAGTTTTACTTGCCTTATGTTAGTAACTCAGAGTATAATGCCTGAGTCATAGAATAGGTGAATGGTTAACTTATGAAACTGCCAAACTGTGATCTGAAATTGTTTGCTTTTACATACCCACCAGGAGCATGTAAAATGCTTCTACATTCTTGCCAATACTTGTATGGTCAGTCTTTTGAATTTCCTTAAATTTTGAATTTAAGCAACCAGTAGTTTTAATTGCGTCTCCCTAAGGATTCGTGATGTTGAACATTTTTTTCATGGTTTATTTTCCATTTGTATATCTTCTTGGTAAAATGTCTTCATATCTTTTGACTACTTTTCTTTTCATTAACAAATAAATAGCTTATTTTTATCCTCAATTTTTTTTGTGTGCTACTTAGAATGTAATTACCACAAAAAACATATATGTATACTTTAATCTGCATTATTCACATATTAAATCTTGACTGAATAATATAATGAAGTCCTGGTTTGTAGTATTTTCCAGTTTGCCTGATACGAATACTGCCACCATGGACAATTTAAAACTACCAGCAAGGTGTCACTGAACATGGAGCTGGGAAGAGTATATAGAGGTACATCCTTCTAATTCCAGTAGCTACAAATAACCTGTAGAACACAGATGATAATAAAACATAATAAAATTATTAGGAAGTGACAAGTTTTGAGTATTTGTTTCATGAAGGTATAATTGACTGAACATATAGACTGCACGTATTTAGCGTGTACATTTTGATGTTTTAATACATGCTTACACCCCGAAACCAAAATTTTCAATGGAAATAAATGACAATCTATAATAATGGCACTTATTCAGTTAAATACTTCAGTTCAAGAAACAAACAGAGCAGGCAAGATATTTGAATACAGGCAATTTTTGAGGAAAAAAACCAACCTAACTTTGAGGATATTTTCCTCACAAAGGATCAGAAAGAATGCATATTAAATTAAAAATTGAAATGCAGTTTTCCAGCAGTTTATTCTGGAGTCAAAACCATAGTTTTTTCAGTATGAATCCTCTGGAAGTTTGTGTCTTTGTTCTTGTTGACAGAAAATTCACAAGTAAGCCAACATAATTTATAATGATTAAGGTTCCATAAGTGGGAACTTCAGTAAATTTGAAAACACAGGGAGCATACTTATAATTTGAAGTGTTATTATGCTCTAGCATTCTTAGTGTTATCATCCATATTTTGAGGAGCAAATTTTAGCCCCCAATTTCTGAAGTTATCCAGTGCATCTAAACAGGATTTGTTGAAGTCTGTTTTTCTCTGTCACATTTCAGTTGTCCATATTTCATATAATCTATAATAACAAGTCCAGTTAGTGCTAATGTTTTGGGAAGAAAATAGCTGCCTATCATTCACAGATCCAGGACAGGACCTTTTTTTTTTTGCCTGCGTTGTGCAGCACGCAGGATCTTTGTTCCCCAACCGGGGATTGAACCCATGCCCCCTGCATTGGGAGCGTGGAGTCTTAACCACTGGACCGCCAGGGATGTCCAGAGTTGGACCTTGAATAGCACATCTCTGGAGCTACAATCACGCAGATGTTTGTAGGCATCTGGCAGAGGCTAAAAGAGCACTATGGGCATGAGTCAAACAGCCAGAAGGTCAGATCAATGGAGTGAGAAAAGATGTTACTATATGTAAGTGAATCCGAATGTCTCCAGAAGGATCTACAGCCGTAAATGTGTTTCTTTTCAGACTCATACAGGTGGGGAGGGAAGCGTTTGTGTTATATTTACCCTCATATGTATTTATATGAACTTTTCCAAGTAAAGCATGAAATAACAAAAGGAAGTAGTAGGCAAAATAACACAATTTAATCAATTAAATGAGAAAAGGTCAGAAATCATTTTGAAGACATATCAAAAAATATCTTTAACATACAAATCAGGTACTTTAACTTGAAGTGAGAAGTAACCAATTTTGTTTACATATGAGACACCACCGTAGATATTAAGTGTCCTACGAGGAATGGCATCTCATGGTGGATTACTGATACCCTGGTCCCATCCATTGAGGCCCCTATACCTCACATAATTCAAATGAACGTGCCATTCAATCTTCACAGGCCAATACTTTGCTCTTACATGTATTCTAGCCAGTGCCTATTCCAACAGCCTCTCCTTCACCTACACAGGAACTCAATACTATACACCTCTATACTTAGTTGCCCATGAGGTACCTCAGTGGTTCAGCCATCACATACAGCCTCAACTGACAAGTTAATTGGATCCAGCTGTCCTCGGGCACCCAAGTATGGCACTACATTGATGACATCCCCTCGTGAGGGGATTTGCTAGACACTCATGCGGGACATACTCATCATTGCACTTGCAGAAAGCAGACGGGCCACTGCCTGACACAGATTTCAATGTCATGCCACCCCAGTGGATTTCTTTTTTTTCTTTTAAAATATATTTATTTTTGGCTGTGTTGGGTCTTCGTTGCTGTGTGTGGGCTTTTTCTCATTGGGGCGAGCGGGGGCTACTCTTTGTTGCGGTGCACAGGCTTCTCATTGTGGTGGCTTCTCGTTGCAGAGCACGGGCTCTAGGTGCTCAGGCTTCAGGAGTTGTGGCACGTGGGCTCACTAGTTGAGGCTGATGGGCTCTAGGCACGCAGGCTTCAGTAGTTGTGGCACACGGGCTCAGTAGTTGTGGCTCATGGGCTCTAGGTGCGCAGGCTTCAGTAGTTGTGGCACACGGGCTTAGTTGCTCTGCGGCATGTGAGATCTTCCTGCGCCAGGGCTCGAACCCGTGTCCCCTACATTGGCAGGCAGATTCTTAACCACTGTGCCACCAGGGAAGCCACCCCAGAGAACTTCTTAGCTTCATCCAGTGTCCCTAAGGGCTACTCTATTGCTGATATAGTTAAAAGCAACTTCTGATTTTGTCAGCTTCCATCAGTGTAAGACAGGCCAAACCTATTGGATCTTTCTGGCTTCTAGAGGCAACATATTCTCCATTGACTACTAAGGCTTATCACCCCAAAATCAGCCCACTTTGGGACCTTTACAACAGAAGGTCCTAGAGTCAGTTCAGATGGCTGGCCATACAACGGGCGCTTCTTTTGGTGCCTCCTGGAGACTCCAAGGTGGAAGCTCTGGCACCCGCCTCCTATGCTTTGTAGAGTCTCTGGGCCCAGGATGGCAGTAAGTTGCCCAGGGGCTTCTTGTGCAAACTGCTGCCCGTTTCAACTTCACATGACATGCCGTGAGAGCAACAACTTCGGGCTGCTTACTGAACTCTCTTGGAAAGGAAGGCTTTCACAGGACCTGAACCTGTGATACTCTGCACCCAGTTACCCATTATTTCCTGGGTCATGAAAGCAACACCCCATAAACTCAAGAGTTACCATCAAGGCCTTGATACATGATGGAGCCATTCCTGGAGCTCTGGTGTATCCCACTTGCAGGAAAACATAGCCTTCCCTGTTCTCAGGCTATTGCCAGATGCCACAGTGCTGAAGGAAAGCACCCTTCTGGACCCTTGGCTACCTGGGCATTCACTTGGGGTCAACTAAGAAAACAATGGGAGATCACATACTTTATTTACAGTAATGTCACCAGTACATGTGATGGAGCTCTCTGGAGGGCTCCATTCAAAAAATTTTGGATACTGTTCCTCAGTCATGTCAGACAGTTATCTTGGCTGCTTATAGGCATTCATATTTTCTTCCCTGGATGTTATTGTTTGGGCTTCATGATCTGGACTAGTGGGTACATGATCTTTGTCCTTCACAGGCACAAGCAGCGAGTCCAACACATTCACAGCAACAGAATTTCCCCACACCTTCCCATGAGGCCAGAGCCACACGCGCCATCCTGATCCTGGTGAGCTTCATCGTCTGTTTTTACTGTCTCTCTTCCATTTTGAATCTTTGTGTTGCTGTAATTGTAAATCCAGGCCAATGACTGATGGACATCTCTGTGCTACTAGCTTCATGTTTCCCAGCTTTCAGCCCGTTTGTGCTCATCAGCAGTGACACCTTTGTCTCTAAGTTCTTTGATTTCTGCACCAAAAAAGAAAAAAATGTTTTTCCTACTCTTGTTAAAGATCTATAAGGTTTCTCTAATTTCAGCATTTAGATCAATTGTTCATTTTCTTTTTTTATTATTTATTTATTATTTTTTAAAAATTAATTAATTAAACACTCGAACGACCTTTAATGTGCTTACAACGAATCACTTTTCAAAACGCACGAACACTTTCTAAAACGTAACTTTGGACACAGTACACAAATTAAAATAGCGATATCAAAAACCATGGTTGCATGGTCTGATCCTCTAAAATGGACTTTAGGAATCTCTGAGCAATTTTCTAGGATTCTAAATGTTCATCCAATGAGCCTAGCTACGTTTCTACAGATTTGAATGTTGCACTGAGAACAGCTGCTCAGAGATGAGTTCCCTCTGTCAATCTCCACAGTTTTTCAAGGTCAAGTTACCTGTGAGCCCATTTGCATCCTCACTCCTTAAAAGTGTGCTATGAAATAAACCAGCAGGATGTATTGGGTGGAAACTGATTCCCAGGACACGTATGGATAAGCAAGTCAAACATTAAACATTCTATTTGAAAGAGAAAAAAAGCAGAGAAAGATGTTCCAATACATATCGTTCAAGGAATAGGAGTTTCTACTAAAATACAAAAGTTGCGCAGCAGCAGTTACGACTTTTAATGGTATTTTGTTACATGGGAAGACATATCCTGCCAGATATCTTGCAGGAAAAACTTTCAAGAGAGATTACGCCTAATCTATCCCATATACTTAAAAATGGCCAAATCTGAAACTCACCAAGTCCTTTTAGAGATGAGGAAATAGGGCCACAGAAGTTAGGTGCCATCGTTTATGGCCATCAGGAATCAGCATTTTATTCACTAAGCCCCTGGCTGAAGCACTCTATCCTTTACTGCAGGACTTCTTGCTAAAAACCCACGCCATCAAATGTCCCCTTGTTCTAACCAGAAAGTGGTCTGCAAAGTTAGCCACCTACTCCTTTGTTTTCCTTGAGGCCAGATTATCACCGGCCAGGACTTTTGTGTAAGGACCTTCCCCACACTTGAAGTGGTGCATTAAGTCAACCGCAGGCCAAGTTGTTTAACGTTTTCTCTGTTGAGATTACTTCTCTGCCCTGGACCAGCACCTGCTCTGCACCTCTCTGGCTGGGCAGCCTTGGATGTGCTAACTGTCAAAACAGAGGGGCGTCCACAGGGTAACCTGAGCCAACACTGACTGTGAAGGTGACGTGACATCAGAAAGGTTTGAAAAGCAGTGTAGGAACTGCAAACCTGTATGAACGGTTCAGGTTAAAATATTCGAGTTCAGAGTAGTATCAGCAGACGAGAGGAAGAGAATGTTTGTAATGGTCTAATTCACCCACGTGAGTCAATCACACTTAGTAAGGAGGTGGGACTAGAAGTGAAAAACGGAGAGGAACATTGAGGTGAGAGAAACAACAATGGAAAAGCAATAGTCAACTCCAAGTCCAGAGGAACGGAAGTGCCTCAATTTGTGCGCCTGCAAAATATACACAGTGATCTGCCAACTGTCATGTTAACATGCCATATTGCCTCTGGGATCCTTAGGAGGAAGTAGTGAAGGGCCCAACATTTCATTATTTTTCAGTGTTAATTTCAAGCTCTGTAGCTCCAGCTCTTAGACAGTAGCACTCTGATTCTATTATGTCTTGTTCTTCTTTTGAACTTTTTCCACTTTTCCCTGATTTTGGTGATTCTTTCTCCTTCTTGTTTTTATTTGGCATGGCTGGTGCTGACCACTGCTGCCGCTCCAGCCTCCTGCCCCCATCAGCAGCAGCTCCCCCGCCCCGGCCGTCGCCGCCGCTGCCGCCGCCGGGGGACTGAGTCGTTCGCTCACTCACGGTTCCCCTTTCCCAGGCTCCCAGAGGTGGCGGGTGGCGGCCTTATTTATTTATTTTGGCTGCGCTGGGTCTTCGTTGCTGCACGGGCTTTCTCTAGTTGCGGTGAGCAGGAGCTACTCTTCGTTGCGGTGCACGGGCTTCTCATTGTGGTGGCTTCTCTTGTTGCAGAACATGGGCTTTAGGCACATGGGCTTCAGTAACTGTGGCACGTGGGCTCAGTAGTTGTGGCACACTGGCTTAGTTGCTCCGTGACATGTGGAATCCTCCTGGACCAGGGCTCGAACCTGTGTTCCCTGCATTGGCAGGCGGATTCTTAGCCACTTTGCCACCAGGGAAGCCCTCCTCTGTCTTTTCTTGTGGCCACACCTGAGTGACCATCTCATAAATCATACAAAACTCTTTTCATAGAAATTCCCTTTATTAAATATCTGGTGATTTGTACCATCCAGAAAATATCGTCTTTTATCAATTCTCCACAGAAAATTCACCTGTTCATTTTTAATTTATTTTTAATTTTTAATTTTCTTATTTTTTAAATAATATTATACTAGTTTCAGGTGTACAGCATAGTGATGTAGTATTTTTACAGATTATACTCCATTAAAAGCTATTACACAATAATGGCTAAAATTCCTTGTCCTATATAATATAACCCTGTTGCTTATCTATTTTATACATAGTAGTTTGTATCTCTTAATCCCATACGCCTAATTTGCCCCACCACCCTTCGCTCTCTACTTTGGTAACCACTGGTTTATTTTCTATATCTGTGAGTTTGTTTCTATTTTGTGTCATTCATTTGTATTGTTTTTAAATTGCACGTTGGGCTTCCCTGGTGGCGCAGTGGTTGAGAGTCCGCCTGCCGATGCAGGGGACACGGGTTCGTGCCCTGGCCCGGGAGGATCCCGCATGCCGCGGAGCGGCTGGGCCCGTGGGCCATGGCCGCTGAGCCTGTGCGTCCGGAGCCTGCGCTCCGCAATGGGAGAGGCCACAACAGTGAGAGGCCCGCGTACCACAAAAAAAAAAAATAAAATAAAATAAAATCTAAATTGCACGTAAATGATATCATACAGTATTTGTCTTTCTCTGCCTGACTTATTTCACCAGGCACAGTATTCTCTAGTTTTATCCAAGTTGCTGCAAATCGCAGAATTTCATTCTTTTTATGGCTGAATAATATTCCATTTTACACACACACACACACACATCACATCTTCTTTATCCATTTGTCTGTTGATGGGCATTTGGGTTGCTTCCATATCATGGCTATTGTAAATAGCGCTGTGGTGAACTTTGGGGTGCATGTATCTTTTCAGATTAGTGTTTTCATATTTTCCCAGAGATATACCTAGGAGTGGAATTGCTGCATCATATGGTAGTGCTAATTATAGTTTTCTGAGAAACGTCCAAATTGTTTAACATTGGCTACACCAATTTACATTCCCACCAACAGTGTAGGAGGGTCCCCTATTTTTCCACATCCTCTCCAACATATGTTTAGACTCTTTGCTAACAGCCATTCTGACAGGTGTGAGGTGATATATCATAGTTGTTTGATTGCATTTCTCTAATAATTAGCAATGTTGAACATCTTTTCACTTGTCTGTTAGCCATCTGTATGTCTTCTTTGGGATAGTGTCTACTCAGGTCTTCTACACATTTTTGATGAGATTATTTGTTTTTTGATACTGAGTAGTGTGAGCTGTTTATATATTTTGGATATTAACACCTTGTCAGTCATCATTTGCAAATATTTAATCCCATTCCATAGATTGTCTTTTTGGTTTGTCAATGGTTCCCTTTGCAGTGGGGAAGCTTTTAAATTTAATTAGGTCCCATTTGTTTATTTTTGCTTTTATTTATTTATTGGCCACTCCGTGTGGCTTGTGGGATTGTAGTTCCCGGACCAGGAATTGAGAACAGGCCCTCGTCAGTGAGAGCACGGAACCCTAACAACTGGACCGCCAGGGAATTCCCTGCTTTTATTTCCTTTGCCTTAGGAGACAGATCTAAAAAAATATTTCTCTGAGTTATGTCACAGAGTGCTCCACGGAGCATTTGCTTGGCTTGGGCAGGGGTGCCCTGGGCCGGGGCACATGGTGAGGCAGTCACAGTCAGACCTCTGTCTGCCCTGCCTTGGGGACAGGACCCTTGGTCTCTCACAGCTGATCAGTATGTCCCCTCTCTAGCACTTCTGCTCTGTTTTGGCATTGCTCCATAGGGAGAAGGCAGGGCCTGTGCGGTTCCTCTACATGTATGGTGGGTAGGTGATCTGTGGCCAAGCAGCTAGCCTCAGAAATCTGGGCTGCTTCTGATGTCCCAGTGAAGTAAGTGCCAACAATGGTGGATGCAGCCCCACCTGGGCTCTGCCCTGGGATCCAAGGGCCTCTACGTCTCAAGGTCTTTTCTCTAGTCTTGGCTGCCCTAAACCTGGTGCAATGCTCTGACATGGAGGTAGCAGGCCCAGACATTATCAGGTAGGTAAATGGATCATTCACAGGAAAGCCATCAATGTTGTTTCCCAGTAGAAGGATAGTCCTGGCCATTGAGTATGGCATGTAATATATGAGCAGGAGGGGGGACAGAGGGTGAACTAGGTGTTCTCTGAGTCCCCAAGCTGGGTTGGAAGGGAAAGAGGATTACAGTGACCAGACTCCCTTTGTCCTGAAACAGGCAACCTGACATTGAATCCCAAATACCTGTCCATTGCTGAGAGATCACAATGAGAAGACACACCCTCTCTGTGCCTCAGATTCCTCCCTTGAAATGGTCCATTTGCTGCTCGGTGACTACACTTGGGTCTTCCCACCTGTTACCACCCCAAACTCCTCCAAACCCAGTGCCATCCTCATTTGCTGCATTCATAAGGCCTTTCTCCACGATGAACTCTCTGATGTTGAACCAAGTGGCACCTTTGGATAAAACATTTATCACATTCCCTGCACTCATAAGGCTTTTCTCCAGTGTGGATTTTCCTATGGGTATTGAGGTTTTGTCCTATGCTAAAAGATTTCCCACATTCACTGCACTCATAAGGCCTTCCTGCAGTTTGAGTTCTTCAATGTATAAGGAAAGTGACTTTATGAGTAAAAAATTTTCCACATTGGCTGCATTCATAAGGCTTTTCTCCAGTGTGGATTTTCCTATGGACAGTGAGGTACTGGCTTTGGCTAAAGGCTTTCCCCACATTCACTGTATTCACAAAACCTTTCACTAGTGAGGACTCTCTTATCCTGAACAAGTATATCTGTGTGGCTGGAGGCTTTCTTGCTTTATCCCCAGCTGTGATGACCTGTGATATCACCATGAGATATAAACTTAAGGTCTTCTCAATCTTCAATAGATAGACTTTAATAGACTCCAGAGTTCCAAGAGTTACATTAGTTAGATTCTGTAAGTACAGGTATTGTTTAGGTGAGGAGATGGAATCCATCTGTTGTACATCCTTCCCTCTGCCTCCATTGGAGCTTCTTTTTGTAGTATTTAAATATTGTCCCTTTTTGTGTGTTGAGTTCCTCTGGGCCAATGTTGGCCACTCACATGTCCTACTGTTCTGTTAGGACTTGTATCATTTACCTCCCATGTAGTTGTTGAACTGGGGGTGGAGAGTTCTTGGTGTTTCACGGGATGGACATGACTCTGGTCTCAGCAAAAAGAGCTCTCAGGTAGCATGGCCAAGATGAATGGCAGCTGCAAGAGCTTCATATCAGGTCTGTGTTCAAGTCATTCCAGAAACCTATACTGGTTGAGTGTCATTGCCAGTGGCCACAAATCATTTCTCTTGTCCCTTCTCCATTCTTTTTTTATTTTAAAATTTATTTATTTTTGGCTGCGTTGGGTTTTCATTGCTGCGCACAGGCATTTCTCTACTTGTGGCGAGCAGGGGCTACTCTTCCATGTGGTGCATGGGCTTCTCATTGCGGTAGCTTCTCGTTGCAGAGCACGGGCTCTAGGTGTGTGGGCTTCAGTAGCTGTGGCATGCAGGCTCAGTAGTTGTGGCTTGCGGGCTCTAGAGCTCAGGTTCAGTAGTTGTGACACACGGGCTTAGTTGCTCCGTGCCATGTGCGATCTTCCTGGACCACGGATCAAATCCATGTCCCCTGCATTGACAGGCGTATTCTTTTTTTTTTTTTTTTTTTTTTTTGCGGTACGCGGGCCTCTCACTGCTGTGGCCTCTCCCGTTGCGGAGCACAGGCTCCGGATGCGCAGGCTCAGCGGCCATGGCTCACGGGCCCAGCCGCTCTGCGGCATGTGGGATCTTCCTGGACCGGGGCATGAACCTGTGTCCCCTGCATTGGCAGGTGGACTCTCGACCACTGCGCCACCAGAGAAGCCCCAACAGGCGTATTCTTAACCACTGCGCCACCAGGGATGTCCTGCCTTCTCCACTCTTGATATTCTACCAACTTGTCATTTCTACAACTTCTCATTTTTATTCTGATTCCAGCCTGGAATTAATTCCCTATCACCTCTCTAAGTCACTTATCTCATGTGGTCCTCTCACTGTTTTCCGCATAATACCTACTGACATTGTTTATGTCCTGAAACACATAGGTATCCTGTAATATTCCTCGAACACCAGATACCTGTTGCATTCAGATTTTCTGGGGCCTGGACATACATTTGTGCACAGAATCACAGGTCACCAGTAGACTTGTTCCTGGCAGAAGCTATTGAGAGGAGTGAATTGTAGAACATGCCTTTCACCATTGGGCCACATCCAGTCCTTGTTTCCTGTGCTTGGTGAGGCCTCCTCAATTCTGTGACCTTAAGGCCCAATACTGCAGAGCAGTTGCTTCCTCAATTTGACCCCAACTTCATTTCCTGAACACAATCCCATGGACTCATTCTTTCATGTATCAGATGTACAGTTGTGATGGTGTCACTCCCCCGTAACAAACTCAACATGGACTTCACAGTTGTTTTCAGGTTCTTGGCGTGGAGTTGAGGATGAAGAGACACCATCTGAACAGAATGTATCTGGAGAAGAAGTGTCACAGATTAGGACCCCCAGCACAGGTTTGTCTCCTGAGAAGCCCCAGCCCTGTAAGATGTGTGTCCCAGTCTTCAGAGATATTTTGCACTTGCCTGAACACCAAGGAACAAATAGGGGACAGAAAGCATACACATGTGGAGAATGTGGGAAACAGTTCTATTTCACTGCAAACCTTCAACAGCACCAGAAGCAGCACATCAGAGAGAAACCCTTCTGATGTGATGTGGGGAGACCCTCGTTTTTGAAGAGCTGCACAGTCTATGCATCAGGGAATCTCTCTATGTACAGTGAGATTGGGAAGGAATTAGTAGCCAAAATTGGACTTCAGAAACAGGTCACTAATACCAGGAAGAAACTGAACAACAGTAAGGAGTGTGAAGCTGTTTTTCACAGTGGAAAAGGTCATCACAGCTGGGGAGAAGGCGAGAAAGCCTCCAGCCACACAGAAATACTTGTTCAGGGTGAGAGAGTCCTCACTAGTGAAGGGTTTTGTGAGTTCAGAGAATGTGGGAAAGCCTGAACTCGAAGAACTAACCTTATTCACCACCAGGAAGTTCACATGCAGAAAGGCCCTATGAATGCAGCCAATGTGGAAAAGTTTTTACCCACAAGTCCAGATACCTTGCACATCCTAGAGTTAACTGTGGAGAAAGGCTTTTTGAGTACAGCTAGTGTGAGAGATCTTTTAGCCAAAGGAAGTACCTCACTGCCCACTGGAAAATTCACACCAGAGAAAAGCCATATGAATGCAAGGAATGTGATACATCGTTCATCCAAAAGTGGAACTTAATTGAACATCAGAGAGTTCACAGTGGAGAAAGCCTTTATTAGTGCAGCGAATGAGGGAAATCCTTTAGTTAAGGACAGCTTCTGCGTATCTATAGGGAAATCCACACTGGATAAAAGCCTTATGAGTGCAAGGAATGTGATAAATCTTTCACCCAAAGGTACCACTTGATTCAACATCAGAGAGTTCACAGTGCAGAAAAGGCCTTATGAATGCAGCAAATGTGGATGGCACTTATGTTGGAGGAATTGAGGTGGTAACAGGGTGGGAAGAACCTGTGCAGTTATTATGTAGCAAATAGACCCTTTCTAGGGAGGAAACTGAGGCACAGAGAGAATATATCATCTGTTTGTGATCTCCCAGCAATGGACATGGATCTGGGATTCAATGCCAGGTTGCCTGGTTCAGGATACGGGGAGGGTCTGGTCACTTCACTTCTCCCCACCCCCACACACCAGTTTTGGGGACTGAAGGAACACCTCTATCCTGACACTTCTGCCCCGCTCCCATAACCACCCCTCCCCCACCCTATTAATCCCTACTCATACCCCAGCCCCATGCTGATGGACAGGGGTATCTTTTCTCTGGGAACCAACATTGATGACTTTTCTGTAAGTGACCCCATTTATCTACATATCCTAACCAGTGCTCAGATTCGATTATTATAATTCTCATTTGTGAAAGAAGGTGTGTGCGGCCCAGAGAGGTTGAGGGACTTCCACAAGGGCTCACTACTGCTAAGCCTTTGATGACAGTGGTTCCTCTACACACTGCACCCATCCACTGGCTTCTCTCCTGCCCCTCCGAGCAGGGCCTCCATTTGCTGTGTCCTGAACGTGAACCACCTACACCTGGCATCTCCATCTCAACTAGGGCCTCCAGCTTCATTTCCACCAGTGCACATCTCCCAGAAACACCCTCCCACTTGGGAAGTTCTTCACAGGGACAACAGCACTAAGCCAGGAACTATAGACTGGGTGATTGGTGTTACCCCAGATTTGACATGGGCTCCACCACCATATGCAGTGATTCGTTTCCAAGGTCCTGTCCATCTTCTTCATAAACCCACATCAGGATGTCCCTGTTGCCCCATTATGCAGTTGACCCACTCATGTTCTGGGCAGTGTGAGGGACACTAAGGACTAAGAATGTCCACTGTGGCCCTCATGTGGCCTGGTACCCGAGGCTCTTCCTCCTAACCCCTCTACCTATCATCTCAGTGATCCTCCCCCACCACCACCGAAAAATGTAAGTCACCAAACAATGATTGTTAATCAGCAAGAACTTGCCCACCCTTCTTTGGGACCCACACTTGACCAACCTAACTTAAAAGCTAAGTTTTAATGCAGGTGGACATCTCAAATGAAGACCGTAAAATGGCACTATGAAATCATTATGATTTTAATTGCATTTCTCTCAGGATTCTTTTTTTTAAAAAAATAATTAATTATTTTTTTTGCTGCGTTGGGTCTTCCGTTCCTGTGCCCGGGCTTTCTCTAGTTGCGGCGAGCAGGGGCTACTCTTCGTTGCGGTTTGCAGGCTTCTTATTGTGGTGGCTTCTCGTTGCGGAGCACGGGCTCTAGGCATGCGGGCTTCAGTAGTTGTGGCACGCAGGCTGTAGAGTGCAGGCTCAGTAGTTGTGGCGCACAGGCTTAGTTGCTCTGTTGCATGTGGGATCTTCCAAGACCAGGGCTCGAACCCGTGTCCCTGCATTGGCAGGCGGATTCTTAACCACTGCGCCACCAGGGAAGCCCCATCTCTCAGGATTCTTGATGTTGAGGTGTTTTTTTCTCAAAAAATGCTCTTTATTCATTCCCATATATTATTGCATTTAATGCTCACTTCATACCCATGAACAGAGGAAGCAGAAAGATAATTCCTTCACAGATGAAGAGTTTGAGATCCATAATAAAGTCCTTCTTCCCAATTAACAGCGAGTGAGCAGAAGATCAAAAACCACCTCTGCTTTTAGCTCTTCAACTTCGCCCTTCTTTTTTGAAGACAATGGAGTGTTCAGCCCTCATTTTCACATATGTTTATTGTTATTTAAAATATTTTTAGCAACAAACTTGAAGTATAACCAAAAATCCATACTTCAAAATGTATAGAAGTTATATTTACATATAATTTTTCACATTAACTCATTCAAAGTGTAACTCTATTGTATTACAGGTGTTGGTTGAAACATCTAGGCATCTTAGCATTTTGTCTTCATATCATGCAAACTAAGTCCTAACCAGGACTTAATGTGTGTCCTGTCTAGTTAAATTTCTATTCCTATCTTTTGCCTACTTTTATTTTGTGAGATTTGCCTATTTTCTCTCTTTTTTTTTTTTGACAAATAGGAGATCAGGGAAACAACAAAGACATCTGTGAGATTTCACTCATTCACCAATAATGTGAGTGACTTTTTTCTGAATGTAATTGTAATTTGGAATAGTGAAAGCATAGGTTCTCATGTTTTCCTCAATTTTTTTACTATGCATGATGTAATGACTACATACATTATACATGTTTAAGATAAATCTGCATTATTAACTTATGCTACCTCAGTCCTAAGTCCAGACATTCAATTACACAGTAAATTAAGCCCTGTTTTGTAGTGTTTGCCAATTTCCCACCATAGCTAATGTCAAATTGCCAACATAATGTCACCGAATATGGAGTTGGGAAGCATTGCCAGTAGGCCACCATTGTATACTTTTTCCACCTTACAGGTTCAGCAGCAGCAAATAATTTTAAGAATGTAGTTACCATAGTAGAATGATTATAAAGTGACAGGTTTTGCATATTTGTTTTAAGAATCATTTCATGGATGTATTGTTGACTTAGAATAAATTGAAAGTATTTGAAATGTACATTTTGACATTCTGATACTTGTGCACACCCCTGAAACCAGTTTCCTCCTGCCATTTTAAACTCATCCTCAACATTAAAATTGCTGTTGCAAGGGACTTCCCTAGTGGTCCAATGTTTAAGAATCTGCCTTCCAATGCAGGGGACCCGGGTTGGGTCACTGGTCAGGGAACAAAGACCCCATATGCCGCGGGGCAACTAAGCCCGCGTGCCACAACTAGAGCGGAGCCCGGGCGCAGAAATGAAAAGTCCTACATGCCACAACTAGCACCCTATGCAGCCAAGTAAATAAATATTTTTTTAAATAAATATTTTTTAAAAATTACTGGTGCAAGAACATATTCTACTTTTGTGACGACTATTTTCAAATGTTTATATAAATGGAATGACTGTTGGATCCTACCCGTATGTTAGGTCATTTATCATATCGTGCACATTTTTATGCTTGTGTAACATCATGTACATAGTGGTTTTTAAATTTATCATTCCAGGTATCATGTCATTGAATACATAATATCTTAGCATGTATTTCTAAAATAAAAGAGCCGTCACATAACTCTGGTAACTTTATTGCACATGAAAGTATTCTAAATATTACTGCATATCAGCACAACTAGGGAAACAGTGTGTTAGCTTTTGAATGCTAACACCCTTCAGTGCAGCCTGGATGTACAAGCTCATGTACCACAGCACAAAAGATGTGTGACAGAAATGAAACATTCTTGGGAAAATAAAATGGGAGATGCTGACCCAGCATGGCAGGTGTGGCCACACAAACACTCCAGGTAGATTGTGGGACAGGCGTGTGATAGGGATGCTCAACATTCTGGCATGTGGGCCACACACAATCACACAGTTCTAGTGGATCCATGTGATGAGGTGGGTGCAGACTGGCTTAGAAGGAATAGCCTCTCCCACATCACTGCAAGTTTGATGATGCACTGATGGTGTACGTTTCAGGGACTGGGTCACCACCTTGTTACAAGCTGGAGATTCATACCTGTGAGCAGCTTTATCAAGCAAAGGACTTGGGGTGGGGTTTTACAGGTTTATGTGAGGTGTCAGCCTGCATTCAGCCCTTAGCATTTGGACGAAGTTTTGTCAAGGGTGAGTCTTGAGGAGATGTGGGCACGTTCTTGCTGATTAGCAATCATTCGGTGATTTATGTTTTTCTGGTGGGTAGGAGAAGCAGTAAGGAGATGGGTGAGGGGGTTAAGAGGAAGAGCCTTGGTTACAGGGAGAGTGCTGCAGTGGACATTCTTTGTCCTTCAGGGACCCTCACAGGGTTCAAAATACTTACCAGGACAATCTGTACCCAGGCACATTCTGAAGTGGGTTCATGAAGAACACGGACACGACCTTGGAAACAAATCACTGCATATGGCATATGGTGGAGGTACCTGTCATATTTGCGGCGATGCTGAAGACCCTGTGTGGTTTGTTGGGTTCGTGCTGCTGTCCCTGTGAACAGCTTCACAAAAGGGAAGGTGTTTGCAGAGAGATGTACACTGGGGGAGGTGGAGCTGGAGGCCCTGGTGTGGATGCAGATGTGAGGTGTGGGTAGTTCATGGTTGGGACACAGC
This sequence comes from Kogia breviceps, assembly GCF_026419965.1. Lineage (NCBI taxonomy): Eukaryota > Metazoa > Chordata > Mammalia > Artiodactyla > Physeteridae > Kogia > Kogia breviceps. The sequence goes on from NC_081327.1 coordinate 983,563, forward strand.
TGATAGATTCTGTGCAGGGAGGTGCAGAAGAGAAGCCAGTGCACCTGTGCAGTGTAGAGGATGCACTCTCATCAAAGCGATGGCAGCTGAATGCCATTCTGGAAGTCCTTCAAACTTTCTGAACTGCAGACCCCTCCTTTCACAAATGGGAAAAATAATAATAGATTCTGAGCACTGGGCAGCTTAGGTAGATAAGTGGGGTCATTCACAGGAAAGCCATCAATGTTTGTTCCCAGTGAAAAGATAGTCCTGTCCATCAGCATGGGGTGGAAGGAATGAGCAGGGCTCTTGGGGAGAAGGGGACAGAGGGTGTCAGGATGGACAAGGTGTTCTTTGAGTCCCCAAACCTGCTTGGGGAGTGAAAGAGGACTACAGTGACCAGACTGCTTGTGACCTGAACCAGGTGACCTAACATTGAATCCCAATTCTTAGGCCATTGCTGGGGGTTCACAAGCAGAGCAGAAGATACCCTGTATGTGGGCCACAGTTTCCTCTCAAGAAATGGTCCGTTTGCTGCAGGATAAATGCCCCTACATCCTCCCAGCCTGTTACCACCTAAGCTACAACCCCAGTGCCCTCTGTTACCTTTCTGATTCCTGTTCCATCTGAACACCCTGGGTCCCCTCCCACAGTTCCTTGGGTAGGAAATGGGACTTTTCAAATCACCTTCACAGCATTTGTTCCTTTGAGCAGCCACAGCAAGGAGCAGAGGTTGCAGAGTCTAGAGACCTCTTCGTGGATTCTGTCTGAGTACCCTCTGGGGTTGTGACCTTGAGGAAGTCCCCTCTCAGCCCTTCCATTTCTTCAGGTCTGAAATGGGGATATTATCAATACCTCCTATGGATTTAGAGGACTGTGGAGGGTACATGTGTGATCCAAGTCCCTCAGCGCCCAGGTGGCTCCCTAGGTGCCATTTTTGGTGGTTTGTAAGGATCCTCCCAATACTCTGTCCTTGTCTACAGAAAGTAGATTTATGTTTGACTGAAATGGATTTAACAGTGTTAAGGGAAAATTTTATTCTGACACTTGTTAAAATGGTAAGGAATTCTTTATTCAGAACTATCAATATTTTGGATAGGTGTCAAGCTTCTGACAATATAGGTGATATATTGAGTTCAATTTTAAGACAGCTGAGGATTTAGAACCAAGGAGTAGAGTGAATGGGTCAGTGGATGGAAAATTACCAACAGAAAACAGGGTAAGGTGTGTTCTTGCTAAACCAACTTAAAAATCTTGCCATAGAGGTCAGATATCGAGGATGGGAAATGGGTGTTTGATCAGATATCACTGAGGGAGTTACTCTTACTAAGCGGGCTTTGCAGATGTCTTGATAAAACTTGGCTAAGCAGACCCTGCAAGGATGGGTCAAAGACCAAGATCTGTGGGAAATAACGCTCAGAGGAGTCTGACTAAAGCTTAGGCAAAGAGAGAGCCTTTGTCAGTCTCTGGTGTTGAAGGAAATGACCTTTTGTCCTCCAAACAATACAGGTTCATTTCTCATTTGGTTGTTCATTATGGCCCAGCTGAGAGGAAATCAAGGTGGCAGTGTAAGAGGACATGAGCTCATTTCTCCACATGAACACATCAAAAATACATCTACGGTGGAACAATCTTCACTGAAAACTAACTGGAAACTGGCAGAAGGACTCCTGTACAACCAAGTCTGTAAGCATCATACACACGTAATCCGGCAGGAAGGGAAGAAAAGCACTGGGGTCTAGAGATGTGGGACTCAGAGGAGAAGGGAGATCACATGGGCAGACACGCACCCTGGGCAGTGAGCTGATCGAGTCCAGACTGGGTGATCCAGTCCTAGATTCTATGTGGTAGGGGCAAACCTCCTTACTGGTTGGAGGACCAGCGGGACAGAGAGAAAGGTTGGAGGAGGCTGGACCCTGTTTGGAAGGAGTGTGCATGCTCCCACCTCGTCCTGAGGCCGGACATAGAGAGGTCTGCTTCAGCAGCTGCCGGTTTCCAGTAAGCAGGTTCACCACATACCCCAGCCAGAGCAGAAGAAATGCTCTGGCTCCACTAACTCCATGCCCCAACATGTCGCTGGATCTGGGGCAGTCAAGACCAGGGAAAGACTCCATTTATGGATTAAGAGGCAACCCAGTCCCAGGGCAGAGCTCAGGTGGGGCTGCGGTGGCCATTGTGGGAACTTGCTCCACTGGTACATGAGAAGCAGCCCACATCTCTGACGGTAGGTGTTTGGCCACAGCTCACCCACTCCACCATACACTCAGAGAAGCCACACTGGCCCTGCCTTCTCCCTGTGGAGCGGTGTCACAGCAGGGCGGGAGTGGTGGAGGCTGGAGACACTGATTAGCTGGGAGAGAGTAAGGGGTCTTGTCCCAGAGGCAGGATAATATATGAATAATTGCCCAGCTTGAAGACCAAAGAAAGAGCCCAGAGACAAGGACAGAGACATCAATGGTTTAATGGATAGGGGATCTTACTTATCCAGAGCAAGGTCCTGGAGACACACTCCCAACATGGTCTGCAGAGAGGAGGCAGAATGTGACTGCAGTTCTTTTTTACTGGGGAGCAGAAGGACGTTACCTGATTTAGAGGGAATTGACGTGAGGTTGGCTCATCAGTTCTCGGAAACCATCACAGGAGAACAGCACTCACAACCCCTTTGATAAACTATCAATGTGAAGAAGTTATGATCTAACGATTAGAACAATCACTACCTGTGGCTAGGGCAAGAAGGTAAGCATTGACTGATTAAGCCTTATGATTAACGGGGAAGGTCAGGCATGTGAGTAGGGTACAGGTGAATCAGACTGGGGGGGCAGGGATGTACATAGAGCACGAATACAGCCATTCTGGGTGGCCAGATCATCTGTCAGTGTTTCTCACTGACTTGGGAACAATCACTAACTATGCAGCCAGGAGAGTCTTTGCTGGTGGGACCAAAAGCAGTGCTTTCCCTCTTGTTTAGCTGCATCAGGCCTGCCCAATATCTCCTTTCCAGATTCCCAGTCAGGGTCCTGTCGTTTTTCTTGTCCCTGACCATAACTTACAAAATGACTCTAGCACTTCAGGGTGCATGCGTTTCAAGAGCAATAGGATGATTATTTACTTCTAGTTACCGCTGGATGTCGACGTGGTTTGGCTTCAAGGAGTCTGAGATTAAATAAATTGCTCTGAAGTATCCCCCCCTTTCCCTCATGTATCCCCACCCAGACCTTAAGAGGGATGGAGCCGATTCCTCGGCCGCCCCACACCAGCCGATTTCCCAGCGCTCTCCTCGGTGCTGTTAAGGCTTTTTTCCTGGTGCTTCCAGTGTGGGGCGCCACTGCTTCAGGCCTTGGAACTACATTACCCAGAAGAACTTGCGCTAAGGGAACGTTCACCCAATGAAAATCTAGAAAAGGCATTTCCGGGAGCGGAACATCAGGGAGGGGGACTTCCGGTGTCTTCGTGGCGGACATTTTGATTGTTGTTGAGGCTGTAGACCTGGTCAATAGCTCCGCTGTGCGGTGTTGGGAACGAGGTGAGGAGCCCAAGAGGCGGAAGTGGAGGGTTTGTGCGCACTACACAGGGGCGGGTCTTAGGGTCGGGGAGGACGCCGCCGCTTGTGGGGAGTAACCGTGCCGACTCCGACCCGGTTGCTGGGCTGTCGCCACTCCGCTGCACGAAAAGACTCCGATGGCGGCGCCTGCGCTGACAGACCCACCTCAGGTAAACGCTGCGGTCTCCGGGTTCTTGCTTGCCCGTTTCCCCACCGAAATACGAACGCCCCGAGTGAGCGGCGCCTGGTCACGTCTGGTCTACGACAGTGAGGGCTTCAGGGGTGGTTTATCTATTTCTAACCACCAGTATATGCGGTGTGAGTGAGGCTTGGAGACGCAACTGAAGCAGGAACTTTCCGGGGACGTGTACTACGTCTTGTTTCTGCGAGGAACCAAGTTTGAGGCCAGGCTTCATCTGGAGTGGTAGCTGAGAGGTTGTACCTTTCTTCTTAGGGCCCTCGGAGCGGTGGAGAGTTTTGATCAAAGGAAGGACACGATATGAGTGAGGCTTTAAAAAATGCTCCAAAGCCTGTTCAGTGGAAGGAAAGACTATAGGTGGGTGATGACGACTTTGAGGCAGAGGGAAGTTGTGGCTTTTCCAAGGTCACAACTGATAAACGGTAGCACTGGAGACGGAGGCAGGGAGGGGAGATTAGCCAGTCAGCCCGAGGTTACCTGGCTCTGGTACCGCCATGGGGACATGGAAGGCCTGAGCCCCTGGAGTACCACCATGGTCACTTTCTTCTATGGCCTTCTTGTTCCCACAGATTCCCAGGGCTGCAGAAGCACTTTTAGTGAAAGGAGGTTGTCACAGTCCTCACTTGTTTTGACCCCCATGCACACATTCTCTGTATTTGAGGTGTCTTAGGGCTCTTCACCTGCCATTCTACTAGCTTTTTGGTTTTGGGACCTTGGAGAACCTCATGCTCTGGGTACAGAGTGCAGGCCCAGAGGGTCTATGGAGGGAGTATGGAAGGTTACTCCTAGAACCCATACCAGTATGTGGAAGTACTTTGAGGTGAGGTTGAGTTGGTTTAGGTAAGTGCAGGTCTCCTTTATTTTCTGGTGAGAATAAACAGCACAGAAGAGCAGGATTTCGGCTTCAAATGACTGCCTGTGTGTTCTGGAGGCAATGGGCGATTCAGATCAGAGGAGGGAGGTTTTCTACCCCAGGTCTCAAATGGCTCCATCTCGTTGGGCAGTAGGGGAAATGTGTGGGAAGATGGATTGTGGGTTTTCAGGAGTGAGAACGTTCATGGTTTTATTTGTCCCTGTTATACCAGGGCAGTGTGACCTTTGAGGATGTGGCCGTGTACTTCTCCTGGGAGGAATGGTGTCTTCTTGCTGAGGTTCAGATACACCTGTACCTTGATGTCATGCTGGAGAACTTTGCACTTGTATGCATGCTGGGTAAGACCCTCACACCCACCCCTATCCTGTGAGCTAGGTTCTTCCTTTCTTCTCTTCCTCAAGGGCAGCTCTGTCCTCACATCTGGAACATGGGCACTGCTTTCTTCTTAAATTCCTTGGTTATGTGCTGTGGTTACTATGGCTAGGCAGAGTGCATCCCTAGTCCTTAGTGCCCAAACACCAGTCGCCCCAAAGTTGCAGCTAAGGATTCAGGGTCAGTAGTCTTTTTTTGTTTATTGTTTTTAATTTTATTGAAGTATTGTTGATTTACAATTTTGTTTTAATATTTGCTGTACAGTAGGTCCCTGGTTATCCACTTATAATACAGCAGTGTGTACATGTCAGTTCCAAACTCCCTAACTATCCATCCCCTTCCCCCTTCCCCCCTGGCAACCACAAGTTCATTCTCTAAGTCCGTGAGTCTGTTTCTGTTTTCTAAATAAGTTTATATGTATCAACTTTTTTTAAGATTCTGCATATCTTTCTCTTTGTGACTTAACGTTACTCAGTATGACAATCTGTAGGTCTATCCATGTTGCTCTGAATGGCATTATTTCATTCGTTTTAATGGCTGAGTAATATTCCATGGTATATAAGCACCACATCTTCTTTATCCATTCAACTGTCAATGAACATTTAGGTTTCTTCCATGTCTTGGCTATTGTAAACAGTGCTGCATTGAACATTGGGGTGCACGTATCCTTTCAAACCACGTTTTTCTCTGGATATATGGTGAGGAATAGGATTGTTGGAATATATGGTAACTCTAATTTTCATTTTTTGAGAAACCTCCATACTGTTCTCCATAGTGGCTGTACCAGTTTATAGTCCCAGCAGCAGTGTAAGAGGTTTCCTTTTTCTCCACACCCTCTCCTACACTTGTTATTTGTAGGCTTTTTAATGATGGCCATTCTGAGTTGTGTGAGGTTGTACCTCATTGTATTGAATAGTTTTGATTTGTATTTTTCTGAAAATTAGCGATGATGGGTATATTTTCATGTGCTATTGCCCATTTGTGTTTTTGCTTTAGAGAGATGTTTATTTAGGTCTTCTAGGTTGTTTGTTATTGAGTTGTATAGCTATTTATATATTTTGGAGATTAAGCCTTTGTCACATTATTTGGAAATAAGATATCTTTTTGTTTTCTTTATGGTTTCCTTTGCTGTGCCAAAGCTTATAAGTTTGATTAGGTCCCATTTGTTTATTTTTGCTTTTATTTCTGTTGACTTGGGAGACTGTCATGGTCAGTAGTCTTGCCATCTGCCTGATCGATCCCTCCTTGTTTGCCCTCTCTTTGGCCAGGTGACTGTCCAAATGAATGGTACCCAAGTTTTGCTCCATTCTTCTACGTGACATATTTTTGTGTTTGACTGTGTCACAGTGTTGTCACTGACATGGTTAGTACTAAAACGGACCATAGATGTTTTTGCAAGACCTTTCTTCAAGATTCCAATTTCTCTATATCCATGCCAGCATCCTTTTTTTTTGTCTCTTTTTATTTTTTTAACATTTATTTATTTCGGTTTTGCCAAATCTTAGTTGTGGCAGGTGGGTTCCTTAGTGGCGGCTCGCTCGTTCCTTAGATGCGGCTTGCAGACTCTTTAGTTGTGGCATGCGAACTGTTAGTTGTGGCATGCATGTGGGATCTAGTTTCCTGACCAGGAATCGAACCCTGACCCCCTGCGTTAGAAGCGCAGAGTCTTAACCACTGCTCCACCCAGAATGTGCCAGCATCTGTTATTTTCTGTTCTCTTGTTTTGGCCTTGCCGGGGGGCATGCAGGATCTTAGTTCCCCAAGAAGTGATGACCAGGGATCGAACCTGCGCCCCTTTCAGTGACAGCGTGCAATCTTAACCACTGGACTGCCAGGGAGGTCCCTGTTATTTTCTGTTCTTTTCATCATAGCCATCCTAATGGGGGTGAAATGGTATATTTTTCTTATTTTTCTTATTTCAGTTACTTCCCTTTCGGTGTGCTTATTGGCCATTTGTACAGCTTTAGAAAAATATCTGTTCAAGTCCTTTTTTATTTATTAATCAAGTTGGGTTTTTGGTTGTTGTTGAATTACAGATTTATCCATAGATTCTGGATATAAATCCCTTTTTATATACGTGTTTTGGAAATGTTTTCTCCCATGGTTGTTGTTGAATTACAGATTTATCCATAGATTCTGGATATGAATCCCTTTTTATATACGTGTTTTGGAAATGTTTTCTCCCAATCTGTGGTTTCTTTCTTACTGTGTTTATAGTGTCCTTTGATGTTAAAAAGTGTTTCATTTTTTCCTTTCTTCCCCCAGCTTTCTTGGGCTATAATGACACATAAGTTTGTGTAAATTAAAGGTATGCGACCAAAATTGTTCATTTTTATGAGGTCCAATTTGTTTATTTTTTGTTTTGTTGCTTTTGCCTTTGTTGTCAAAGGCAAGAAATCATGGCTGAATCCAACGTTTTGAAGCTTTTCTTGTTTGTTTTTTCTAAAACCTTTTTAGTGTTAGCTCTTACGTTTAGGCCTTTGATATATTTTGAGTGAATTTTTGTGTATGGTGTTAGGTAAGGTTCTAATTTCATTGTTGTGCATGTGGGTATCCGGTTTTCCCAGCGCCGTTTGTTGAAAAGGCTGTCCTTATTCAATGGAAATCATATTCTTGTTAGTAATTATTGCATCATATATCTGAGGGCTGATTTTTAGACACTCTAATCTCTGTTCTATTCCATTGGAGTATATATCTGTCTTTATGCCAGTAGCACTTTATGCTGTTTTGCTTACTGTAGCTTTGTAAGAAAGTTTGAATTCATGTGTTGTGAATCCTTCAACTTTGTTGTTTTTCACAATTGCTTTGGCTGTATTGAATCCCTTGAGAGTCTATGTGAATTTGAGTCTGAATTTTTCTATTTCTTGAAGGCGTCATTGTTTTTGATAGGGATTGCATTGAATCAAAAATCCCCCATCTGAGTGTTAAAATAGATGAACCTACACGAACACATCATTATCACTCAAAATCTAAAGTTTGCGATAGGGTTCACTCATGGTGTACATTCTGTGGGCTTTGATAAATGTATAATGATATGTATTCACCATTATAGTATCATACAGAATGTGTTCCATTTTTGAACTAAAAATTATCCATGCCCCACCTGTTCATCCCTTCTTCCCCTGTACTCCTTGGTATCCCCCGATTACTTTTTTTACTGTCCATTAGTTTCCCCTTTTTGAGAATGTCATATCCTTGGACTCATACAGTATGTAGGCTTTTCATCTTAGCTTCTTTCACATAGTAACATGCATTTTAAGTTTTCTACATGTCTTTTCATGACTTGATAGCTCATTGCAGTTTAGTTGTAAATAATGTTGCTGTTCTCTGGATGTATCATGTTTATCCATTCATCTACGGAAGGACTTCTTGATTACTTCCAAGTTTTGAAAGTTATGAATAAAGCTACTGTAAATATCTGTTTGAAACTTTTTGTGTGTAGGTCCATTTTCAATTCCTTTCTATAAATACCACAGAGTACAGTTGCTGGAGGATATAAGATTACATTCAGTTTAGTAAGAAACTACCAAACTGCCTTTCAAAGTGGACGCTACCATTAAGCATTCCAATCGGCAATGAATGAAATACCTGTTGCTCCACACCCTTACCAGCATTTGGTGTTGTCAGTGTTTGGACTTTGGCTATTTTTATAGGTATGTATTGGTATCTGCTTTTGAGTTTAATTTGCATTTCGGTGCATCTTTGTATATGCTAAATTGTCATGTGTATATCTTCTTTTAATAAGGTGTCTGTTAAGGTGTTTTGCTCATTTTGTATTTGGGTTGTTGTTTTTGTACTGAATTTTAAGGGTTTTTTGTACTTAACTTTTAGGTCCATGATCCATTTTGAGTTAATTTTTGTGAAGGGTGTAAAGTTTGTGTCCAGAATTCATGTCTTGGCATGTGATGTTCAATTGTTCCACTACTATTTATTCAAAAGACTTCTTTTTTTCCCTTTGTATTACACTTGTCATCTGTCAAAAGTCAGATGAGTGTATTTCTGTAGATCTGTTTTTGCGCTCTCAATACTGTTCATTGATCAGTTTCTCTATCCTTTCGACAATACTGCACTGGCTTGATTACATTTTTTTTTTTTTTTTTGCCATGCCACACAGCTTGTAAGTTCTTAGTTTCCCAACCAGGGATTGAACCCTGGGCCCTCGGCAGTGAGTGTGCGGAGTCCTAACCAAGGCGTGCCAGGGAATTCCCAGGCTTGATTACATTAGATACTAAATCTTGTTTTTCTTTTCCTTTTTCTTTCTTTTTCTGTTTTTCTTTTTATTTATTTTTGGCTGTGTTGGGTCTTCATTTCTGTGTGAGGGCTTTCTCTAGTTGTGGCAAGCGGGGGCTAGTCTTCATCGCAGTGCACGGGCCTCTCACTATTGCGGCCTCTCTTGCTGCGGAGCACAGGCTCCAGATGCACAGGCTCAGTAGTTGTGGCTCACGGGCTTGGTTGCTCCGCGGCATGTGGGATCTTCCCGGACCGGGGCACGAACCCGTGTCCCCTACATCGGCAGGCAGACTCTCAACCACTGTGCCACCAGGGAAGCCTCTTTTTCTTTTTAAGATACTAAGTCTTGAAGTTGAGTAGTGTCAGTCTGCGACCTTTGTTCTTCAGAATGGTGTTGCTTATTCTGGGACTTTTGCCTCTCTGTATAAACTTTAGGATCAGTTTACTTATATCCACAAAATAATTTGCTGGGATTTTGATTTGGATTGCATTGAATCTAGGTGCAGTCTATGTGAAATTGGGAAGAACTGACTTCTTGACAGTACTGGGTCTTCATATTGTTGAACGTGAATATCTTTCAATTTATTTAGTTCCATTTATTTAGTTCTTTGATTTCTTCATCAGAGTTTTAGAGTTTCCCTTATGTAGGTTTTTTTCTTTTTATATTTATTTATTTATTTATTTTTGGCTGCGTTGGATCTTTCTTGCTGCATGCAGGCTTTCTCTAGTTGCGGTGAGCAGGGGCTACTTTTCATGGCGGTGCGGAGGCTTCTCATTGCGCTGGCTTCTCTTGTTGCGGAGCATGGGCTCTAGGCACATGGGCTTCAGTAGTTGTGGCACATGGGCTCAGTAGTTGTGGCTCGCAGGCTAAGTTGCTCCACAGCATGTGGGATCTTAATGGACCAGTGATCAAACCCACGTCCCCTGCAATGGCAGACAGATTCTTAACCACTGCGCCACCAGGGAAGTCCCTCCTCGTGTAAATCTTGTATATATCTTGGTAGATTTATAATTGTTTCTTCCTTTTTCTCTCCACTTGTTTAGGGGGGTGTTAATGTACATGGTCTTGTGTTTTTAATTTCAAATTTCATTTGTTTATTCTTGATGTATTGGAAAGTGATTGAGTTTTGTATAGTATCCTTGTATCCTAACACCGTGCTATAATTGCTTCCAAGTTCCAGGATTTGTTTGGGGGTATTTTTGGTGTATATTTTGGTTTTTACATAGCTGGTTATATCATCTGAGAATGAAGGCAGTTTGATTCCTTCCTTCCCGATCAGTATAACTTTTATATAACTTTCTCTTCTCAGTCCATTAATTATGACTTCTAGTATAAAATTGAAAGGGAGTTGCCAGAGGGAACATCCTTGCCTTCTTCATCTTATTGCGAAAATTTCTAGTTTTTCTCTAGTTTTTCATCTGGTAAAGATGATAGTTATAGGGTTTTACTTAGATTGTCAAGTTAACGGTTTTTTTTTTTCCGTTTTTAGTTTACTAGGAGATGGAGATTTTGATCATGAATGGGTGTTGGATTTTGCCAGATCTGGTTTTCCAAATCTGTCAATGAGATCATGTATTGGTGGACTTTTTTTTCTTTTTGTTTTTTGGCTGTGCCACAGCTTTCAGTGTCTTAGTTCCCTGGCCAGGGATTGAACCTGGGCTAAAGCAGTGAAAGCGCCAAGTCCTAACCACAGGACTGCCAAGGAATTCTCTCATATTTGTATTTAAAGTGGGTTTCTGGACTTCACTCCTGGTGCATCAGTTAAGAATCCACCTGCCAATGCAGGGGACATGGCTTCGATCCCTGGTCCAGGAAGATCCCATGTGCCACAGAGCAGTTTAGCCTGTGAGCACAACTACTGAGCCTGTGTGCTGCTACTACGGAAGTCCGTGTGCCCAGATCCCGTATTCTACAAGAGAAGCCACCACAATGAGAAGCCTGTGCACCACAATGAAGAGTAGCCCCTGTTCGCTGGAACTAGAGAAAGTGTGCACACAGTAAGTTGATACAGCCACTATGGAGAACAGTATGGAGGTTCCTCGAAAAACTAAAAATATAACTACCATATGACCCAGCAATCCCACTACTGGGGATATACCCTGAGAAAACCAGAATTCAAAAAACTACATGTACCACAGTGTTCATTGCAGCACTATTTACAATAGCCAGGATATGGAAGCAACCTAAATGTCCATCAACAGTTGAATGGATAAAGAAGATGAGATACATATATACAATGGAATATTACTCAGCCATAAAAATGAACAAAATTGAGTTATTTGTAGTGAGGTGGATGGACCTAGAGTCTGTTATACAGAGTGAAGTAAGTCAGAAAGCGAAAAACAAATACCATATGCTAATGCATATACATGGAATCTTAAAAAAAATGGTACTCATGAACCTAGGAGCATGACAGGAATAAAGACACAGATGTAGAGAATGGACTTGAGGACACGGGGAGGGGGAAGGGTAAGCTGGGGCGAAGTGAGAGAGTAGCATTGACATATATACACTACCAAATGTAAAGTAAATAGCTAGTTGGAAGCAACCGCATAGCACAGGGAGATCAGCTCGATGCTTTGTGATGACCTGGAGGGGTGGGATGGGTAGGGTGGGAGAGAAGCTCAAGTGGGAGGGAATATGGGGATATACGTATACAGATAGCTGATTCACTTTGTTATACAACAGAAACTAACACAACATTGTAAACCAATTATACTCCAATAAAGTTATAAAATAAATAAATAAGTAAAGTGGGTTGTTTTGAGAGAACATATAGCTGACTCCTGCTTATGGATTCACTCTGATAATCTCTCTTTTCATTGGTGCATTAAGACTATCAGTGTTTAATATATTGATATAGTTGGATATATATTTAATGTATTTGTTACCATTTTCTACCATTGCCCTTATTCTTTGTTCCTATGTTAGTCTTCCACTCTTGTTTTTACTGTTTAGATCGAGTACCTTGTATGATTGCATTTTCTCTCCTTGTTAGTGTATCAGATCTACTCATTTTCTTTTCATTTTTTTTTTTTTTATGTAGTTGTGCTAGAGTTTGCACTCTGTATTTACATCTGATTGAAGTCCACTTTCATATAACACTGTATGGCTGCCTTGGTAGTTTGAATACTTTATAATTTAAAAAAATCCTAATTACTATCTCTCCTGCATTGTATTATTGTTCTCATTTGTTTTAATTTTACAAAGCATACATAAATGGGTGTGTTTAAAAATGCATAATGGGGCTTCCCTGGTTGTGCAGTGGTTGCGAGTCTGCCTGCCAGTGCAGGGGACACATGTTCAAGCCCTGGTCTGGGAGGATCCCACATGCTGTGGAGCAGCTAGCCCATGTGCTACAGCTGCTGGGCCTGTGCTCTGGAGCCCGTGAGCCACAACTACTGAGCCTGCATGCCACAACTACTGAAGCCTGTGCACCTAGAGCCTGTGCTCTGCAACAGGAGAGGGCACTGCAATGAGAAGCCTGTATACCTCAACAAAGAATAGCTCCTGCTCGCCACAACTGGAGAAAGCCCACATGCAGCAGTGAAGACACAATGCAACCAAAAATAAATAAATAAATAAATTTAAAAAATGCATAATGGAGTATACAGTTACTATTGTTCCTTAGAAGACATGCATATGGGCAACAACTATGTGAAAAGATGCTCAATATCACTAATGGTCGGGAAATGCAAATCAAAACCACAATGAGGATTTCCCTGCTGGCACAGTGGTTGAGAAGCCACCTGCCAATGCAGGGACATGGGTTCGAGCCCTGGTCTGGGAAGATCCCACATACCGTGGAGCAACTAAGCATGTGAGCTACAACTACTGAGCCTGCACCCTAGAGCCCATGAACCACAACTTCTGAAGCCCGCGCATGTAGATCCCGTGCTCCACAACAAGAGAAGCCACTGCAATGAGAAGCCCGTGCACCACAACGAAGAGAGCCCCTGCTTACGGCAACTAGAGAAAGTCTGCATACAGCAACGAACACCCAATACAGCCAAAAATAAATAAATAAATAGTACATTTATTTAAAAAAATAATAATCCACCTGCCACTGCAGGGGACGTGGTTTAGATCCCTGATCTGGGAAGGTCCCACGTGCTGCAGAGCAACTAAGGCCCTGCCCCACACTACTGAGCCTGTGCTTTAGAGCCCATGAGCCACAACTTCTGAGTCCGAGTGCCACAACTACTGAAGTCTGTGCGCCCTACATCCTGCACTGCAACTACTGAGCCCATGCGACACAACCGCTGAAGCCTATGCACTCTAGGGCCTGTGTGCTGCAATTATCAAGCCTGCGTGCTGCAACTACTTAAGGCTGCGCGCATAGAGCCCATGCTCTGCCACAAGAGAATCCACCACAATGAGAAACCCACGCACCACAACAAAAGACTAGCCCCCGCTCACTGCAACTAGAGAAAGCCCACATGCAGCAATGAAGACACATTGCAGCCAAAAATAAATAAAAAGTTAGGGAAAAAAAGCACTGTGAGATACCACCTCACACATGTTACAATGTCTGTTGTGAAAAAGCCAAGAAATAAGTGTTGGTGAAGTTGTGGAGAAAAGGGACCCCTTGTGCACTGTTGGTGGGAGTATACATTGTTACAACTACTATGGTAAACTATGGAGAATCCTTACAAAATTCAAAAAGGAACTTCCATATGGTCCAGCAATCACACCTCTGTGTAATTATCCACAGGGAGTGAAATCATCATCTGAAAAAGATATCTGTACCTCAGGTTTATTGCAGCATTATTTACAATATTCAAGATATGGAAACAACCTAAGTGTCCATTGATGGATGAGTGGATCTAACAAACATGTGGTATATGTGGCATATTATTCAATATTATACAACTATAAAGAAAGATGGGGCTTCCCTGGTGACGCAGTGGTTGAGAGTCCGCCTGCCGATGCAGGGGACGCGGATTCGTGCCCCGGTCCAGGAAGATCCCACATGCCGCGGAGCGGCTGGGCCCGTGAGCCATGGCCACTGAGCCTGCGCGTCCTGAGCCTGTGCTCCACAACGGGAGAGGCCACAACAGTGAGAGGCCCACGTACCTCGCCCCCCCCCAAAAAAAAGATGGAAATCTTGCCATTTGCCTCAACATGGATAGACCTTGAGGACATTATGCTAAGTGAAATAAGTCAGAAAGACAAATCCACTTGTCCCACTGTTTCCACGGAGGATTGGTTCCAGGAGCCCCTGCATATACTGAAATCTGTGGATGCTGAATTCTCATAGTCAGCGCTCTGATTCTGAAGTTTTCCCATTTGTGGATTTATCCAGCTACAGATCATGTGATCCTGTGTGTATTTGTTGAAAAATATCTCTGTACAAGTGGACCCAAGTAGTTTTAACCCATGTTGTTCCAGGTTTACCTGTACTACATGAGTATACTTACATGTTGAGTCTTTAAAACAACAACACCACCAAACTCAGGTACAGAGAGAGGATTAGTGATTGCCAGAGCGGGGCAAGGTGGTTAGATGAAGTGAGTGAAGGGTGTCAGAAGTTACAGACTTCTAGTTATAAGATGAGTAAGTCCTGGGGATGTAGTGCACAGCATAGTGACTCTAGTTAACAAAACTGTGTTGTACATTTAGAAGTTTCCAAAGGGTAGATCTTAGAAGTTCTCATCAGAAGAAAAAATATATAATTATGTATGTTAACTAAACTTATTGTGGTACTCATAGCAGTGTATACATAAATCATGTTGTACAACTTAAAGAAATACAATGTCCCATGTCAATTTTATGTCAATGAAAGTTTTTTACTCTCTTATGGTCTTCCTTTCTCTATAAGCCCAAATTTGTGATCTATGTCATATTTCCTCTCTGAAGAACTCCTTTTAATATAGTCCTACAATTTTTCTGTGTCTAAGAACGTATTTATTTCATCATCTGTGTTGAAGATTTATGTTGCTGGTTACCAAATTCTAGGTTAGTGATGTCCCCTCCCCCTTCCCACTTTAAATATTTTACTGCATTCAGTTCTTATTTCCCTGAGTTCTGAGGAGAAGTCAAATGTAATTGTTTTTTTTTTTGCTTCTCTTGGGAAAGGTGTTGATTCCTTTAGGCTCTTTTAGTACTTTTTTTTTCTGCATTTGAATGTGATAAACCTAAGATGTAGTGTTTTTGGTATTAAACCTGCCTCATGTTCACTGAGCTTTCTGGATCTGTTGGTTGGTGTCTGACATGATTTTGTTAGAAATTCTCCATCATTATTGCCTCAAGTATTTCTTCCGTTTCTTTTTTTCTTTCTGTTTGAGATGTTTCCATATGTGTGTGTTAAACCTTTTGTGGTTGTCCCACGGATGTTGTATATTCAGGTATTTTTTTAAATTTTAATTTTTGTATTTTTTCACTTCATCTTTCAGTTTTGGAAGTTTCTCCTAACAGAAAAAGAAGCTCAAAGATTCTCTCCTTAGCTGTGTCCAGGGTACGAATAAGCCCATCACAGTCATTCTTCATTTCTGTTGTGGTGTACTTGATCTTTAGCATTTCTTTTTGGTCCTTTGTTAAAATTTTCATCTCTCAGCTTACATTTCCCTTCTGGCATTGTATGCTGTCTGCTTTATCCATTAGTAGACATTAATTATCATATTAGTCATAATTATTTTATATTCCCAATGCGATTGTTCAAACATCCCTATGATATTTGATTTTGATTCTGAAGCCTTGTCTTTTCAAACTGTTTTGTGGTACACTGCAGATCTTCAGAAGATGCCATGGTTGCAAAAGAGATTAATTAGATTCTGCCAGTACAATAGTTGTTTAGGTGGCGAGATACATTCCTAATATTTTGTACTCCATCCACTGTACATCCTTTCCTCTGGTTCCACCAGATGTTCTTTTTTTTGGCCCCAATGTGTGGCATGCCTGACCAAGAATTAAACCTGTGCCCCTTGCATTAGAAACAAAGAGTCTTAACCACTGGGCCACCAGGAAATTCCCTGCACCAGACATGAAATACAATATTTATATATTGTGTATTGTGTACTGAGTTCCTCTGGGCCAGTGTTGGCTATTCAGCCATCCTATGTTCGGACTTGTATCATTTGTGTCCCATGTAGTTGGTCAAATCGGGATGGAGAGTCCTTTGGGCTTCATCAGATGGACATGACTCTGGTCTCAGCAAAAAGCCTCAGAGGTAGCCTGATTAAGATGACTGACAACTGAGAGAGGCCTTGATATTAGGTCTGTGTTTGAATGACACCTGGGAGAGGCCTTGATATTAGGTCTGTGTTTAAGTCATATCAAGAAGTATGACTTCCTCTTGACTAGTGTTTTAGTGCCATTGTCAGTGGCTACTAATCACTTCTCTCGTCTTTCTCCATTTGTGACATTCTGCCAACTTGTCATTTCTACTACTACCCATTTTTATTCTGACTGCACCCTTGGATTCATTCCCTACCACCTCTCTAAACCACTTATCTCATGTGGTCTTCACACTGTTTTTCCCGTAGTACCTACTGACACTATTTGTGTCCTCAACATAAGGAATCCTTTAATATTTCTGGAATGCCAGTGACCTGTTGCAGTCAGATTTTCTGAGACTTGGACATACACTTCTTTTTTTTTTTTCTTTAACATCTTTATTGGGTATAATTCCTTTACATTGTTGTGTTAGTTGCTGCTGTATAACAACGTGAGTCAGCTATATGTATACATATATCCCCATATCCCCTCCCTCTTGCATCTCCCTCCCACCTTCCCTATCCCACTCCTCTAGGTGGTCACAAAGCACTGAGCTGATCTCCCTGTGCTATGTGGCTGCTTCCTACTAGCTATCTGTTTTACATTTCGTAGTGTATATATGGACATACACTTCTGTACAGTATCACAGGTCATCAGGAGATGCGGTCCTGGTAAAGGCCATTGACAAAGGAGTGAATTGTACAAGATGCCTTTTGCTTTGGGCCCCATCCAGTTCTTGTGTCCTGTACTTGGTGAGAGCAGCTGCTTCTCAATTTGACCCCAAATTCATTTCCTGAACACAATCCTGTGGACTGGTTCTTTCACTTATCAAATGTAGACTTGTGATGGCCTCACTCCCCCCAGTAAACTCAACATGAACTTCATCATCGCTTCTTTGTTTTCAGGTTCTTTTTCTGCAGTTGAGGATGAAGAAACGCCTTCTGAACAGAGTGTATCTGCAGGAGTGTCACAGATGAGGATCCCCAGGGCAGGTTCATATCCTGAGAAGGCCCAGCCGTGTAAGATGTGTATCCCAGTTTTGAGAGATATTTTGCACTTGGCTGAAGAGCAAGGAACAAATAGGGAGCAGAAATCATACACATGTGCGGCATGTGGGAAACAGTTCTATTTCACTGCAAACCTTCAAGAGCACCAGAAGCAGCACATTAGAGAGAAACCCTTCAGCTGTGATATGGGGAGACCCGCATTTTTCAAAAGCTGCACAATCCATGTAACAGGGAATCTCTCTACCTCCATGGAGATTGGGAACAACTATGTGGCCAACATGGAACTTCAGCCACAGGCCACTAATACCAGGAAGAAACTGAACAACAGTAAGGAGTGTGAAGCTGTTTTTCACAATGGAAAAGGTCATCACAGCTGGGGAGAAGGCAAGAAAGCCTCCAGCCACACAGAAATACTTACTCAGGATGAGAGAGTTCTCACTACTGATGGGTTTTGTGAGTTCAGAGAATGTGGGAAAGCCTTCACCCAAAGAACTAACCTTATTCAGCATGAGCAAGTTCACAATGGAGAAAGGCCTTATGAATGCAGCCATTGTGGAAAATTTTTTAGCCACAAATCCCATTTCCTTACACATCAGAGAGTTAACTGTGGAGGAATGCTCTATGACTGCAGTGAATGTGGGAAATTCTTTAGCCTAAGGAAGTACCTCAGAGCACATAGGAAAATCCACAGTGGAGAAAAGCCTTATGAATGCAAGGAATGTGCTAAATCTTTCATCCAAAAGTGGAACTTAATTGAACATCAGAGAGTTCACACTGGAGAAAAACCTTATCAATGCACCCAATGTGGAAAATTTTTTGCCCGCAAATCCAATTTCCTTGCACATCAGAGAGTTCACACTGGAGAAAAACCTTACGAGTGCAATGAATGTGGGAAATCTCTTACTACTAGCTCTGGCCTCTATTATCATCTGAGAGTACACACTGGAGAAAGGCCTTATGAGTGCAGTGAATGTGGGAAATCTTTCACTACTTGGTCGATCCTTTGTAATCATCAGAGAATTCACAGTGGAGAAAGACCTTTTGAGTGCAGTGAATGCGGGAAATTCTTTAGCCGAAATGAGCAACTCAGTGCCCATATGAATGTTCACACTGGAGAAAAGCCTTATGAGTGCAATAAATGTGGAAAATCGTTTACGAGTAGGTCAAACCTTTGTAATCATTGGAGAGTTCACAGTGGAGTGAGGCCTTTCGAGTGCAGTGAATGTGGGAAGTTCTTTAGCCAAAAGGCACACCTCAATGCCCATAAGAAATTTCACACTGGAGAACAAGTTTATGAGTACAGTAAATGTGAGAAATCTTTAACTCCTGAGCTGAACCTCAAGTGTCATCAGAGAGTTCATACTAGAGAAAGGCCTTATGAGTGCAGTGAATGTGGGAAATCTTTTGTTGCTAGGAGTGGCCTCCGGTATCATCAGAGAGTTCACAATGGAGAAAAGCCTTATGACTGCAGTGAATGTGGGAAATCTTTTACTGCTAGGTCGAGCCTTCGTGATCATCAGAGAATTCACACTGGAGAAAGGCCTTATAAGTGCAGTGAATGTGGGAAATGTTTTACTGGTAGCTCTAGCCTTCTTCGTCATCAGAGAGTTCACAGTGGAGAAAGGCCTTATGAGTGCAGTGAATGTGGGCAGTCTTTTACTAGTCGATCCTCTCTCTGTGATCATCACAGAGTTCACACTGGAGAAAGGCCTTATGGGTGCACTGAATGTGGGAAAGCCTTTAAGCAAAGACAGCTCCTCCGCATCCATAGGAAAATCCACACTGGAGAAAAGCCTTTTGAGTGCAAGGAATGTGGTAAATCTTTCACCCAAAGGTGTCACTTGATTAAACATCAGAGAGTTCACACTGAAGAAAGGGCCTTATGAATATCACAAACATGGCCGGCAGTGACATTGAAGGAGTTCCGGGTGGTAAGAGAGTGAGAAGAACCTGTGCAGCTAATGGACCCTTTCTAGAGTGGAAACTGAGACACAGAGATGATGTGTCATCGGTTTGTGATCTCCCAGAAATGGACAGGGATCTGGACTTCAATGCCAGGTTTCCTGGTTCAGGATATCTGGAGTCCGTTCACTTCACTCCTCCCCTGCCCACCACCCCCAGGTTTGCGGACTGAAAGAACACCTTGTCCATCCTGACACTTCTGTCCCCCGACCCCCACGCCAGGAGCCCTGCTCATACCCCAGCCCCATGCTGATGGACAGGATTATCTTTTCTCTGGGAACCAATATTGATGACTTTCCTGTGACTGACTGCATTTATCTACCCTACCAATCCAGTGCTGTGATTCAGTTATTATTATTGCCATTTGTGAAAGAAGGGGTGTCCAGCTCAGAGATGTTGAGGGACTTCCACAAGGACTCACTAATGCCAGGCCTTTGATGAGAGTGGTTCCTCTACACACTGCACCCGTCCACTGTCTTCTCTCCTGCCCCTCTGAGCAGGGCCTCCACTTGCTGTGTCCTGACCATGAACTACCCACATCTGACATCTGCATCACTAAGAATGAAGCTGGGTCTCCAGCTTCATTTTCACCAGTGCACATCTCCCAGAAACACCCTCCTGCTTGGGAAATTCTCCACAGGGACAGCAGCACTAAGCCAGGAACTCCAGACTGGGTCATTGGTGTCACCCCAGATTTGACACGGGCTCTACGGCCATATGCAGTGATTCGTTTCTAAGGTCCTGTCCATCTTTACATACCCACCTAAGGATGTTCCTGTTGCCCTGTTATGTGGTTGACCCACTCACTGTTCTGGGCAGTGTGAGGGACACGGAAGGACTAAGAATGTCTAGTGTGGCCCTATGTGGCCTGGTCTCCAAGCATCCTCTTCCTAAGCCCTTGATCCATTGCCTCACTGTTCCTCCCATCCCTCCAGAAAAAATGTTAACTCACCAAAATGATGATTGTTAATTAACAAGAACTTGCCCTCCCCCCCTTGGGACCCACACTTGATCAACCTACCTTAAAAGCTAAGATTGAATGTAGGCTGACCCCTCCTATGAAGACTTTAAAATTCATCTATAAGAAATTATGATTTTAATTGCATTTCTTCAGGATTTTTTTTTTTTTTGACTGTGTCACACAGCATGTGTGATCTTAGTTCTTCTGATCAGGAATCTAACCCATGCCCCCTGCTGTGGGAGCCTGGAGTCCTCACCACTGGACCACCAGGGAATTCCCTTTCTTAGGATGGTTGATGTTGAATTTTTGTTTTTCATGTGTCTGTTTTTTACCTGTATGTCCTGTCTGGTTAAATTTCTATTCCTATCTTTTGCCTACTTTTATTTTGTGAGATGGCTATTTTCTCTTTTTTTGACAAAAGAGCGCAGGTAAACAACAAAGACATCTGTTAGATTTCACTCATTCACCAAAAATGTGAGTGATTTCTTTTCTGAATGTAATTGTAATTTGGAAGAGTGAAAGAATACGTTCTCAACTTTTTCTCAATTTTATACTATGTATAATGTAATAGCCACATATATTATACAGGTTTAGGAATAATCTGCATTATTAATATATGCTACCTTAGTGTTAAGTCCAGACATTCAATTACACAGTAAATTAATCTCTGGTTTGTAGTGTTTGCCGGTTTCCATGCTGTAAATATTCCAACCATAGCCAAGATCAAATTGCCGACATAATTTCACTGAACATTCATTTGGGAAGCATTGCCATTAGCCTGCTATTGTATTCTTTTTCCACCATTACAGGTACAGTAGCCACAATTTTAAGAATGTAGCTAATAAACTATAGTAGAATGATTATAAAGTGATAGGTTTTGCATCTTTATTTTGAAAATCATTTACTGGATGAATAGTTGACTTAAGTTTTACCTAGTTAAAATGTACGTTTTGACATACTTGTGTATAGCCCTCCAACCAGTTTCCTCCTGCCATTGTTAATTCATCCTCAACATTAAAATGACTGATGCAAGAGCATATTCTAGTTTTGTAATAGCTATTTTCAAATGTATATATAAATGGAATGACTGTGTTGGACCCTTCGTGTATCTTACATCATTTATCGTGTTTATGCACATTTTTGTGTGTTTTGTATCAAGATTTACTTAGTAGTTTTTAAAATTTATAATCCTAGGTATCATATCTTTGAATACATAACTTCTTAGAATGCATTTCTAAAATAAGAGAGCCCTGGGACTACCCTCGTGGCACAGTGGTTAAGAATCCACCTGCCAGGGACTTCCCTGGTGGCACAGTGGTTAAGAGTCCACCTGCCAATGCAGGGGACATGGGTTTGATCCCTGGTCAGGGAAGATCCCACATGCCACTGAGCAAGTGAGCCTGTGCACCCCAACTACTAAAACCCACGTGCCTTAGGGCACACGTGTGGCAACTACTGAAGCCCGTGCTCTGCAACAAGAGAAGCCACCGCAATGACAGTCCATGCACCACTTCGAAGAGTAGCCCCTGCTCATTGCAACTAGAGAAAGCCTGCGTGCAGCAATTACGACCCGACACAGCCAAATATATATATATATATATATATATATATATATATATATATATATATATATGTAGAATAAAAGAGCCCTTTCATAACTCCAGTAACTTTATTACATACGGAAGTATTCTAAACATCAGTCCATATCAGCACAACCGGGGACACTTTGTGACAGATTTTGAATGCTGACACCCGTCGATTCAGCCTGGACCTACAAACTCATGTACCGTTGCACAAAGGATGTATGACAGAAGTAAGACCCTGTTGGGGAAATAAAATGGGAAGTGCTGACTCAGCACAGCAGGTGTGGCCGCACAAACACTCCAGGGAGATTGTGGCACAGGTATGTGATAAGGATGCTCAAGATTCTCATGTGTGAGCCACACACAGTCACACAGTTCTCGTGGATCCGTGTGGTGAGGTGAGTGCAGACTGGCTTGGAAAGAACCACCTCTCCCACATCACCACAAGTTTGATGATGCACTGATGGTGTTCAGGGACTGGGTCACACCTTGTTAGAAGCTGGAGATTCACACCTGTGAGCAGCTTTGTCAAGCGAAGGACTTGGGGTGGGGTTTTACAGGCTTTATGGGAGGTGTCAGCCTGCACTGAGCCTTTAGCATTTGGACTAAAGTTTGTCAACGGTGAGTGCTGAGGATATGTGGGCACCTTCTTGCTTATTAGCAATCATTTGGTGATTCATATTTTTCTGTTGGGGTAGGAGGGACAGTGGGGCAATGGGTGAGGGGGTTAGGAGAAAGAGCCTTGGGGACAGGGAGAGTGCCACAGTGGACATTCTTAGTCATTTTGGGTCCCTCACAGTGCTCAGAATAGTGACCAGGACAATTTGGACACAGGCACATCCTGAAGCGAGTTTGTGCATAAGATGGACAGACCCTTGGAAACAAATCACTGCATATGGCATATGGTGGAGGCCAGTATCACATCTGGGGTGACACTGAAGACCCTGTGTGGTTTCCTGGGTTGGTGCTGCTGTCCCTGTGAACAACTTCACAAAAGGGAAGGTGTTTGCAGGGAGATATACACTGGGGGAGTTGGAGCTGGAGGCCCTGGTGGAGATGCAGACGTCAGGTATAGTTAGTTCATGGTTGTGAGACAGCAGATGGAGTCCATTCAGGGAGGTGTAGAAGAGAAGCCAGTGCACCTGTGCAGTGTAGAGGAAGTACTGTCCTCAGAGGCCTGGCAGCTGTGTGCCTTTGTGGAAGCTCCTCAACCTCTCTGAGGTGCGGACTCCTCCTTTCACCAATTGGAAGACTAAGACTGATCACTGGGCAGTTTGGGTAGATAAATGGGGTCATTCACAGGAAAGCCATTGATGTGGGTTCCCAATCAAAAGATAGTTGTGTTCATCAGCATGGGGCTGGGGTATGACCAGGGCTCTTGGGGGGAGAGAGACAGAGGGTGTCAGGATGGACAAGGTGTTCTTTGAGTCCTCAAAGCTGGTTAGGGAGGGAAACAGTGCAGTGACCAGACTCCCCATGCCCTGAACCAGGCAACCTGGCATTGAATTCCAGATCCCTGTCTTACTGGGAGATCACGAGTAGAGGACAGCCACCCTCTGCCTGTTTCCTCCCTAGACATGGTCCATTTGCTGCAAGATTAACGCACCTGCATCCTCCTACCCTCTTATCACCTCACACTCCTCCACCCCCAGTGCCCTCCATGACCTTTCTGTTTCCTACTACATCTGAACACCCTCAGGGACTTCCGGTTGTCCAGTGGTTGAGACTCCGGGCTTCCACTACAGGAGGCACAGGTTTGATCCGTGGTTGGGAAACTAAGGGCCCACATGCCACGTGACATGGCCAACACACCCCCCCAAAACAAAAAACACACCCTCAGTCCCCTCCCTCATTTCCAAGCTAAGGGAATGGGACTCCTCAAAACCCCCTGACACCATCTGTTGTCCTTGGACCAAGCCATAAGAAGGACCGGGGGCTGCAGAGTCTAGAGACTTCTGCGTGGATTCTCTCTGACC
This sequence comes from Kogia breviceps, assembly GCF_026419965.1. Taxonomy (NCBI): domain Eukaryota; kingdom Metazoa; phylum Chordata; class Mammalia; order Artiodactyla; family Physeteridae; genus Kogia; species Kogia breviceps. The sequence continues at coordinate 1,007,463 of NC_081327.1, forward strand.
CCCTCCGGAGTTGTGACGTTGAGGAAGTTCCCTGTCAGCCCTTGTTCTCCATTTCCTCAGTCCTGGAATGGCAGTATTAGCAATTCCTTCCATTGATTTAAAGGACAGGGGAGGGTACATGTGTCATGCAAGATCCTGAGTACCCAGCTGGCCCTCTAGGTGCCTCTCTTGGGAGGTGGGTAAGGATCCTCCCGTCCTCTGTCTGTGTCTATAGAAGTAGGTTCAGGTTTAACTGGAATGAATTTAATAGAGGTAAGGAAAAAATTATTCTTATCTTTATTAAAATGGTAAGACATTATTCAGTACCACTGGGATAGGTGTCAAGATTATTACAATATGGGAGAAAAATTTAGTTCAGCTTTAGATATCGTAAAGACAACAGGATTTATAGACAAGGAGCAGATTGAAGGGTTCAGTGGATGGAAAATTACTAATGGGAAACATCAAGCGTTAGGGGGGTTCTTGCCACATTGAGTTAATAAGAATCTTGCTGAAGAAAGACCAGAGACCTCAGATATCAAAGACAGGAATTGAGGATTTGATCAGAGGATCAGGTATCAATGGTTGGATTATTCTTACCTAACTACCTTTGCAGTTTTCTTTCTGAAACTGAGCTAAGCCATCCCTGCAAGGATGTGGGAAAGGCCAAGGACGAATTGGGAAGAGAGCTCAAAGGAAGGAGTCTGACTAAAGCTTAGGCAAAGAGGCAGGGGTCCCAGGTTCAATCCCTTGTTGGCAATTAGATCCCCCATGCATGCTGCAACTAAGCGTTCACATTCCACAGCTGAGAAGTCCGCATGCTTCAACTAAAGATAGCGCATATCACAATGAAGGTCCGGCACAGCCTAAATAAATAAATAAATATTTAAAAATAAAATATAGGTTAGACAGAGTCTGTCAGTTCCTGTTGTTCAGAGGAGGAAGAGACCTTTTTTCCTCTGAAGAACACAGGGTTTTTTCCCTCATTTGTTTGCCTTTGTTCCTTAAGGAATAGCTGAGAGGAAATCAAGATGTACCCGGAAACTGGCAGAAGAACTCCTGTACAACCAAGGCTGTAAGCATCATACACACGTAATCCGGCAGGAAGGCAAGAAAAGCACTGGGGTCTAGAGATGCGGGACTCAGAGGAGAAGGGAGATCACATGGGCAGACACCCACCCTGGGTAGTGAGCTGATTGAGCCACAGACTGGGTGACCCAGTCCTAGGTTCTATGTGGTAGAGGCAAGGCTCCTTACTGGTTGGAGGACCAGCGGGACAGAGAGAAAGGTTGGAGGAGCCTCGACACTGTTTGGAAGGAGTGTGCATGCTCCCACCTGGACCTGGGACCAGGCAGAGAGAGGTCTGCTTCAGCAGCTGCCGGTTTCCAGTAAGCAGGTTCACCACATACCCCAGCCAGAGCAGAAGAAATGCTCTGGCTCCACTAACTCCATGCCCCAACATGTCGCTGGATCTGGGGCAGTCAAGACCAGGGAAAGACTCCATTTATGGATGAAGAGGCAACCCAGTCCCAGGGCAGAGCCCAGGTGGGGCTGCGGTGGCCATTGTGGGAACTTGCTCCACTGGTACATGAGAAGCAGTCCACATCTCTGACGGTAGGTGTTTGGCCAAAGCTGACCCACTCCACCATACATGCAGAGAAGCCACACTGGCCCTGCCTTCTCCCTGTGGAGCGGTGTCACAGAAGGGCAGGAGTGGCAGAGGCTGAAGACATTGATCAGCTGGGAGAGAGTAAGGGGTCTTGTCCCAGAGGCAGGATAATATTTGAATAATTGCCCTGCCTGAAGACCAAAGAAAGAGCCCAGAGACAAGGACAGAGACATCAGTGGTTTAATGGATACCGATCTTACTTATTCAGAGCAAGATCCATGATAGACACTCCACCATGGTCCAGACACATTAGGTAGGAAGTGGCAGCAGTCTTTTTTACTGTGGAGCAGAGGGAGTTTACCTGATTTAAAGGGAATTGTTGTGAGGTTGGCTCATCAATTCTTAGGGAAAGCCACAGAGGAGTATGCCACTCACAGTCCCTTTGATAAACTATCAATGTGAAGAAGTTATGAACTAAAGATTAGAACAATCACTAGGACTTCAGTGGTGGCTCAGTGGTTAAGAATCCGTCTGCAGGGCTTCCCTCGTGGTGCAGTGGTTGGGAGTCCGCCTGCCGATGCAGGGGACACAGGTTCGTGCCCCGGTCCGGGAGGATCCCGCGTGCCACGGAGCGGCTGGGACCATGGGCCATGGCCGCTGGGCCTGCACGCCTGGAGCCTGTGCTCCGCAGCGGGAGAGGCCACAACAGTGAGAGGCCCGCGTACCACAAAAAAAAAAAAAAAAGAATCCGTCTGCCAATGCAGGGAATGTGGGTTCGTTCCCTGGTCCAGGAAGATCCCACATGCTGTGCAGCAATGAAGCCGGTGTGCCACAACTACTGAGCCTGCACTCTATGACCCGCATCCCTCAACTACTGAAGCCCGCACCTAGAGCCCATGCTCCCCAACAAGAGAAGACATCAGAATGAGAAGCCCGGAGCACCACAGCGAAGAGTAGCCCCCTGCTTGCCGCAGTTAGAGAAAAGCCCGTGGGCAGCAATGCACACCCAACACAGCCAAGAAAGAGAAAAAGAGAGAAAGAAAGAAAAAGAAAAAAGAGAAAGACACACGATCACTAGCTGTGGCTAGAGAAAGAAGGTAGGCATTGACTGATTAGGTCTTATGATTAAGAAAGAAGTTCAGCCATGTGAGTAGGGTGTCGGTGAGTCAGACTTGGTGGAGCAGGGGGTGTATAAAGAACAACAATACAGCCATTTTGGGTGCCTGATTACACCTCAGCATTTCTCAGTTGGGCACAATCACTGACGATGCAGGCAGGAGAGCCTATTCTGGGGGACCCAAAGTAGTGCTTTCCCTCTTGTTTAGCTGCCTCAGGCCTGCTGAATATCTCGTCTCCATCTTCCCAGTTACGGTCCTGTAGGTTTTTTTTTTTTTTTCTCTGACCATAGCTTACAAAATTACTTTTATCACTTCAGACTGCATGCATTTCAAGAGCAATAGAATAATGTTTACTTGCTTCTAATTACCAGTGTTTTTGAACTTGGGTTGGCTCCAAGAGTCTGAGATTATGTCCAAACACTTCAGTAATCAGTAGCATTAAAGACTCTTAAATGCTCTGAAAAATCTCTCCAATTCCCTCATGGATCCCCCACACCTTAAGAAGGATGGAGCCTCCTCCCCGCCTGCCCCCCAGTTGATTTCCCAGCGCTCCACGAGACGCTACTCCGCTTTTTTCCTGGTGCTTCTACTGGGGAGCGCCACTCCTTGAGCCTTTACCCTTACATTACCCAGAAGAACTTGCGCTAAGGCGAAGTTCATCCAATGAAAATGTAGAAAATGGACATTTCCGGGAAGGGGAACATCAGGGAGGGGGACTTCCGGTGTCTTCGTGGCGAACGTTTTTATTGTCGATGAGACTGTGGACCTGGTCAATAGCTGCACTGTGCGGTGTTGAGAAACAGGTGAGGGGCCAAGGAGGCGGAAGTGGAGGGTTTATGCGCACTACACAGGGGCGGGTCTTAGGGACGGTGACGACGCTGCCTCTTGCGGGGAGTAACCGTGCCGACTCCGACCCGGTTGCTGGGCTGTCGCCACTCCGCTCCACGAAAAGGCTCCGATGGCGGCGCCTGCGCTGACAGACCCACCTCAGGTAAACGCTGCGGTCTCCAGGTTCTTTCTTGCCCGTTTCCCCACCGAAACACGAACGCCCCGAGTGAGCGGCGCCTGGTCACGTCTGGTCTACGACAGTGAGGGCTTCAGGGGTGGTTTATCTATTTCTAACCACCAGTATATGCGGTGTGAGTGAGGCTTGGAGATGCAACTGAAGCAGGAACTTTCCGGGGACGTGTACTACGTCTTGTTTCTGCGAGGAACCAAGTTTGAGGCCAGGCTTCATCTGGAGTGGTAGCTGAGAGGTTGTACCTTTCTTCTTAGGGCCCTCGGAGCGGTGGAGAGTTTTGATCAAAGGAAGGACACGATATGAGTGAGGCTTTAAAAAATGCTCCAAAGCCTGTTCAGTGGAAGGAAAGACTATAGGTGGGTGATGACGACTTTGAGGCAGAGGGAAGTTGTGGCTTTTCCAAGGTCACAACTGATAAACGGTAGCACTGGAGACGGAGGCAGGGAGGGGAGATTAGCCAGTCAGCCCGAGGTTACCTGGCTCTGGTACCGCCATGGGGACATGGAAGGCCTGAGCCCCTGGAGTACCACCATGGTCACTTTCTTCTATGGCCTTCTTGTTCCCACAGATTCCCAGGGCTGCAGAAGCACTTTTAGTGAAAGGAGGTTGTCACAGTCCTCACTTGTTTTGACCCCCATGCACACATTCTCTGTATTTGAGGTGTCTTAGGGCTCTTCACCTGCCATTCTACTAGCTTTTTGGTTTTGGGACCTTGGAGAACCTCATGCTCTGGGTACAGAGTGCAGGCCCAGAGGGTCTATGGAGGGAGTATGGAAGGTTACTCCTAGAACCCATACCAGTATGTGGAAGTACTTTGAGGTGAGGTTGAGTTGGTTTAGGTAAGTGCAGGTCTCCTTTATTTTCTGGTGAGAATAAACAGCACAGAAGAGCAGGATTTCGGCTTCAAATGACTGCCTGTGTGTTCTGGAGGCAATGGACGATTCAGATCAGAGGAGGGAGGTTTTCTACCCCAGGTCCCAAATGGCTCCATCTCGTTGGGCAGTAGGGGAAATGTGTGGGAAGATGGATTGTGGGTTTTCAGGAGTGAGAACGTTCATGGTTTTATTTGTCCCTGTTATACCAGGGCAGTGTGACCTTTGAGGATGTGGCCGTGTACTTCTCCTGGGAGGAACGGTGTCTTCTTGCTGAGGTTCAGATACACCTGTACCTTGATGTCATGCTGGAGAACTTTGCACTTGTATGCATGCTGGGTAAGACCCTCACACCCACCCCTATCCTGTGAGCTAGGTTCTTCCTTTCTTCTCTTCCTCAAGGGCAGCTCTGTCCTCACATCTGGAACATGGGCACTGCTTTCTTCTTAAATTCCTTGGTTATGTGCTGTGGTTACTATGGCTAGGCAGAGTGCATCCCTAGTCCTTAGTGCCCAAACACCAGTCGCCCCAAAGTTGCAGCTAAGGATTCAGGGTCAGTAGTCTTTTTTTGTTTATTGTTTTTAATTTTATTGAAGTATTGTTGATTTACAATTTTGTTTTAATATTTGCTGTACAGTAGGTCCCTGGTTATCCACTTATAATACAGCAGTGTGTACATGTCAGTTCCAAACTCCCTAACTATCCATCCCCTTCACCCTTCCCCCCTGGCAACCACAAGTTCATTCTCTAAGTCCGTGAGTCTGTTTCTGTTTTCTAAATAAGTTTATATGTATCAATTTTTTTAAGATTCCGGATATAATCAATAACATACGTTATTTGTCTTTGTCTTTGTGACTTACTTCACTCAGTATGACAATCTCTAGGTCCATCCATGTTGCTGTGAATGGCATTATTTCATTCGTCTCAATGGCTGAGTAATTTTCCTTGGTATATTAACACCACATTTTCTTTATCCATTCAACTGTCTATGAACATTTAAGTTGCTTCCATGTATTGGCTATTGTAAACAGTGCTGCATTGAACATTGGGGTGCATGTATCCTTTCAAACCATATGTTTCTCTGGATATATGGTGAGGAATAGGATTACTGGAATATATGGTAACTCTAATTTTCATTTTTTGAGGAACCTCCATACTGTTCTCCATAGTGGCTGTACCAGTTTACAGTCCCAGCAGCAGTGTAAGAGGTTTCCTTTTTCTCCACACCCTCTCCAACATTTGTTATTTGTAGATTTTTAAATGATGGCCATTCTGACTCGTGTGAGGTGGTACCTCATTGTACTGAATAGTTTTGATTTGCATTTCTCTGATAATTAGCGATGATGAGCATCTTTTCATGTGCTTATTGCCCATCTGCATTTTTGCTTTGGAGAAATGTCTATTTAGGTCTTCTGGGTTGTTTGTTTTTTGTTATTGAATTGTATAGCTGTTTAGATATTTTGTCTTTTTAAAAATATTTATTTATTTTTGGCTGCATTGGGTCTTTGTTGCTGCGCACAGGCTTTCTCTAGTTGATGTGACCAGGGGCTACTCTTCGTTGCGGCACGTGGGCCTCTCATTGCAGTGGCTTCTCTTGTTGCAGAGCACGGGCTCTAGGCATTTCAGTAGTTGTAGCACACAGGCTCAGTAGTTGTGGCTCGCAGGCTAGTTGCTCCGTGGCATGTGGGATCTTCCTAGACCAGGGCTTGAACCCGTGTCCCCTGCATTGGCAGGCGAATTCTTAACCACTGTGCCACCAGGGAAGCCCGCTTTTTAGATATTTTGGAAAATTAAGCCCTTTTCAGTTCCATTACATGGCAATAGGTTATATTTTTTTGTTTTTAATTAATTTATTTATTTATTTTAGGCTGTGTTGGGTCTTCGTTTCTGTGCGAGGGCTTTCTCTAGTTGTGGCAAGCGGGAGCCACTCTTCATCACGGTGCGCGGGCCTCTCACTATCACGGCCTCTCGTTGCAGAGCACAGGCTCCAGATGCGCAGGCTCAGTAGTTGTGGGTCACGGGCCTAGTTGCTCCACGGCATGTGGGATTTTCCCAGACCAGGGCTCGTACCCGTGTCGCCTGCATTAGCAGGCAGATTGTCAACCACTGTGCTACCAGGGAAGCCCTAGGTTATCTTTTTGTTTGGCTTATGATTTCCTTTGCTCTGCCAGAGCTTATAAGTTTGATTAGGTCCCATTTGTTTATTTTTGCTATTATTTCTGTTGCCTTTTTAGGGTCAGTAGTCTTCCCTTCCGCCTGGTGGTAGATCCCTCCTTCTTTGCCCTTTCTATGGCCAAGTGACTGTCCAAATTAATGGTACCCAGGTTTTGCTCCATTTTGGTACCTGACATTTTTTGTGTGACTGTGTGACAGTATTGTCACTGATGTGGTCACTACTACAACAGACCATGAAGTGTGGCTGCAAGACACTTTTTCAAGGTTCCAGTTTCTCTGTATCCACGCCAGCATCTGTTATTTTCTTTCTTTCTTTTAAATTAATTAATTTATTTATTTTGGTTGTGCCGGGTCTTAGTTGTCACAGGCGGGCTCCCTAGTTGTGGCTTGCGGGCTCCTTAGTTGCTTCTCGCAGGCTCCTTAGTTGGACTACACAGGCTACTTAGTTGTGGCATGCAAACTCTTAGTTGTGGCATGCATGTGGGATCTAGTTCCCTAACCAGGGATCAAACCCCGCCCCCGTGCATTGGGAGCATGGAGTCTTAACCCCTGCACCACCTGGGAAGTCCCAGAATCTGTAATTTTCTGTTTTTTGTTTTGTTTTGTTTTGCCCTCACTGAGGGGCATGCAGAATCTTGGTTCCCCAAGAAGTGATGACCAGGGATCGAACCTGCACCCCCTGCAGTGACAGCGTGCAGTCTTAACCACTGGACCGCCAGGGAAGTCCCTGTTATTTTTTGTTCCTTTGATCATAGCCATCCTAATGGGTGTGAAATGGTATATCTTTCCCATTTCAATTACATCCCTTTTGATGTGCTTATTGGCTATTTGTATATCTTTAGAAAAATATCTGTTCAAGTCCTTTTTTATTAATTAATCAGGTTAGTTTTTTGGTTGTTGTTGAATTACAGATTTATCCATAGATTCTGGATATTAATCCCTTTTTTTGTTTGTTTTAGGGGTTGAGCTATTGTTTTTTATTTTATTGATTGATTGATTGATTGATTGATTGGCTGCGTTGGGTCTTCCATTGCTGCATGTGGGCTTTCTCTATTTGCAGTGAGCAGGGGCTACTCTTCGTTGTGGTGCGAGGGCTTCTCATTGCAGTGGCTTCTCTTGTTGCGGAGCAAAGGCTCTAGGCATGCAGGCTTCAGTAGTTGCGGCACATGGGCTTCAGTAGTTGTGGCTCACGGACTCAAGAGCGCAGGCTCAGTAGTTGTGGCACACGGGCTTAGTTGCTCCCTGGCATGTGGGATCTTCCCGGACCAGGGCTCAAACCCATGTCCCCTGCATTGGCAGGTGGATTCTTAAGCACTGCGACACCAGGGAAGCCCTTAATCCCTTTTTGTATACATGTTTTGGAAATGTTTTCTCCTAATCTGTGGTTTCTTTCTTACTGTGTTTATAGTGTCCTCTGATGTTAAAAAGTTTTTCATTTTTTTCCGTTTTCCCCCCCAGCTTTCTTGAGTTATAATTGACACATAAGATTGTGTAAATTAAGGTATGAGACCAAAGTTGTTCATTTTTATGAGGTCCCGTTTGTGTATTTTTCGTTTTGTTGCTTTTGCCTTTGTTGTCAAAGGCAAGAAATCATGGCTGAATCCAACATTTTGAAGCTTTTCTTGTTTGTTTTTTCTTAGAATTTTTTAGTGTTAGCTCTTACGTTTAGGCCTTTGATATATTTTGATGCCTTTGTTTAGTCCTATAGTTTAGGCCTCTGATATATATATTACGTTTAGGCCTTTGAATTTTTGTGTATGGTGTTAGGTAAGGTTCTAATTTCATTGTTGTGCACGTGGGTATCTGGTTTTCCCAGCACCATTTTTTTTTTTTTTTTTTCGGTACGCGGGCCTCTCACTGTTGTGGCCTCTCCCGTTGCGGAGCACAGGCTCCGGACGCACAGGCCCAGCCGCTCCGCGGCATGTGGGATCCTCCCAGACTGGGGCACGAACCCGCGTCCCCTGCATCGGCAGGTGGGCTCTCAACCACTGCGCCACCAGGGAAGCCCCCCCAGCACCATTTGTTGAAAAGGCTGTCCTTATTCAGTGGAAATCATCTTCTTGTTAGTAATTATTGCATCATATATTTGAGAGCTGATTTTCAAACACTCTAGTCTCTGTTCTATTCCATTGGAGTATATATCTGTCTTTATGCCAGTAGCACTTTATGCTGTTTTGCTTACTGTAGCTTTGTAAGAAAGTTTGAATTCATGTGTTGTGAATCCTTCAACTTTGTTGTTTTTCACAATTGCTTTGGCTGTATCGAATTCCTTGAGAATTTATGTGATTTTTGAGTCTGAGCTTTTCTGTTTCTTGAAGGTGTCATTGTTTTTGATAGGGATTGCATTGAATCCAAAAATCTCCCATGTGAGTGTTAAAATTGATGAACCTTCATGAACACATCATTATCACTCAAAATCTGAAGTTTGCAATAGGGTTCACTTGTGGTGTTGTACATTCTGTGGGCTTTGATAAATGTATAATGACATGTATTCACCGTTATAGTATCATACAGAATGTGTTCAGTTTTCAAGTAAAAATTCTCCATGCCCCACCTGTTCATCCCTTCTTCCCCCGTACTTCTTGGTATCCCCTGATTATTTTTTTACTCTGTCATTAGTTTCCCCTTTTTGAGAATGTCATATCCTTGGACTCATACAGTATGTAGCCTTTTCATCTTGGCTTCTTTCACACAGTAATATGCATTTAAGTTTTCTGCATGTTTTTTCATGACTTGATATCTCATTGCAGTTTAGCTGTAAATAAGGTTGCTGTTCTCTGGATGTATCATGTTTATCCATTCCTCTACGGAAGGACTTCTTGATTACTTCCAAGTTTTGAAAGTTAAGAATAAAGCTACCCTAAATATCTTTTTGAAGGTTTTTGTGTGGATGTCCGTTTTCATCTCCTTTGTCTAAATACCATGGAGTACACGTGCTGGAGGATATTAGGTTATGTTTAGTTTAGTAAGAAAGTACCAAACTGCCTTTCATAGTGGAGTCTACCATTATGCATTCCAGTCGGCAATGAATGAAATTCCTGTTGCTTCACACCCTTTCCAGGATTTGGTGTTGTCAGTGTTTGCATTTTGGCCATTTTTATAGGTATGTATTGCACTTTTAAAATAATTTATTTATTTTATTTTTATTTTTATTTTTTGGCTGCATTGGGTCTTTGTTGCTGAGCATGGGCTTTCTCTAGTTGTGGCAAGCGGGGGCTACCCTTTGTTGCAGTGTGCAGGCTTCTCATTACAGTGGCTTCTCTTGTTGCAGAGCACGGGCTCTAGGCACATGGGCTTCAGTAGTTGCAGCATGCAAGCTCAGTAGTTGTGGCTCTAGAGCACAGGCTCAGTAGTTGTAGTGCATGGGCTTAGTTGCTCCGTGGCTTGTCAGATCTTGCCGGACCAGGGCTTGAACCCGTGTCCCCTGTGTTGGCAGGTGGATTCTTAACCACTGTGCCACCATGGAAGCCCTGGTATCTGATTTTGAATTTCATTTGTATTTCCTTGCCTCTTTGTATATGTTAAATTTTCATGTGGATGTCGTCTTTTAATGAGGTGTCTGTTCAGGTGTTTTGCTCATTTTGTATTTGGGTTGTTGTTTTCGTACTGAATTTTAAGGGTTTTTTGTACTTAACTTTTAGGCCCATGATCCATTTTGAGTTAATTTTTTGTGAAGGGTGTAAGGTTTGTGTCTAGAATTCATGTCTCGGCATGTGATGTTCAGTTGTTCCAGTACTATTTATTCAAAAGACTTCATTTTTCTCCATTGTATTACACTTGCTCATGTGTCAACGGTCTGATGAGTGTATTTCTGTGGCTCTATTTCTGCGCTGTCAATACTGTTCATTGATCAGTTTCTCTATCCTTTCAACAATACTACACTGGTTTGATTACTTCTTGTTTTTTTTTTTTTTGCCTGCTAGGGCTCTTGTAGGAACTTAGTTCCCCAACTGGGGATTGAACCCCTGGCCCTCAGCACTGAAAGCATGGAGTCCTAACCAAGGGACCACCAGGGAATTCCCAGGCTTGAATACTTTAGATACTATGTCATATTTTACTTTTTCTTTCTTTCTTTCTTTGTTTTTTTTTAAAGTTACTAAGTCTTGAAGTTGAGTAGTGTCAGTCTGCAACGTTTGTTCTTCAGTATGGTGTTGGCTATTCCAGTACTTTTGCCTCTGTGTATAAACTTTAGGATCAATTTATTTATATCCACAAAATAACTTGCTGGGATTACGATTTGGATTGCATTGAAATACTTGTTCAGGATGAGAGAGTCCTTACTAGTGTAGGGTTTTGTGAGTGCAGCAAATGTGGGAAAACCTCCACCTAAACATGTAACCTTATTCAGCATGAGCAAGTTCACACTGGAGAAAGACCTTATGAATGCAGCCATTGTGGAAACTATTTTAGCCACAAATCTGGTCTCCTTGGACATCAGAGAGTTAACTGTGGAGGAACACTCTGTGACTGCAGTGAATGTGGGAGATCCTTTAGCCTAAGGAAGTACCTCAGAGCACATAGGAAAATCCACAGTAGAGAAAAGGCTTATGAATGCAAGGATATGCTAAACCTTTCATCCAAAAATGCATGTTAATTGAGCATCAGAGAGTTCACACTGGAGAAAAACCTGATCAATGCACCCAGTGTGGAAAACCTTTTGGCCGCAAATCCAATTTCCTTGCACATCAGAGAATTCACACTGGAGAATAGCCTTATGAGTGCAATGAATGTGGGAAATCTCTTACTACTAGCTCTGGTCTGGGAACATCCCACATGCTGCGGAGCATCTAAGCCCGTGTGCCACAACTACTGAGCCTGCACTCTGGAGCCCACGAGCCACAACTACTGGAGCCCATGTGCCTAGAGCCGGTGCTCCACAACAAGAGAAGCTACTGCAATGAGAAGCTTGCGCACCTCAATGAAGAGAAACCACTATAATGAGAAGCCTGCACATCTCAATGAAGAGTTGCCCCCACTTGCTGCAACTAGAGAAAGCCTGTGCGCAGTAATGAAGACCCAACACAGCCAAAAATAAATAAATTAAATAAATAAATTAAAAAAACAAACTGAGACCGGGACTTCCCTGGTGGTGCAATGGTTAAGACTCCAATGCAGGGTGCACTGGTTCAATCTCTGGTCAGGGAGCTAAAATCCTACATGCTGTGTGGCAAGGCCAAAAAGAAAAAAAAAAGAAAAACAAACTGAAGCCATGAGACCACCTCACACTCATTAGGATGGCTAATATGTGATATATATATTTGTTATGACAAATGTAAATTTTTAATCTAATGTGTTTTTTAAATGAGCATTTATTTTTTTAAAAAAACTGTAGAATTGCTAATATTGCACATCTGGTTAGACCTCATAATGGCCTTGTCAGTATTCTTTGGACAAAATTAGAATTTTGGACTGGTTTTATAATATATGTCAGTACCAACCATTACATATATTTATTGTTTCTCTTCCCACCATATGTCTCCTCTATTTCTGCATTTCAAACATGGTGGATATCTTCAGATCTCTGATAACTCTGTGAAGTTATGTGTGGGGCTCTAGAGGTACTTTTTCGACTACCTGGAACTCCTTGATCTGAATATGCTTTAAAAATTTGTTTTTAAAGTAACCATATAAGATACAAGTACGTAAAGACACAAACTTTTATGTCTAAATTTCTTGTTTCTTTCCATTGTACTTAATTACTTAATGAAAACTTTCCCAAGAGTTGCTATTAGGTAGTAAAGTATAAGTAGATTAAGTAAATTCTGTATAGCTAGATACAATTTTCATTTTCTGCATATTCTATTAGCTCTAGAAATGCAAGAATTTATCTGTTCTTATTCATTAATATATACAAATTAATGAATGAAAATTGAAAGACCGTTAGCCAATCACCTTTTCATTGTACCTGACAATCACCTAAGTTAAAAAAGAAAATTAGGGACTTCCCTGGTGGTGCAGTGATTAAGAATCTGCCTGCCAATGCAAGGGACCTGGGTTCCAGCCCTGGTCCAGGAAGATCCCACATGCTGTGGAGCAACTAAGCCCATGCGCCACAACTACTGAGCCTGTGCTCTAGAACCCACGAGCCACAACTACTGAGCCTGCGTACCACAACTACTGAGTCCCGTGCGCCTAGAGCCTGTTCTCCACAACAAGAGAAGCCACCGCAATGAGAAGCCTGAGCACCGCAATGAAGAGTAGCTGCCACTCGCCACAACTAGAGAAAGCCTGCGCGCAGCAACAAAGACCCAATGCAGAGAAAAATAAATAATAATAAATAAATAAATTTAAAACAAATTGAGGTCCAGAGCTCTCAAGTGGCTGAACTAGGAAGGAGTAGATCCCAAAATTTCCCTTAAAAAACAATTAATTGATTCACTGCAGAAATAAGAAGACAAATGTTTAACAATATTAGGAAAATAATTTTTTTGGAGCAGAAATCATAGAAGAACCTAGAGACACCGATGTCACTGCTGATGAGCACAAAGGGGCTGAAAGCTCGGAAATCCGGAGCTAGTAGCACAGATGTTTCCATCAGCTACTGGCCTGGATTTACAATTACAGTAACACAAAACCTCAAAATGGAAGAGAGACAGTAAAAAGAGATGAAGAAACTCACCAGGATAAGGATGGTATATGTGGCTCTGGCCACGTGGGGAGGTCTGGGGTAAAGTCTGTTGCTGTGGATGTATTGGGCTCTCTGCTTGTATCTGTGCAGGACAAATATCATGCACCCACTAGTCCAGATCTTGAAGCCCAAATAACATCCAGGGGATAAAATATGAATGCATATAATAAGCCGAGATTTCTGTCTGACGTGGCTGAGAAACAGTATGTAAAAATTTTTTTCACACATTTTTGCTGTTTCCAGGACCAATCACATTCATAGGAATATAGACATTTACCAACAGCTGAAGGAACCAGAAAAGGAAAGTAAAGAAGCCAATGCATGGGCTTCCCTGGTGGCGCAGTGGTTGGGAATCCGCCTGCCGATGCAGGGGACGCGGGTTCGTGCCCCGGTCCGGGAGGATCCCGCGTGCTGTGGAGCGGCTGGGCCCGTGGGCCGTGGCCGCTGGGCCTGCGCGTCCGGAGCCTGTGCTCCGCGACGGGAGAGCCCACGGCAATGGGGGGCCCGCGTACCGCAAAAAAAAAAAAAAGAAGCCAATGCTTGGGGGGATTGAATTCTGAAGTCTATCCACCAAGAGGGTCTGGGGTAAAGGCCAGGAAGCCACTCAGAAGGCAGGTAGTGCCTGGAGAAACCCCTGTGGCCACTCTGTAAGTACAAGACAAATGTACACCCAAGATCATAGAGGAAGTGTTTCAATCCAAAAGCTGTCATTGTCTGTGGGGATCCCTCTGGAACAAAGAGCCAAGTTGTTGTTGGGGAGGCTAATAAAATAGTCTTGTTCAGGCTCCAGAGACAACAACAGGCTTTTGACTAAACAAAGACTCTGAAAGAGCTACACATCAAGCTGCTAGACTACATGCAGGTCAGCAGAAACGGTACTAGTCAGTCTTGGGATCCAATGGATAAAGAAGGGAGTAAGTCACAAAGATTCCTGGGACTTGGGAATCTGGCCAGTTCACGGAATTCAGCTAACATTCTGAGACTTACAACTAAAGTATCAAAACATTTGCGATAATAGTCAGAGCTGCATACTTGCATGAAAGCTGATGACTATCAGCTTGCGGCTTGGCGTTAAAAGTAGGACTCCTTTGGGCAGCACTCTGAAGTCCCACCCGTGGGGTGGACTTACTGCCCGGGACCTTCCCAACTGGGACTCCAGATTGCTGTTCAAGGGAATTCCTAGCTGCCACTTGGATCTGGAAGTAGGTGTCGGCCCAATTCGGTGATGTATGCTCTGTTATATATTCTGTTAATATTATTCCTCTCCCTCTAATGATTGTATATTGAAATTTATATACTCTGTTCATATTCTTATTCCTTTCCCTCTAATGACTGTATATTGAAGTTAAGTTAAATCACTTTCTATTAAAGATTTGATTGAAGCTGTTTATTCGTGTGAGACGAGTGGTTATTTTGCCAGCGAATCAAACGAACCTTAAAACCGAAAGCAGGCTTTTGGCAACACAGTTGTTGGCCAATATCAGTTGGTTGACAGTCTGATCAGTGGGTCTTAACTTATAACTGGTGAGCAAGGTGAAGTTATGAAGACAAAGGCAGGAGGAGTTTTCTAGGACCTCAGCTCCAGTGTGAGTGAGGAACATAATCCCTGTTTCCAAGTTGGCATGCCCATCACTTTCATATGTAGGAGATATTGATTTTAATTTGAGACAAAGAAATGGTAGAAAGATAAACATACATGTATTACCTACTTCTACTCAGCTGTATCTTCTGCTCAGCTGTATCAGATAAATGGGCACTGAGTAATCTGGAGAAAGTAAATCTTGCCTAATATACAGGTGCTTCTAAGCTCAGCCAGTTATTCAATTGTTTTTTTTTTTCCAATTGTTTTTGATAGTTACATTTTTTCCAAAAAACAGAAAAATCTATCTTGGATTAGGAATCCACCAATATTGATAAGTTTTCAGTGAAACCTCTGGGTAGCCTCTGTACATCAGATCAAACCATTTTCAGTAATAGATAAAAATGCGGAAATACAAAGTGAAATATGATCTAAAGGTTAGCACATTCACTAGCTGGGGCCAGGATAAGTAGGTATGCATTGAGTGATTAGGCCTTATGATTAAGAGGGAAGGTCAGGGAATTCCCTGGCGGTCCAGTGGTTAGGACTCCACCCTTTCCCTGCTGTGGGCCTGGCTTTGATTCCTGGTTGGGAAACTAAGATCCCAAAAGCCACACAGTGCGGCCAAAATAAATAAATAAATAAATAAAATAACAATAGTAAGGGAAGTTCATTCACGTGAATAGGGTGTAGGTGAATCAGACTGGTGGAGCATGAAATGTACAAAGAGCAAGAGAACAGCTATCGTGGGTGGCCTGATCAGTTTTTGTCACTGAGTTGGGCACAATCACGGACTATGCAGTCAGAGGAGCCTTTTCTAGGGGGATGAGAAGCAGTGCTCTCCCTCTTGCCGAGCAGGCCTGTCCAAAATCTCCTCTCCATATTCCCAGTCAGCGTTCTGTCTGACTTTTTTCTGGTCCCTGAACAAAGCCCACAAAATCACTTTAACTCTTCAGGCTGCATGCATTTCAGGAGCAATAGGATAATGTTTAGGTTTTGTTCCTGTACCAATGGGTTTAAACGTGGGTTGGTTTAAAGGATTCTGAGATAATGTCCAAACACTTCATTGATAAGTAGCATTAAGGACTCTTAAATGCTCTTAACACTCCCCGCCCCCATGGGTCTCCCGCCCCCTTAATAAGGCTGGAGCCCCTCCCCAGCCCTAGAGGTCATTTCCCAGTGCTCCAACGGGTGCTTCTTTGCTTTTTCCCAGGAGCTTCCCGGTGTGGGGCTTCCTTCCTTGAGACTTTTGCACTACATTACCCAGAAGAATTTGTGCTAAGGGGCAGCGACTTTCACCCTTGGAAAATCGGGCAAGGGGAAATTTCCGGGAGGGCGAACCTCCTGGAGAGGGACTTCCGGTTTCTTCGTGGCTGCCATTTTAATTACGGTGAAGTCTCTGGAGATGGTCAGAGGCTTCTGTGTGCGGTGTTGGGAGCGAGGTGACAAGCTAAGAGGTGCAAGAGGAGGCTCTGTGCGCACTGAACCGGGGCGGTTTTGAGGGTCGGGGACAGACCCGTGCAGTGTCCGTGCAGAGTGGAACCCGGTCGGTTGACTGTCGCCACTCCCTTCCGTCCAGAAGTTCCGATGGGGGCGCCTGCGCTGAGGGATGCTGCTCAGGTAAACGCTGCGTGTTCCGGGTTCTCCCAGGCCTGTTTCCCCACCCAGATACGAACGGACCGCATGAGATGCGGCTGTTCACGTCGCTTTATCCCAGGCCCCGGGTCTAGGACAGAGAGGCCTCCAGGGGTCTTTTCCCTTTTTCTGTCTGCATGAGACTTGGAGATGCAACTGAAGCAGGAACATTCCAGGAACCTGGAGTCCATCTTGTTTCTGCAAGGAAGAAAGTTTGAGGCCAGGCTGCATCTGGAGTGGTAGATGAGATGTTGTACCTTTCTTCTCCGAGAAGAAAGCCCTCCGAGAAGGGATCCGAGAGCCCTCTGAACGGTGGAGAGTTTTGAGCACAGGAAGGACACCATCTGAATTAGGCCTTTAAAAATACTCCAGAGCCTGTTCAGTGGAATTACAGACTGTAGAGGGTGATGAGATCATTGAGGCAGAGGGAAGTTGTGACTTTTCCAAGGTCACAACTGGTAAGAGGTAGCACCGGGGACCGAGGCACGGAGGAGAGGTTTGCCAGTCAGCCCGAGGTTACCTGGCTCTGGTACCCGACAGAGGTCCAGTTGTGAGAAGGACAGAGATGCCCTTGGGGAAAAGAGAAAGACAGAGCCTAGCTCAGAGCATAGGGGTGGGTGTGAGGGCCTTACCCAGCATGCATACAAGTGCAGGAGCCTCTGGAACACCGCCATGGTCTCTTTCCTCCATAGTTTGCCTTTTCTTACATGTTCCCAGGCTGCAGAAGAACTTGGAGCAAGTGGAGGTTGTCCCAGTCCCTCGCTTGTTCTCACCCCTCACGCACACATTCTCTGTATTTGAGGTGTATTGGGGCTCTTCACCTGCCATTCTCCCAGCTCTTTGGTTTGGGGACCCTGGAGAACCCCATGCTCAGGTTCCTGAGTGCAGGCCGGGTTCTATGGAGGGGGTTCCCATTTCTCAACACTAATGGAAAGGAGGTGTGGAAGGTTACTCATGAATCCAATACCAGTATGTGGAAGTGCTTTGAGGTGAGGCTGAGCTGGTTTAGGTAAGTGCAGGTCTCCTTTTTTCTGGTGGAAATAAACAGGGAAGGGCAAGAGTTAGACTTGAAATGACTGTCTGCGTATTCTGGAGGAAAAGGGAGATGCAGATCAAAGGAAGATGGTTTTCTTCCCCAGGTCTCAGGAAGCTTCATCTGATTGGGTGGTAGGGGAAGTGTGTGGGAAGATGTATTGTGGGTTTTCAGGAGTGAGACTGTTCATGGTTTTATTTGTCCCTGTTTACCAGGGCAGTGTGACCTTTGAGGATGTGGCCGTGTACTTCTCCTGGGAGGAATGGTGTCTTCTTGATGAGGTTCAGATACACCTGTACTTTGATGTCATGCTGGAGAACTTTGCACTTGTATGCATGCTGGGTAAGGCCCTCACACCCACCCCTATCCTCTGAGCTAGGCTCTGCCTTTCTTCTCTTCCCCAAGGGCAGCTCTGTCCTTCTCACATCTGGAACACAGGCACTGCTTTCTTCTTCAGTTGCTTGGTTATGTGCTGTGGTTACTATGTCTAGGCAGAGTGTATCCCTATTCCTTAGTGCTGGGACACCTGTAGCTCCAAAGTTTTGCAGGTGAGGATTTAGGTTCAGTAGTCTTGCACTCAGTCTGATAGATCCCTCCTTGCTCGCCCTCTGCCCAGGCGATTGTCAAAATCCATGGTACCCAAGTTTTGCTCCCTTCCTGTTCATGACATTTTTTTTGTGCCTGACTTTGCAACAGACTGTTGTCACTGACATGGTCGTTACTAAAATAGACCATGAGCTGTTTCTGTAAGACCTTTTTCCAAGGTTCCAATTTCTGTTTATCAACACTGGCATCTGTTAAGCATTCTGGTCAGCAATGAATGAAATTCCTCTTGCTCCACACCCTTACCAGCATTTGGTGTTGTGAATGTTTGGATTTTGGCCCATCTTATAGGTATGTAATAGTGTGTACTTTTCAGTTTAATTTGCATTTCCTTGCATCTTTGTATATGCTAAATTGTCATCTGTATATCTTTTTTTTTTTTTTGGCTACGTTGGGTCTTCGTTGCTGCACGTGGGCGTTTTCCAGTTGCAGCGAACGGGGTCTACTCTTTATTGTGGTGTGTGGGCTTCTCATTGCAGTGGCTTCTCTCGTTGCAGAGCACGGACTCTAGGCACACGGGCTTCAGTAGTTGTGGCACGTGGGCTTCAGTAGTTGTGGCTTGCAGGCTCTAGAGCGCAGGCTCAGTAGTTGTGGCACACGGGCTTAGTTGCTCCGCGGCATGAGGGATTTTCACGGACCAGGGCTCGAACCTGTGTCCCTGCATTGGCAGACGGATTCTTAACCACTGTACCACCAGGGAAGTCCTGTATATCTTCTTTTAATGAGGTATTTGTTAAGGTGTTTTGCTCATTTGGTATTTAGGTTTTTGTTTTCTTACTAAGTTTTAAGAGTTTTTTGTATTTAGCATTTAGGTCTGTGGTCCATTTTGAATTAATTTCTTGTCATGTGATGTTCGGTTGTTCCAGTACTATTTATTCAAAAGACTTAACTTTTCTCCATTGTATTGTTCCTGCTCATCTGTCAAAGGTCAGTTGAGTGTATTTCTGTGGGTCTGTTTCTGGGTTCTCAATACTGTTCATTGAACAGTTCTCTGTCTTTTCAACAATATCACACTGGCTTGATTACTTTAGATACTAAGTCTTAAAGTTGAGTAGTGTCAGTCTGCCAGCTTTGTTCTTCTTTTTTGTGTTGGTATCCTGGGACTTTTGCCTTTTTGTATAAATTTTAGCATCAAAGTATTTATGTCCACAAAATAACTTGCTGGTATTTTGATTTGGGTTGCATTGAATCTGTAGATGAAGTTGGGAAGAACGGACATCTTGACGATACTGGGTTTTCCTGTTTATGAAGGTGAAATATCTTTCCATTTATTTAGTTCTTTGATTTCTTTATTAGAGTGTTTGATTGTTTGTTTGTTTTTTGGCTGCACTGCGAGGCCTGAGGGATTTTAGTTCCCCTACTAGCGATCGAACTCAGGCCCATGGCAGTGAAAGCATGGAGTCCTAACCATTGGACCACCATGGAATTCATGATTTCTCTATCTAAGTTTTATAGTTTCTCTCAGGTGTATCTTGTACATGTTTTGGTAGATCTGCAACTCAATATTTCTTTTGCTTTCTTTTTTTTTTTTTTTGAGTGGGTGCTAATTTACATGGTATTGTGTTTTAAATTTCAAATTCACTTGTTCACTGATGGTATATAGGACGTAATTGACTTTTGTATATTAAGCTTATGTCCTGAAAGCTTGCTATAATTGCTTCTTAGTTCCAGGAATTTTTTTTTTTTCCTCTATTTTTTGGGTGTTTTATACACCTGGTCATGTCATATGAGTATGAAGACAGTTTTATTCCTTCCTTCCTGATCAGTATGCTATTTATATAACCTCATCTCCTTGCCTTTGTTTTGACTTCCACTATAAAGTTGAAAGGGAGTTGTAAAAGGGAACATCCTTGTCTTCTTCATCTTAGTGGGAGAGTTCTAGTTTTTCTCTAGTAAGTATGATAGTAGCTATAGGGTTTTATTTAGTTCATCAAGTTGAAGTTTTCTTTCAATTTTTAGGTTATATCATATGGAGATTTTTTAACATGAGTGGCTGTTGGATTTTGTCAGATCCTTTTTCCTGCATCTATTGACGAGATCATGAGTTGGTTTTTAACCTGTTGATGACATGGATTATATTGATTTTTTAATGTTAAATCAGCATTGTATAACGTGGATCATTCTCAGTTGGTCATGGTGTAAAATTCTTCCTTCCTTCCTTCCTTCCTTCCTTCCTTTCTTCCTTCCTTCCTTCCTTCCTTCCTTCCTTCCTTCCTTCCTTCCTTCCTTCCTTCCTTCCTTCCTTCCTTCCTTCCTTCCTTCCTTCCTTCCTTCTTTCCTTCCCTCCCTCCCTCCCTCCCTCCTTTCCTGCATTGGATCTTCGTTGCTGCACACAGGCTTTCTAGTTGAGGCGAGTGGGGGGCTACTCTTCGTTGTGGTGCGCGGGCTTCTCATTGCAATGGCTTCTCTTATTGTGGAGCACGGGTTCTAGGCGCGTGGGCTTCAGTAGTTGTGGCTTTCAGGCTCAGTCATTGTGGCTCACGGGCTTAGTTGCTCTATGGCATGTGGGATCTTCCCTGACCAGGGCTCAAAACCGTGTCCCCTGCATTGGCAGGCGGATTCTTAACCAGTGCACCACCAGGGAAACCCTACTTTTTCACTTTGATATTAGTAATTTGTGTCCTCTCTTGTTTTTGTGACTAGGCTGACTAGCCTGTTTTTATTTTATCGGGCATTTAAAAGAACCAGCTTTTTTTTTTTACTTTGTTGATTTTTCTCTACTGATTTAAAAAATTATTTCTTTTCTTCTTCCTTTGCATTTCATTTTCCCCTAGTTTCCTAAGATAGAGGCACAGATAACTGATTTTAGGTTTTGCATCTTATCTAACATATGCATTCAGTGCTACCGATTGCCATACAAACACTGCTTTCACTGCATCAGCATTTTTTTTTTTAAGTTTATTTTTGGGTGCATTGGGTCTTTGTTGCTGTGTGTGGGTTTTGTCTAGTTGCAGTGAGTGGGGGCTACTCTTCAATGCGGTGCACAGGCTTCTTATTGTGGTGGCTTCTCTTGTTGCAGAGCATGGGCTCTAGGCTTGCAGACTTCAGTAGTTGCGGTGTGTGGGCTCTAGAGCACAGGCTTAGTAGTTGTGGCACATGGGCTCAGTTGCTCCACGGCATGTGGGATGTTCCCAGACCAGGGCTTGAACCTGTGTCCTCTGCATTGGCAGGCAGATTCTTGACTGCACCACCAGGGAAGTCCCCATCTGCATGTTTTGACAAGTGCTGTGTTTGTTTCTTTCAAAATACTTTAAAATTTATCTTAATATTTCTTCTTTGACCCATGTTTTATTTGGAAATGTAGTGTTTAATTTATCAGTATTGTGCAATTTTACAGCTATCCTTTTGTTACTGGTTGCCGATGTAATTCCACTTTGTTCTGAGAACTGACCTTGTATGTTTTCTATTCTTTTAAATTTTTTAAGATGTGTTTTCTGGCCCAAGATGTAGTCCATCTTGTGAATGTTCTGTGTCAGTTTGAGAAGAATATTCTGCTGTTTTTGAGTGGAGTAGCCTAGTAATTGGTAGGTGGCTGTTACATCCAGTTGACTGATGATGGTGATTCTGTTTACCAGCATCCTTATGGATATTTTCTTTTCTGGATCTGTTCATTCCTTATAGAGGTGTGTTGAATGATGTCTCCAAGTGTTATAGCAGATTCATCTATTTTTTACTTGTAGGTCTGTTTTGCCTCATATTTTGACATTGTGCTGTTAAACACAGATATGTTAAGGATTGTTGTGTATTCTGGAGTATTGACTACTTTACCATTGTGTCATTCTCATTATCCCTGATGACTTTGCTTATGCAAAATCTGCTGTGATATCAGTCTAGTTACTACCACTTTTCTCTTTTTTCTTTTGATTTGTGTTGACCTCTTTTTCTGTATTGACATACTTTTAATTTATATGCATCTTTTTTTTAAGCATCTTTTTAAAATTTTTAAAATTTTGGTTCTGCTGGGTCTTAGTTGAGGCTCGCAGGCTCCTTTAGTTGTGGCACGTGTGCTCCTTAATTATGGCTCGTGGGGTCCTTAGTTGCGGCCGATCGGCTCCTTATTTGCAGCTCGCACGCTCCTTAGTTGTGGTGTGCAAACTCTTAGTTGCAGCATGCATGTAGGATCTAGTTCCCAGACCGGGGCTCAAACCCGCGTCCCCTGCATTAGAAGGTGGATTCTTAACCACTGCACCACCAGGGAGCTTCCTCTGTGTGCATCTTTGTATTTAAAGTGGGTTTCTCGGAGACAACATATAATTCAGTCTTGTTTTTGATCCACTCTGATAATCTCTCTTTTAATTGGTGCATTGAGACTATCGATGTTTAATATATTGATGCAGTTGGATAAATATCTAACATATCTGTTACCGTTTTCTTTTCATTGCCCTTGTTCTTTGTTCCTAGTTTAGTCTTCCACACTTCTTTTTGTGGTTTTAATGAAGCATTTTTTTTTTTTTTTTTTTTGCGATACGCGGGCTTCTCACTGTTGTGGTCCTCCCGTTGGGGAGCGCAGGCTCCGGACGCGCAGGCTCAGTGGCCATGGCTCATGGGCCCAGCTGCTCCACGGCATGTGGGATCTTCCCGGACCGGGGCATGAACCCGTGTCCCCTGCATCGGCAGGTGGGTTCTCAACCACTGCGCCACCAGGGAAGCCCATGAAGCATTTTTAATGACCCTTTTTCTCTCCTTTGTTAGCATATCATCTATACTTGTTCCTTTTCATTTTTTATGTAGTCGCGATAGTTTCCAATATGTATTTACAACTAATTCAAGCCCACATTCAAATGACACCATGTGGTTTTGTGGATAGTTTAAAAAGCTCATAATTTTAACAAATCCTAATTTTCCATCTTCTCCATTGTATTATTATTGTCTTTTGTTTTAATTTTACATAAACATATGTATATGGGTATGTTTAAAAATACATGATGGAGTACACTGTTGCTATTGTTGTTTTGTACAAACTGTTAGATCTAAATAGACAGTTTTCAGATGAAGATATACAAATGGTGACCTTCTACATGAAAAGGTGCTCAATATCACTAATGGTCAGGGAAATGCAAATTAATACCACAATGAGATACCACCTCACACCTGTTATAATGTCTATTATGAAGAAGACAATAAATAAGTATAGGAGAAGATGTGAAGAAAAGGGACCCCGTGTGCACTGTTGGTGGGAATGTACATTATTTCTACCACATGGAAAAGAGTAGAGAATCCTTACAGAATTAAGAAAGGAATTCCCATATGGTCCAGCAGTTCCATCTCTGTGTATTTATCTAGGAGAGTGAAATCATCATCTCAAAAAGATATGTGTACTCCATGTTTATTGCTGCATTATTTACAATATCCAAGACATGGAAACAACCTAAGTGTCCGTTGATGGATGAGTGGATAACAAACACATCATATATATGGAATACTATTCAGTTTTATTCAGCCATTAAAAAGAGAAGGAAATTTTGCCATTTACAGCAACATGATTGGACTTTATCGGCATTATGCTAAGTGAAATAAGTCAGAGAGAGAAAACCTGTTGTCCCTATGTTTCCACAGAGGATTGGTGCCAGGATCCCCTGCATATACTGAAATCTGTCCCATAGTCAGACCTGTGATTCTGAAGTTTCCCGTTGTTTTAAAAATATTACTTAATTAATTAATTATATTTATTTTGGCTGTGTTGGGTCTTCGTTGGGTCTTCGTTTCTGTACGTGGGCTTTCTCTAGTTGCAACGAGCAGGGGCTACTCTTCGTTGTGGTGCGCGGGTTTTTCATTGCAGTGGCTTCTCTTGTTGTGGAGCATGGGCTCTAGGCGCGCAGGCTTCAGTAGTTGTGGCACGCAGGCTTCAGCATTTGTGGCTCATGGGCTCTAGAGTGCAGGCTCAGTAGTTGTTGCACACGGGCTTAGTTGCTTCACAACATGTGGGATCTTCCCAGCCCAGGGCTCAAACCCATGTCCCCTGCATTGGCAGGTGGATTCTTAACCACTGCACCACCAGGGGAGCCCAAGTTTCCCATTTTTGGATTCATCCAACTAAAGATCATGCAGTGCTGTGTATTTATTGGAAAATATCCCTGTGTAAATGGACCTAAGCAATTCTAACCCATGTTACTCAAGTTTTAACTGTACTACATGATTATACTTACATGGGAAATCTTTGAAAAAACAGCAACAACAACAACACCAAACTCAGATGCAGACAAGAGATTAGTGATTGCCAGAATGCGGGAAGGTGGGTAGATGACGTGGGTAAAGGGTTTCAGAAGTTACAGACTTCTAGTTATAAGATAATTAAGTCCTGGGGATGTAATTCACAGCATAGTGACTTAAGTTAACAAAACTGTATTGTATATTTAGAAGTTTTTAAGAAAGTAGATCTTAAAAGTTTTCGTCAGAAGAAAGAAAATTGTTAAGATGTAATTTAACTGAACTTCTGTGGTAGTCATTTCAGTGTGTACATATGTAGAATCATGTTGTACAGCTTAAAGATATATGATGTTCCCTAACAATTATGTGTCAGTAAAATATTTTTTATTCTGATGCTCTTCCTTTCTCTATGAAACCCAAATTTCTGATCTATATCATTTACCATCTCTCTCTCTTTTTTTTTTTGGCCATGCTGTGTGCCACATGTGGCATCTCAGTTCCTCGACCAGGGATCAAACCCATGCCCCCTGCAAGTGGAAGCATGCATGGTAACCACTGGACTGCCAGGGAAGTCCCTTCACCTCTCTGAAGAACTTCTTTTAATATATTCCCACAATTTTTCTGTATGTAAGAAAGTGTTTATTTCACCATCACTGTTGAAGGGTAATTTTTG
The DNA here is from genome assembly GCF_026419965.1 of Kogia breviceps. NCBI lineage: Eukaryota > Metazoa > Chordata > Mammalia > Artiodactyla > Physeteridae > Kogia > Kogia breviceps. The sequence continues at coordinate 1,032,535 of NC_081327.1, forward strand.
CTGGATACTAAATTCTGGGTTGCTGAAGGTCACCTCCCACACCCACCCCGAGCACTTTAAATGTTTCACTTCATTCTCTTCTTGCCTGCATGAGTTCTGAGGAGAATTCAATTGTAATTGTTTTTGTTGCTTCTCTGTGGGTAAGGTGTTTATTCCTATGGCTTCTTTCAGGACCTTTTTGTGCATTTGAATGTGATATTCCTAGGTGTAGTTTTTTTCGCATTAAACCTACTTGATGTTCTCTGAGCTTCCTGGATCTGTGCTTTGGTGTCTGATAGTAATTTGGTGGAAATTCTCCATCATTATTGCCTCAAATATTTTTTCTGTTCCTTTGTCTCTTTCTCCTTTTGATGTTTCCATATGTGTATGTTAAACCTTTTGTAGTTGTCCCACCAATATTGGATTTTTTTTTTGTCTTGTCCGTTTTTCTTTTCAGTTTTGGAAGTTTTTCCTAAGAGAACATCAAGCTCAGATTCTTTCCTCACCTATGTCCAGTTTATAGATAAGCCTATCACAGTCACTTTTCATTTCTGTTATGCTGTTCTCGAGCTGTAGCATTTCTTGATTCTTTGTTAGATTTCCCATCTCTTTGCTTACATTGCCCTTCTGCTCTGGTATGCTGTCTGCTTTATCCATTCGCAGACATTAATTAGCATATTAATCATAATTGTTTTATATTGCCAGCATGATCATCCCAACATTCCTGTGATATCTGATTCTGGTTTTGAAGTTTCGTCTGTTCAAACTTCGTTTTGTGGGACACTGCAAATCTTCAGTAGACTCAATAGTTGCAAAAGAGTTACATCAGTTAGATTGTTCCCGTTTAGGTGGGGAGATGGTTTCTTAACAGTCTGTACTCTATCCACTGTGCATCCTTCCCCACTCTGGCTCCACTGGACGTTTTTTTTGTAGTATTTAAATATCGTTCCTTGGTCTATTGTGTACTGAGTTACTCTGGACTCATGTTGGCCACTTACCTGTCCTGACTCTGTTAGGGCTTGTATCATTTCTGTCCCATGTAGTTTTTCAGCTGGGGATGGAGAGTCCTTGGTGGTTTCATGGGATGTACATGACTCTAGTTTCAGTATAAAGAGCTTACAGATAGCCTGGTAAGATGAATGGCTGCTGGGAGAGGACTTGTTATAAGGTCTATGTTGAGAAGTAATACCTGGAACGTATCTTATTTGACTAGTGTTTTAGGGCCATTGTCAGTGGCCCCTAGTTACTTCTCTTGTCCTTTCTCCATTCTTGACATTCTGCCAACTTGTCCTTTTTACTACTTCCCTTTTTTTTGACCATGCCCCACAGCCTGTGGGATCCTAGTTTCCCAACCAGGGGTTGAACCCACACTCCCTGCATTGGAAGCATGAGGTCTTAACCACTGGACCACCAGGGAATTCCCTACTTCCCATTTTTATTCTGACTCCAGCCTGAGATAATTTCCCTACCACCTCTCTAACCCATTTATCTCATGTGGTCTTCACATTGTTTTCCCTTTAGTACTTACTGGTATTGTTTATGTCCTCAACCATGTATATATCCTTTAATATTTCTTGAACACCAGCTACCAGTTGCAGTCAGATTTTCTGGGACCTGGAAATACACTTCTGCATAGTATGATAGGTCACCAGTAGGTGTGGTCCTGGTAAAAGCCATTGACAGAGGAGTGAATTGTAGAACTCGCCTTTTGCCTTGGGCCACATGCAATCCCTGTGTCCTGTACTTGGTGAGAGCACCTTCTTTCCCAATTTGACCCCAACTCCATTTCCTGAACACAGTCCTGTGAACTGCTTCCTTCATATGTCAGATACACAGTTGTGATGGTGTCACTCACACCCAATAGCGTGAACAAGAACTTCACCATCACTTCTTTATTTTCAGGTTCTTGGCACCTGGTCGAGGATGAAGAGACACCTTCTGAACAGAGCATATCTCCAGAAGGAGTGTCACAGATCAGGACTCCCAGCGCAGGTTCATCTCCTGAGAAGGCCCAGCCATGTAAGATGTATGTCCCAGTCTTGAGAGACATTTTGCACTTGGCTGAAGAGCAAGGAACAAATAGGGGGCAGAAAGCATACACATGTGGGGCATGTGGAAAAAAGTTCTATTTCACTGCAAACCTTCAAGAGCACCAGAAGCAGCACATTAGAGAGAAACCCTTCAGCTGTGATATGGGGAGACCCGCATTTTTCAAAAGCTGCACAATCCATGCAACAGGGAATCTCTCTACCTACCTGGAGATTGGGAACAACTACATGGCCAAAATTGGACTTCAGAAACAGGTCATTAATACCAGGAAGAAACTGAACAACAGTAAGGAGTGTGAAGCTGTTTTTGACAGTGGAAAAGGTCATCACAGCTGGGGAGAGGGCAACAAATTCTCCAGCCACACAGAAATATTTGTTCAGTCTGAGAGAGTCCTCACTTGTGAAAGGTTTTGTGAATGCAGCAACTGTGGGAGAGCCTACACCCAAAGAAGTAACCATAGTCAGCACCAGAAAGTTCACACTGGAGAAAGGCCTTATGAATGCAGCCAATGTGGAAAATTTTTTACCCACAAATCTAGTTTCCTTACACATCAGAGAGTTCACAGTGGGGAAAGGCCTTATGAGTGCAGTGAATGTGGAAAATCTTTTACTACTAGGTCTGGCCTCTATTATCATAGGAGAGTTCACACTGGAGAAAGGCCTTATGAGTGCAGTGAATGTGGGAAATCTTTTAGTAGTAGGTCGATCCTTTGTAATCATCAGAGAGTTCACAGTGGAGAAAGGCCTTATGAGTGCAGTGAATGTGGAAAATCTTTTACTACTAGGTCTGGCCTCTATTATCATAGGAGAGTTCACACTGGAGAAAGGCCTTATGAGTGTAGTGAATGTGGGAAATCTTTTAGTAATAGGTCGATCCTTTGTAATCATCAGAGAGTTCACAGTGGAGAAAAGCCTTTTGAGTGCAGTGAATGTGGGAGATTCTTTAGCCGAAACGGATACCTCAGTGCCCATAAGAAAATTCATACTGGAGAAAAGCCTTATGAATGCAATAAATGTGGAAAATCTTTTACTGCTAAGACGAGCCTTCATTACCATCAGAGAGTTCACAGTGGAGAAAGGCCTTATGAGTGCAGTGAATATGGGAAATCTTTTACTACTAGTTCTGGTCTTTTATCATCAGAGAGTTCACAGTGGAGAAAGGCCTTATGCGTGCAGTGAATGTGGGAAGTGTTTTACTGGTAGCTCAAGGCTTCATCGTCATCAGAGAGTTCACAGTGGAGAAAGACCTTATGAGTGCAGTGCATGTGGGAAATGTTTTAGTATTATATCTGATCTTTATGTTCATCAGAGAATTCAGACAAGGGAAAGGCCTTATAAGTGCAATGAATGTGGGAAATGTTTTACTGATAGGTCAAGCCTTCGTCATCATCAGAGAGTTTACACTGGAGAAAGGCCTTATGAGTGCACTGAATGTGGGAAATCCTTTAGCCAAAGACAGCTCCTCCATATCCATAGGAAAATCCACACTGGAGAAAAGCCTTGTGAATGCAAGGAATGTGATAAATCTTATTGAAAGGTGCCACTTCATTAAACATCAGTTCACACTGTTAAAAGGGCCTTATGAATATAGCGAATATAGATGGGACTAATGTTCAAGGAGTTTGAGATTGTAACAGCATGGGAAGAACCCCTGCAGTTACTGTGCAGCAAATGTACCCTTTCTTGGGACAAACTGCGGCACAGAGAGAATGTATCATCTGTTGTGAACAGCGATCTGGATTCAATGCCAGGTTGCCTGGTTCAGGACATGGGGAGTCTGGTCACTTCAGTCCTCTTCCCCCCGTTTCCCCATTGAGGACCCAAAGACACGTCCATCCGGACACTTTTGCCCCCCACCCCAGGAGCCCTGTTGATAACCATAACCCCATGCTGATGGATAGGGCTGTCTTTCTCTGGGAAACAACATAGATGACTTTCTTGGAAATGACTCCATTCATCTACCCAACCAAACCAGTGCTCATAGTGTTTTTATTCCCATTTGTAAAGGAAGGCATGTGCAGCCCAGAGACGTTGAGGGAATTCCACAAGGCCTCACTACTGCCAGGCCTTTGATGAGAGTGCTTCCTCTGCACTGCACCCTTCCAGTGGCCTCTCTTCTGCTTCGAGCAGGGACTCCATTTGCTTTGTCCCGATGATGAACTACCAACACCTGCTGTGTTCTTCTCTACGTGGGCCTCCAGCTTCATTTTTCCCAGTGTACATCTTCCTGCAAACACCCTCCCTGTTGGGACGTTCTTACAGTGACAGCAGCACCAAGCCAGGTACTGCGGAGAGGATTGTTGGAGTCACCCAGATGTGACACTGGCTCCACTGCCATATGCAGTGATTAATTTGCAAGGTCCTTACCTTCTTTTTCATAAACCCACTTCAGGATGTCCCTGTTTCCCCATTATGCAGTTGACCCGCTCACTGTTCTGGGTAACGTGAAGGACACTAAAGGACTAGGAATGTCCACTATGGCCCTCACATGGCCTGGTCCCCAAGGCTCTTCCTCCTAATCCCTTTTACCATCCCCTTACTGCTCCTCCCCCGCCCCCCAAAAAAATGTAAGTCACCAAATAATGATTTTTAATCAGCAAGAACTCCTGCCCCCCTTTTGTGACCTACATTTGACCAACCTAGCTTAAAAGCTAAGACTGGGTCTTCCCTGGTGGTGCAGTGGTTGAGGGTCCGCCTGCTGATGCAGGGGGCGCGGGTTCGTGCTCCAGTCTGGGAAGATCCCACATGCCACGGAACGGCTGGGCCCGTGAGACATGGCCGCTGAGCCTGTGCATCCGGAGCCTGTGCTCCATAACGGGAGAGGCCACAACAGTGAGAGGCCTGCGTACCGCAAAAAAAATCTAAGACTGAATGCAGGCTGATCCCTCTGATGGAAGACTGTAAAATCTCAGTATAAAATCAGTATGATTTTAATTGCTTTTTTCTCATGGTTCTTCTTTTGGGGGGTGGGGGTTTACTTTGTGGCATGTGGGATTTTAGTTTCCCAACCAGGGATTGAACCTGAGCGCCCTGCAGTGGAAGCACAGAGCCATAACTAGTGGACTGCCAGGGGATTCCCTCTCTCAGGATTCTTGAGTTTGAGGTTTTGTTGTTTTTTATTTTTTTATTTTATTTTATTTTTTAAATTTATTATTATTTTTTAATGTGTCTATTTTTTACCTGCATGTCTTGTTTTGATAAAATTCTATTTCTGTCTTTTACCTGCTTTTATTTTGTGAGTTCTTGTCTATTTTCTCTTTCCTTGACAAGTAGGAGATCAGGGAAACAACAAAGGTTATCTGTGAGATTTCACACATTTACCCAATGTGAGTGACTTCTTTTCTGCATGGAACTGTAATTTGGCATAGTGAAAGAATATGTTCTAAATTTTCTTAATTTTGGTCTTATCCATAATGTAATGGCCACATACATTATATATGTTAAAGATAAATCTGCACTATTAACATACTACCTCAGGTTTTTTTCCTTTTTAAAATTCTCAGTCCCCCCCCCCCTTTTTTTTTCCCCACACCACACAGCTTGTGGGACCTCAGTTCCCCAACCAGACATCAAACCCAGGCCCCAGCACTGAAAGCCCAGAATCCTAACCACTAGGCCACTGGGGAACTCCCATATCCTACCTCAGTCTTAAGTCCAGATATTCAGTAACACAGTAAATGAAATTCTGGTTTGTAGTCTTTACCAATTTCCCTGGTGTAAATACTCCCAGCATATCCAATGTCAAATTACCAACATAAAATGTCACTGAATATGGAGTTGGGAAGCATTGCCAGGAGCCCACCATTGTATTCTTTTTCTACCTTACAGGTACAGTAGCCACAAATAATTTTAAGAATGTCGCTAATAAACCATAGTAGAATGATTATAAAGTGACAGATTTTGCATATTTGTTTTAAAAATCACTTAATGTATATACGTATAGTTGAATGAAAATAAATTACATGTATCTTAAATGTACATTCTAACACTGTGATACTTGTGTAAAGCCCCCAAACCAGTTTCCTCCTGTCATTTTTAATTCATCCTCAAAATTAAAAATATTGATGCAAGAGCATATTCTACTTTTGAAATACCTTTTTCCAAATGTATATATAAATGGAATGACTATGTAGGAACCTTCCTGTATCTTACATCATTTACTGTATTTTTGCAGACTTTTTGTGTTTGTGTATCATGATATACTTAGTGGTTTTTACAGTTTATAATCCCAGGTATCATGTCTTTGAATACATAAATTTCTTTTTTTAAAAATTCACTTTATTTATTTTTGACTGTGTTGGGTCTTTGTTGCTGTGCACAGGCTTTCTCTAGTTGCAGCGAGTGGGGGCTACTTTTCTTTGCGGTGCATGGGCTTCTCATTGCGGTGGCTTCTCTTGTTGTGGAGCACAGGCTCTAGGCGCATGAGCTTCAGTAGTTGCAGCACTTGGCATGTGGGATCTTCCCAGACCAGGGATCGAACCCATGTCCTCTGCATTAGCAGGCAGATTCTCAACCACTGCACCACCAGGGAAGCCCCTGAATACATAATTTCTTAAAATGTGTTTCTAAAATAAAAGAGCCCTTTCATAACTCCAGTAACTTTATTACACATGAAAATATTCTAAATATCAGTGTATATCAGCACAACTGGGGACACTGTGACAGATTTTGATTGCTAACACACTTCGATGCATCCTGGACCTACAAACTTGTGTACCACAGCACAAAGGATTTATGACAGAAGTGAGAACCTGTTTGGGAAATAAAGTGGGAGGTGCTGACCCAGCACAGCAGGTGTGGCTACAAAACTCACAAATACTTCAGCGAGATTTTGGGGCAGTTGTGATAGGGATGCCCAACATTCTGGTGTGTGGGCCGCACATAATCTCCCAGTCCTGGATAATGTGTGATGAGGTGAGTGCAGACTGGTTTGGAAAGAACAACTTCTTCCACATCACTACAAGTATGATGATGCACTGATGGTTTTCAGACCAGGGACTGGGTAACCACCTTGTTACAACCTGGAGATTCACACCTGTGAGCAGCTTTGTCAGGCAAGCAGAAGGACTTGGGGTGGGGTTTTACAGGATTTGTGGGAGGTGTCAGCCTGCATTCAGCACATAGCATTTAGACTTAGGTTTGTCAAGCATGAGCCCCGAGATGTGGGCACGTTCTTGGTGATTAGCAATCATTATTTGGTCACATTTTTCTGGTGGGTAGGAGGAGCAGTTAGGCAGTGGGTCCTAAAGTTAGGAGGAAGAGCCTTGGGGAGTGGGGGAGGGCTACAGTGGACATTCCTAGTCCTTCAGAGTCCCTCACAGTGCTCGGAATAGTGACTGGGAGAATTTGGACACAGGCACATCATGAAGCAGGTTCAGGAAGATGGTTATGACCTTGGACACAAATCACTGCATGTGGTGGTGGAGGCCTGTGTCACATCTGAGGTGAAACCGAAGACCAGTGTGTGTTGCTGAATGGTGCTGCTGTCCCTGTGAAGAACTTCCTAAGAGGGAGGCTGTTTGCAGAGAGGTGGTGTGCACTGGGGATAGTGGAGCTGGAGGCCCTGATGGAGATGCAGAGGTCAGGTGTGTGTAGTTCATGATTGGGACACAGCAGATGGAGTGCCTGCTGGCAGGGCACAAAGAGATGCCACTGGACAGGTGCAGCGTAGAGGAATCACTCTCATCAAAGGCCTGAGAGCTGTGTACCTTTGTGAAAGTCCCTCCACCTCTTTAAGTTGCAGACTCCTCCTTTCACAAACTGGAGTAATAATAATTACTAGGTGGCACTAGGTAGATTGGGTAGATAAATGGGGTCATTCACAGGAAAGCCATCAATGTTGGTTCCCAGTAAAATATACTCTTGTCCCTCAGCATGGGGTGTAGGGTATGAGCAGGGCTCTTGGGTGGAGGATCACAGGGTATAAGGATGGGCCAGGTGTTCTTTAAAGGAGTCCCCAAAGACTGAAATATTGAGTTCAACATTAAGTAAAGACAGCTGAGGATTTATAGCCAAGAAGTAGAGTGAAGGAGTCAGTGGGTGGAAAATTACCAACAGAAAACAGGGTAACGGGTGTTCTTGCTAAACCGACTTAATAAGAATCTTGCTATTCAGATCAGATATCAAGGGTAGGAAATGGGTATTTGATCAGATATCAATGGGGGAGTTATTCTTACTAAGCTGGCTTTTCAGGTTTCTTGATAAAACTGGGCTAAGCAGGCTTGTCCTCCAAACAATATAGGTTCATTTCTCATTCGTTTTTTTTTTTGTTCATTATGGACCAGCTGATAGGAAATCAAGATGGCAGTATAGGAGGGCATAGAGCTCATGTTCCCCCACGAACACATCAAAAATACATTTACTTTGGGGGCTTCCCTGGTGGCGCATTTGTTGAGAGTCCTCCTGCCGATGCAGGGGACACGGGTTCGTGCCCTGGTCCGGGAGGATCCCACATGCTGCAGAGCGGCTGGGCCCATGAGCCATGGCCACTGAGTCTGCATGTCCGGGGCCTGTACTCCGCAATGGGAGAGGCCACAGCAGTGAGAGACCCGCATACCGCAAAAAAACAAAACAAAAAAAACCATTTACTTTGGAACAATCCTCACTGAAAACTTGCAGAAGGACTCCTGTACAACCAAGGCTGTAAGAAACATATACATGTAACTGGGCAGGAAGGGAAGAAAAGCAATGTGGTCAGGAGATGTGGGACTCAGAGAGGAAGGGCAATCACTCGGGCAGTGAGCTCACTCCCCGGGGAGTGAGTGGCTTGAAGTACAGACTAGGTGTTCTAGTCCTCATGTCTATGTTGTGGAGACAAGCCTCCTTGACGGGGTGGAGGACCACTGGGACAGATAGAAAGGCTGGAGGAACCTGGACTTTGCTTGGGAGGAGTGAGCAAGCAAATGCCTGTTCCTGTGGCCAGGCAGAGAGAGGTCTGCATTAGCAGGTTTTTGCAGGTTTCTGGTGACCAGGATCTTAGCACACCCAAGTCAGAGTGGAGCAAATGCTCTGGCCTCACTAACTCCATGCCAGAGCATGGGACTGCATGTGTGGCCGCCAAGACCTGGGAAAAGAGTCGACCTTTGTAAGCAGAGACAACCTGGTCCCAGTGCAGAGTCAGAGTGGGGCCTTGGTAGCCATTCTTGGCACTTACTCCCCAGGTATATCAGAAGAAGCCCAGTCTTCTGACGGCAGCTGGTTGGCCAAAGCTCACCCATCCCACCATACATGCACAGAAACCACAGGGGGCCGCCTCCTCCCTATGGAGTGGTGCCACAACACAGCTGGAGTGACGGAGAGTGGAGATACTGATCAGCTATGAGAGAGCAAGATGTCTTGTTTCCAATGCAGGGCAAAGAGAGGCCTCTAGCAGCTGTTGAGTTCACCATGATCACCTCACCATGGTCCCCAGTCCAGTGCACCCTGTCCAAGCCAAGAAAATGCTCCAGCCCACTGCATGCCACAGTGCAGCACTGGATCTGAGGCAGCCACAACTGGGGAAAAGACCCTAGGCTGCATCTGAGCATAGCCACAGAGACCTACACAGGCAGCATTACCAGACCCCTGTATGCATGAAAACCCCACTTGCTTCAGCACTCCCTTCCTGTGGCTAAAGTCACAGTGTGGGGAGAGGGAAGGACACACACTTAATGGGAACAGAGACAGCCCCAGCCTAACCCTCATGGCTTCTGTTCCTGCAGCTTGGGATCAGGTCTCACACCCGGTGCTGGCTGTAGTCCCTCAATCCCCAGTCTCAGCCCTTACTGTGATGATAGCTGCCATCACGCTCTGAGGAAAGACGTGACTTGCACCCACATCAAATACAGCCCTCCCACCAAAAGCAGTAGGTATACCCACTCTGCATAGTCATAGTCCCTCAGAAGGACACCCCTTCAAGACCCCAAAGGGAAACTGTATCACCTAAGTTTATAGAGGTAGAGAAAGTTAAATAAAATGTAAATTGCCAATGAAATACTCTCAATTGAGAGAAAGAGAAAACTCCTGAAAGAATAAACAATGAAACAGAAATAACTGTTACAATGTAAATAATTCAAAACATTGGTAATAAAAATATTAACTGAACTAGGAAAAATAATTGACCTAAACAATGGACATTTTAACAGAGAACTAGAAAACAAAAGGAGACCCAATGAAAAATAAATACTTCGGGCTTCCCTGATGGCACAGTGGTTGAGAGTCCGCCTGCCGATGCAGGGGACACGGGTTCGTGGCCCGGTCTGGGAAGATCCCACATGCTGCGGAGCGGCTGGGCCCGTGATCCATGGCCGCTGAGCCTGCGCGTCCGGAGCCTGTGCTCCGCAACGGGAGAGGCCACAACAGTGAGTCCCGCGTACTGCAAAAAAACAAAAACAAAAACAAAAACTTCAAGGGAGTTCTCTGGTGGCCTAGTGGTTAGTATTCTGGGCTTTCACTACTGTGGCCCGGGATCAATCCCTGGTTGAGGAACTGAGATCCAACAAGCTGCGTGGTGTGGCCAAAAAAAAAAAAAAAGTTCAATGGCTCAAATAAAAAGCACTCTAGCAGGAATGAACAGTAGAGGAAGAGATAAAAAGAATGCATAAGTGGTCTGGAAGATAGAATAATGGAAATCACAGAATCAGGAAAGCAGACAGAAAAACCACTTTTTTTAAAAATGAAAGGAATGTACAAGATCTCTAGGATACTGTTGTGTTCCAATATTCGAATTATAGGGGTTCCGGAAGGAAAAGAGAGCGAGCATGGGAACAAAAATATTTTTCAAGACATTATGGCTGAAAACTTCCTTTACCTGAAGAAGGAAACTGGTATTCAGGTACAGGAAGTATTGATACACAGGATCCCAAACAAGATGAACCCAAACAGACCCACACCAAGACATATCATAAGAAAATGGCAAAAGTTGAAGAGAGAGTTCTCAATATATCAAAAGAAAAAGAAAGAGTCATAAACTAAGGAATCCCAATAATGCTATCAACTGTTTTCTCTGCAGACACTTTGCAGGCCAGAAGGGAGAACTTCCCAGATCAGCAAAACCCAAAAGAATTCATCAATACTAATCCTACCGTAATAGAAATGTTGAAGAGTCTTCTCTAAATGGAAAATAAGTACTACTCTTCAGGAAAGGGAAAATCCCACTAGGGAAGGCAAATATATAGTAAAGAATGAAGATAGTTTAAATAAGCTGGTAAGTAGATTTTTTTTAATGTAGAAGGAAGTAGAACTACACACAACAGGATAAGCACAAAGATGTAAAATATGACATCAAAAACCCAACTACAGTAATTATTCTTATTTTTCTGGGGGGGCCCTGTAACATGAGTTGTGGGATCTCAGTTCCCTGAACAGGGATGGAACCCTGCCTTGGCAATGAAAGCGCTGAATCCTAACCACTAGGCGAGCAGGGATCTCTCCAGAAATCAACTACAATAAGAAAAATGGGGAAAGAACAAATATGTGGAGTCTAAATAACATGCTAGTAAAAAACCAATGGGTCAGTGAAGAAATCAAATGGGAAAGTAGAAAATATCTTAAGACAAATGTAAACTGGAGCACAACATTCCAAACTTTATGGGATGAAGCAAAAGCAATTCTAGGAGGGAAGTCTGTAGAAATGCAGGCCTCAAGGAACAAGAGACATCTCAAATAAATAGCCTAACCTACTACCTATGAGAATTAGAAAAAGAAGAACGACAAAGGTTCCCTTCCCCCTTAAGAAGATTGGAGCCCCTAAACTACTACCTATGAGAATTAGAAAAAGAACAACAAACCTTCCCCGCTCCCTTAAGAAGACAGGAGCCCCTTCCCCTCCCTAGAGGTCATTTTCCAGTGCTTCCGTGGTGCAGCTTGGCTTTTTCCCGGCGATTCAGGTGCGGGGTGACCGTCCCTGAGTCCTTGGCACTACATTACCCAGAAGATTTTGCGCTAAGGCAGCGACGTTCATCCAATGAAAATCCATGAAGTGGGCATTTCCGGGAGGGCGAACCTCCGGGAGAAGAACTTCCGGCGTCCTCGTGGCGCCCATTTTGATCGTGGAGCTAGTCGGAAGGTCGGAGTGTGCGGTGACGGGAGCGAGGTGACGGGCCAAGAAGACGCAGGAGGAGGCTTTGTACACACTGCAAAGGGACGGCCTGACTGTTGGGGACACCGCCGCCTGAGGGGTGCATCGGTACAAAGTCCGACCGGATCCCTCGACTGTCGCCACTCCTCTCCTCCCAGGAGCTCCGATGGCGGCGGCTGCGCTGAGGGACCCGGCTCAGGTAAATGCTGCGGGCTCCGGGTTCTCCCCTGCCCGTTTCCCCAACCAAATACGAAACCCCTGAGTGAGAGGCGTCTGGTCCAGTACAGTGAGGCCTGCAGGGGTGGTGTCCCTATTTCTGACCACCGTTGTAATGTGGTCTGAGTGAGGCTTGGAGATACAACTGAAGTAGGAATATTCGGGAACTCGGAGTCCATCTTGTTTCTGTGAGGAACGCAGTTTGAGGCCAGGCTGCACCTGGAGTGGTAGATGAGTGGTTGTGTTTCTCTTCTTAGGGCCCTGGGAGCGGTGGATAGTTTTGAGCACAGGAAGGGCACCATCTGAGCTAGGCTTTTTAAAAATTCTCCAAAGTGTTCAACGGAAAGCAGAATGTAGGGGGGTGATGAGGACATTGAGTTAGAGGGAAGTTGTGGCTTTTTTCAGGGTCACAATTGGTAAGTGGGAGCACTGAGGATGGAGGCACAGAGGAGAGGTTAGCAAGTCAGCCAGAGTTTACCTGGCTCTGGTACTGGGCACAGGTCCAGGGAAGGTGTGAGCCCCTGAAGCACTGCCTAGGTCACTTTTCTCCATCGCCTGCCTTTTCCCACAGATGCCATGGGCTGGAGAAGCACTTTGGGCAAGTGGAGGTTGTCCCAGTCCCTCACTTGTTCTCACCCCCCATGCACACATTCTGTGTATTTGAGGTATCTTAGGGTTCTTAACCTGCCATTCTCCCAGCACTTTTGTTTGGGGACCCTGGAGAACCCCATGCTTGGTTTCCCGAGTGCAGGCCAGTTTTTGTGGAGGGGGTTCTAGTTTCCCACCACTGATGGAAGGAGGTGTGGAAGGTTACTCCTGGAACCGGTACCAGTATGTGGCAGTGTTTTTTTTTAATGTTTTTTTTTTGGCCGCACCACACGGCATGCAGGATCCATAGTTCTCCCACCAGGGATTGAACCTGTGTCCCCTGAAGTGGAAACTCGTAGCCTTAACCACTGGACCACAAGGGAAGTCCCTGTGGCAGTGTTTTGAGGTGAGGCTGAGCTTGTTTAGGTACATGCAGGTCTCCTTTTTTCTGATGGAAATAAACAGGAAAGAACTGGAGTTAGACTTGAAATGACTGCCTGTGTATTCTGGAGGCAATGCGAGGTTCAGATCAAAGGAGAGAGGTTCTCTTCCCCAGGTCTCGAGAGGCTCCATCTGGTTGGGCGGTAGGGGAAATGTGTGGGAAGATGGACTGTGGGTTTTCAGAAATGAGACTGTTCATGGTTATATTTGTCCCTGTTATACCAGGGCAGTGTGACCTTTGAGGATGTGGCCGTGTACTTCTCCTGCGAGGAATGGTGTCTTCTTGATGAGGTTCAGATACACCTGTACCTTGATGTCATGCTGGAGAACTTTGCCCTTGTCTGCATGCTGGGTAAGGCCCTCACACCCATCCCCATCCTCTGAGATAGGCTCTGCCTTTCTCCTTTTCCCCAAGGGTAGTTCTGTCCTTCTCACATCTGGACCATGGGCACTGCTTTCTTCTTGAAGTTATGTGCTGCGGTTATGTGCTGCGGTTACAATGGCTAGGTAGAGTGCATCCCTACTCCTTAATGCCATGAAACTTGTAGCCCCAAAGTCTTGCAGGTGACCATTTAGGTTCATCAGTGTTGCAGTCCGCTTTAGAGATCCCTCCTTGCTTGCCCTCTCTTGGGCCAAGTGAGGGTACGGATCCATACTACCCAAAGTTTGCTCCGTTTCTGCACCTGACATTATTTATCTGTCTTTCTGTCTATCTATGTATTTATTTATGGCTACATTGGGTCTTCATTGCGTGTGGGCTTTCTCTAGTTGAGCCGAGTGGAAGCTACTCTTTGTGGTGCATGGGCTTCTCATTGCAGTGGCTTCTCTTGTTGCGGAGCACAGGTTCTAGGCGTGTGAGCTTCAGTAGTTGTGGTGTGCAGGCTCTATAGCACAGGATCAGTAGTTGTGGTGCATGTGCTTAGTTGCTCTGCAGCATGTGGGATCTTCCCAGCGTGGGAATCGAATCCATGTCCCCTGCATTGGCAGGCAGGTTCTTAACCACTGCACCACAGGGAAGTCTTTAAAATATTAAATAAGGAACTACAGTATGATCCAGCAATTCCACCTCTGTGTGTTCATCCACAGGGTGTGAAATCATATCGAAAAGATATCTGGGGGGACTTCCCTGGTGGCGCAGTGGTGAAGAATCCACCTGCCAATGCAGGGGACACAGGTTCGAGCCCTGGTCTGGGAAGATCCCACATGCTGCAGAGCAACTAAGCCCATGTGTCATAGCTACTGAGCCTGCGCGCTAGAGCCCGTGCTCTGCAACAAGAGAAGCCACAGCAATGAGAAGCCCATGCACCACAACGAAGAGTAGACCCTGCTTGCCACAACTAGAGAAAGCCCGCGTGCAGCAACGAAGACCCAAAGCAGCCAAAAATAAATAAATTTATCTTTTTAAAAAAGATATCTGTATCCCCTGTTTATTGTAGCATTATTTACACTATCCGAGACATGAAAAGAACCTAAGTGTCCATTGATGGATGAATGGGTAACAAATGTGCTGTATATGGAACACTATTCAATATTGTTCAACCATTAAAAAAGAAAGAAATCCTGCCATTTGTAATAACATGGATGGACCTTGAGGGCATTATGCCAAGTGAAATAAGTCTAACAGGGAAAGACAAATACAGTTGTTTGCCAGTTTCCAAAGAGGATTGATTCCAGGCGCCCCTGCATATACTGAAATCTGCAGATGATGAAGTTTCACAGTCAGCCTTGTGATTCTGAAGTTTCGCATTTGTGGATTCATTCAACTACAGATAATGTGGTGCTGTGTTTACTTAATTAAATGTAACCATGTGTAAGTGGACCCATGCAGTTCTAACCCATGTTGTTCAAGAGTCAGTTGTACTCCATAATTACACATACATGTGGAATCTTTTCCTTTTGGCTACGACAAGTCTTAGTTGTGGCACACGGGATCTTCATTGAGGCATGCGGGATCTTTTGTTGGGATGCTCAGGCTCGTCGTTGCGGCACAAGCTTCTCTCTAGTTGTGTTGTGCAGGTTTTTCTCTTCTCTAGATTGACGCACAGGCTCTAGGGTTTGTGGGCTCTATAGTTGTGGCACGTGGTCTCTAGTTGAGGCGCGTGAGCTCAGTAGTTGTGGCGTGCGTGCTTAGTTTTCCTGCAGAACGTCAGATCTTCGTTTCCCAACCAGGGAATTGAACCTGCGTCCCCTGCATTGGAAGGTGCATTCGTTACCACTGGACAACTGGGGAAGTCCCTGGAATCTTTAAAGAACCCCCCCCCCCCCAACACACACACATACCCAAGCTCAGAGACAGCCCAGAAATTAGTGGTTGCCAGAGTAGGGGATGGGCAAACAGGGTCAGATGAAATGTGTGAATGGTGTCAGAAGCTAGACTTCTAGTTATAACGTGAATAAGTCCTGGGGATGTAATGCATAACTTAGTGATTATAGTTAATTATACTGTGTGGTGTATTTCAAATTTGCTAAGAGTAAATCCTAAAAGTTCTCATCAGAAGAAAAAATTGTATTGTGGTGTTAACTGAACTTATTGTAATCATTGCACAATTTATACACTTATCAAATTATGTTGTACAGCTTAAACAAATACAATGTTCCACATTAATTATATGTCAGTGAAACTTTAAAAAATCTACAGTGCTCTTCCTTTCTCTGTGAAACCCAAATTTCTGATCTGTATTATTTTCCATCTCTCTAAAGAACTTTTAAAAAATGAATTCCCACGATTTTTGTGCATCTAAGAAAGTGTTTATTTCACCGTCACTGTTGAAGAGTAATTTTATTGTATTCTGAATTCTAGGCTGACATTGGTGACACACACGCCCGCCCCCACTCCAGACTTTAAATGTTTCACTCCTTTCTCTTCTTGTTTGCATGATTTCTGAAAATTCAGATGTTATTCTTTTTGTTGCTTCCCCATGACTAAAGTGTTTATTCCTCTGGTTTCTTTGGGAATTTTTTTTTCTTCTGTATTTGAATGTGGTATGCTTAGGTGTAGTTTTTTTTTTTTTTTTTTTTAATTTAACTTTATTTATTTATTTATGGCTGTGTTGGGTCTTTGTTTCTGTGCACGGGCTTTCTCTAGTTGCGGTGAGCGGGGGCTACTCTTTATCGTGGTTTGCGGGCTTTTCATTGTTGTGGCTTCTCTTGTTGCAGAGCACGGGCTCTAGGTTCGCAGGCTTCAGTAGTTGTGGCACGTAGTCTCAGTAGTTGTGGCTTGCAGGCTCTAGAGCGCAGGCTCAGTAGTTGTGGCACTCAGGCTTAGTTGCTCCACAGCATGTGAGATCTTCCTGGAGCAGGGCTCAAACCTGTGTCCCCTGCATTGACGGGGGGGGTGGTTCTTAACCACTGTGCCACCAGGGAAGCCCCAGCTTAGGTGTAGTTTTTTGGCATTAAACCTGCTTGATGTTCTCTGAGCTTCCTGGATCTGTGGGTTGGTGTCTGACATTAATTTTGTGGAAATTCTCCATCATTATTGCTTCAAATGTTTTTTCTATTCCTTGTTCTTTTTTTCCTTTTGATGTTTCTATATATGTATGTTAAAGCATTTGCAGGTGTTATACAGTTTTTAGATATTCTCTTTTTTTTTTTTTTCCTGTGGTACGCGGGCCTCTCACTCTCGTGGCCTCTCCCGTTGCGGAGCACAGGCTCCGGACGCGCAGGCCCAGCGGCCACGGCTCACGGGCCCAGCCGCCCTGCGGCATGTGGGATCTTCCTGGACCGGGGCACGATCCCGAGTCCCCTGCATCGGCAGGCAGACTCTCAACCACTGCACCACCAGGGAAGCCCTAGATAGTCTCTTTTTTTAGTTCTTTTTCTCTTTGTTTTTCAGTTTTAGAAGTTTTTACTACAAGAACTTCAAGCTGAGAGATTCTTTCCTGAGTTGTGTCCAGTCTTAATAAGCCCATCCTATTCATTCTTCATTCCTCTTCTGTTCTTTTTGATCTCTAGCATTTCCTTTTGGTTCTTTATTAGAATTTTCATCTCTGCTTGCATTGCCTTTCTTGTCTTGTATGCTGTCTGCTTTATCCATTAGCAGGCATTAATTAGCATATCAATCATAATTGTTTTACATTACCAATTTGATCATTCCAACATCCCTGTGATATCCCTCCCTCCCTCCCTCCCACCCTCCCTCCCTTCCTTTCTTTCTTCCTCCCCTCCCCTCCCCTCCCCTCCCCTCCCTTCCCCTCCCTTCCCTCCCTTCCTTTCCCCTCCCTTCCCTCCCTTCACTTCCCAACAGCAAGATCTTATTTCCATTACCAGGGATTGAACCAGTGCCCCCTACAGTGGAACTGTGGAGACTTTACTGCTGGATCCCTAGAGAAGTCCCTCCCTGTGATATCTGATTCTAGTTCTGAAGCTTCCTTTGCCTTTTCAAAATTTGTTTTTTGGCCTTTTAGTTGGCCCTGTAATTTTTTTCTTTGAAACTGGCATGATGTATTCCCTAAAAGGAACCATGGTAGATAGGCCTTTATTGATGTGTTGGTAAGATGTGGAGAGTGGAAGCATGCATGTTGCTGTTAGCATTCATATTATATTTAATTTTCAGTCTTTTAATGAGCCTGTGTGTCTGGATCCTGAACTTAACAACTTCTTCTCAATTTAATTTTCCCTCCCTTAGGTGGGACAGGATGGGTATTGGCGGCTGTATTTGGGTATTTCCTCTTTCCCAGGTAAGTTAGGCTCTGATACAATGACAGTAGGTTAGGCTCTGGTTAAGTAGTTTCTACTGAGGGCAGGCTTTGTTAAGAACAGAATGTTCTGGCTATTTTGTTTTTCTAATCTTCATCATTTCCTTTTTCAGAAGGCTTT
This sequence comes from Kogia breviceps, assembly GCF_026419965.1. NCBI lineage: Eukaryota > Metazoa > Chordata > Mammalia > Artiodactyla > Physeteridae > Kogia > Kogia breviceps. The sequence continues at coordinate 1,050,679 of NC_081327.1, forward strand.
GTTTAGTTAGTTTGTTTTGTAGTTTCTCAAGTTGTAAAGGTAAGTTGTTGATTGTTGATATTTCTTTGTTTATATGTAAGCATTTATAGGTGTAAATTTTCTCTTTAGTACTGCTTTTATGACATCCTATAAGTTTTAGTATGTTACATTATTGTTTTCTTTAGTCTCTTAAGTATTTTCTAGTTTCCTGTGTGTTTTTTTTCATGGACCTATTGGTTGCTTCAAAGCATGTTGTTTAATTTCCAGAAATTTGTGGGTATTTAAGTTTTCTATATGTGATTGATCTCTATCTTCAATCTGTTTCAGTTGGAGAGGACAGTTTGTATGATCTTTATCTAATTTAAACTATTCTTCCTGTCTATTGCTGAGAGCAGAGCATTGAAGTGTCCCCATACTATAGTAGAACTGTTTCTCTTTTCAGTTCTGTCAGGTTTTGCTTTATATCTTTTGATTGTCTATTATGAGGTGTGTAAATATATATACTTATTTTTATGTTTTTATTCATGTTTGGCTGTGTTGGGTCTTTTTTAAAAAAATTCATTTATTTTGGGCTTCCCTGGTGGCACAGTGGTTGAGAGTCTGCCTGCTGATGCAGGGGACGCGGGTTTGTGCCCCGGTCTGGGAAGATCCCACTTGCCGCCAAGCGGCTGGACCCATGAGCCATGGCCACTGGGCTTGCGCGTCCAGAGCCTGTGCTCCGCAATGGGAGAGGCCACAACAGTGAGAGGCCCATGTACTGGGGGAAAAAAAAAAAAAAAAAAAAAAAAAAAAAAAAAAAAAAATTATTTTATGTATTTATTTTTGGCTGCGTTGGGTCTTCGTTGTGGCATGTGGGCTTTTCATTGTGGTGGCTTCTCGTTGCAGAGCATGGGCTCTAGGTGTGTGGGCTTTAGTAGTTGTGGCACTTGTGCTCAGTAGTTGTGACACACAGGCTTATTTGCTCCATGGCATGTGGGATCTTCCCAGACAAGGGATTGAACCCGTGTCCCCTACATTGGCAGGGAGATTCCCAACCACTGCACCACCAGGGAAGTCCCTAGACTTCTTTATTGTTTGATATGAATAATAGCCACCCCTGTGTTCTTTTGGTTACTATTTGCATGAAATATTTTTCTAATCTTTCATTTTCTATTGATTGATTGATTGATTGATTGATTGTATGCGGGCCTCTCACTGTTGTGGCCTCTCCTGTTGTGGAGCACAGGCTCTGGATGCGCAGGCTCAATGGCTATGGCTCGTGGGTACAGCCACTCCACAGCATGTGGGATCCTCCTGGATTGCGGCATGAACCTACGTCCCCCGTATCAGCAGGCGGACTCTCAACCACTGCACCACCAGGGAAGCCCTCATTTTCAATTTAATTGACTTTTGTCAACAGCATACAGTTGGATCATTTAAAAAAATCTGTCTTTTGCTTTGAGAGTTTAATCCATTCACATTTAGAGCAATTACTGATAAGAGGTATTTTTGTCATTTTGCTCTTTGTTTTTTGTATGCAGTAGAGCTTGTTTTTCCTTATTTTTTGTTATTTTCTCCTTTTGTATTTAGTTAAATTTGTTTAGTGATATGTTTTAATTGCCTTTTCATTTCCTTTGTGTACATTATATGATTATTTGTAGTTACCATGGAGATTACATTTTATATCCTAAACCTACCAGCATATTAATTTTAATTTACACCACCTTACCATCAATAACATTACAAAAACATCTCTGCTTCTGTAGTGCTCTATCCCCACCATTTTCTAGTATTGATTTTACAAAATTACATACTTGTATGCGGTGTGTTTAACTTGAGACTATGGTTTTTTTAAATGCGTTATTCTCTGCAATCAGGTAGAAAATGAAAAAGTGCTGTTATAAACTTACAATCACAGTAGCTTTTATAATTTTCTATAGATTTCCCTTTATCAGAGATCATTATTTCTTCAAATAACTTTGAATTACCGTTTAGTGTTTTTTTCATTTCAATGTGAAAGACTCCATTTAGCATTTGCTGCAAGGCAAGTCTAGTGTTAAAGAACTTCTTTAGCTTTTGTTTACATTAGAATATGTTAATTTTCCTTAGTTTTTGAAGGATGTTTCCCTGATGTACGGTTATTGGTTGACACGTTGCTTTCTTTCAACAATTTATAAATATATCAGCCCACTGCTTTCTGGCCAGATTTCTGATTAGAAATGTGCTGATAACCTTGGGGATCCCTTGTCTGGAATGAGTCACTTCTCTTGCTGATTTCAAGATTCTTTGTTTCTGCATTTCAACAGTTTTATTATAATGTGCTGCAGTATGGCTCTCACAGTCTATTCTGCTTGGAGTTTATTTAGATTTATGGATGTTACTATTCATATCCATCCATAAGTGTGCTATGTTTTTCTGTTTTGAATCCCTCTAGTGTTTTAAATTTTTTTTTCACTTCAGCAATTGTATTTTTCAGTTCCACAATTTCCTTTTTTACAATACTTATACTTTCTATTGCTTTATTGTTATTCCTACTTTGTTCAGGCAACACTTTTTTTCTGTACACCTGTTTTTTTTAGCAATTGTACTTTTCACTTCCCAAATTTCCATTTTTACAATACTTATACTTTCTCTTTATTGTTATTCCCACTTCGTTCAGGCAACATTTTTTTTTCTGTACGCCTGGTTTTTTTTTTTTTTTTTTAGCTATTTGAACATCCTTTAGTCAGTTGTTTTTAAGTCTTTCTAGTTAGTTGGCCATCTGTTTTTTGTATACCTGTTTATAAGTTACAGTTGCGGTTGATTTGTTATTTTCCTTTGACTGCATCATACATTCCTGTTTCTTTGTATGTCTTGTGAGTTTTTGTCATTTAAAACTGAGCATTTGTATCTTATAACATTGTAACTCTGGAGATCCTGTATTCACTTTTACAAGAGTTTGCTGGTGGGGGCTTCTCTTTGTTTTTGACGTTTTTAGGTGACTCTTTCCTGGATATCAACATGAGGTGTAAACTTAAGGGGTTTTCACTGTGCCTTTCTTGGGGGTGAAATAGGACTTTTGAAATTCCTCCACATAAGTGGCTGATTTTGAATGTCTTAGTCCTTAAATATCTCACCCTCCAAAAGCAAAAAACAAGAAAAATGTAGAGCAGTAAAAGAGACACTAACCCTTAAAATCAGGTGGGGAGACAGATTCATAACACCTTGTACTCCATCCACTGTTGTTCAGGTTGGGAGTGGATTCCTAACACCTTTTACTCCATCCAGTGTTTTTCAGGTAGGGAGATGGATTCCTAACCCATCCCGTTTTTCAGGTGGGGAGAAAAACACCTAACATTTTGTTTCCATTTTGTTTCGTAGCATTTTGTACGCCATCCACTGTGCATCCTTCCCTCTGGCTCCGCTGACGTTTCTGTTTGTAGTATTTAAATATCGTTCCTTTGTCTGTTGTGTGCTTAGTTCCTCTGGGCTCATATTGGCCACTCACTCATCCTGACATTCTATTAGGCCTGTGTCATTTGTGTCCCATGTAGTTGTTCAACTGGGGATGGAGAGTCCTTGGGGCTTCACAGGATGGACATGACTCTGGTGTCAGCAAAAAGAGCTCACAGGTAGTCTGGCCAAGATGAATGGCAGCTGGGGGAGGGCTTGATATCAGGTCTGTGTTTTAAGTCATATCAGGAACATATCTTGTGTAACTAGTGTTTTAGCCTCTTTGCCAGTGGCCCCAAATCACTTCTTTTGTCTTTTCTCCATTCTTGTTACTCTGCCAACTTGTCATTTCTACGACTTCTCATTTTTATTCTGACTACAGCCTGGGATTTATTCCCTCTCACCTCTCTTAAGCCACTTCTCTCATGTAGTCTTTATATTGTTTTCTCTATAATACTTTATGACATTGTGCAGGTATCGTTGAATGGCATTAGGCAGGTATACTTTAATGTTCCATGAATACCAGCTACTGTTTCAGTTAGATTTTCTGGTGCATGGACATATACTTGTACACAGTATCACAGATCAGCAGCAGATGTGGTCCTAGTGAAAGCCATTGACAGAGGAGTGAACTGTAGAACATGTCTTTCACCCTTTGGGCCACATCCAGTCCTTTTGTCCTGTGCTTGGTGAGGTCTCCTCAATTCTGTGACCTTAAGTCCCAGTAATGCAGAACAGCTGCATCCTCAATTTGACCCCAACTCCATTTGCTGAACACAGTTCCGTGGATTGGTTCTTTCATGTGTCAGACATACAGTTGTGATGGTGTCACCCCCATCCAACAATGTCAACATGAATTTCACCATCACGTCTTTGTTTTCAGGTTCTTGGCGTGGAGTCGATGAAGAGACACCTTCTGAAGAGAACATATGTGTGGAGGGAGTATCACAGATTAGGACCCCCAGGGCAGGTTCATCTCCTGAGAAGGCCCAGCCCTGTAAGATGTGCATCCCAGTCTTGAGAGACATTTTGCACTTGGCTGAAGAGCAGGGAACAAATAGGGGCCAGAAAGCATACACATGTGGGGCATGTGGGAAACAGTTCTATTTCACTGCAAACCTTCAACAGCACCGGAAGCAGCACATTAGAGAGAAACCCTTCCGATGTGATATGAGGAGACTTGCATTTTTGAAGAGCTTCACAGTCTACACATCAGGGAATCTCTCTGTGTACAGTGAAATTGGGAAGAAATTAGCAGCCAACATGGGACTTCAGCAACAGACCACTAATATCAGGAAGGAACGAAACAACAGTCACGAGTGTGAAGCTGTTTTTCACAGTGGAACAATTCATCGGAGCTGGGGAGAAGGCAAGAAAGCTTCCAGCCACACAGATATGTGTGAGAGAGTCGTCACTAGTGAAGGGTTTTGTGAGTGCAGCAAATGTGGGAAAGCCTGCACCCAAAGTTGTAATCTTATGCAGCACCAGAGAGTTCATACGGGAGAAAAGCCTTATGAGTGCAGCGAATGCGGAAAATCCTTTAGCCGAAGCCACCACCTCAGTGTGCATAGGAAGATCCACACCGGAGAAAAGCCTTATGCATGCAAGAAATGTGCTAAATCTTTTCTCCAAAGGTCCAGCTTCATTCAACATCAGAGAGTTCACACTGGAGAAAAGCATTATGAATGCAGTGAATGTGGAAAATCTTTTAGCAAAAAGTCCAATTTCCTTCAACATATGAGAGTTCATACTGGAGAAAGGCCTTATGAGTGCAGTGAATGTGGGAAATCCTTTTTCCATAGATGTCAACTTTTTATACACCAGAGAGTTCACACAGGTGAAAGACCTTATGAGTGCAGTGAATGTGGCAAATCCTTTATTCATAGATGTCAACTTCTTATACACCAGAGAGTTCACACAGGAGAAAGGCCTTATGAGTGCAGTGAATGTGGGAAATCTTTTACAGTTAGGTCTGTCCTGCAGAATCATCAGAGAATTCATACTGGAGAGAGACCTTATGAGTGCAGCCAATGTGAGAAATCCTTTATCCATAGATGTCAACTTCTTATACACCAGAGAGTTCACACAGGAGAAAGACCTTATGAGTGCAGTGAATGTGGGAAATCTTTTACAGCTAGGTCTGCCCTACAAAATCATCAGAGAATTCATACTGGAGAGAGGCCTTATGAGTGCAGCCAATGTGGAAAATCCTTTATCCATAGATGTCAACTTCTTATACACCAGAGAGTTCACACAGGAGAAAGGCCTTATGAGTGCAGCCAATGTGGGAAATCTTTTACAGCTAGGTCTGGCCTCCAAAATCATCAGAGAATTCATACTGGAGAAAGACCTTATGAATGCAGCCAATGTGGGAAATCCTTTATTCATAGATGTCAACTTCTTATACACCAGAGAGTTCACACAGGAGAAAGGCCTTATGAGTGCAATGAATGCGGGAAATCTTTTACAGCTAGGTCTGCCCTCCAAAATCATCAGAGAGTTCACACAGGAGAAAGGCCTTATGAATGCAGTGAATGTGGGAAATCCTTTATTCATAGATGTCACCTTCTTATACACCAGAGAGTTCACACAGGAGAAAGGCCTTATGAGTGCAGTGAATGTAGGAAATCCTTTATTCATAGATGTCAACTTCTTATACACCAGAGAGTTCACACAGGAGAAAGGCCTTATGAGTGTAATCAATGTGGGAAATCTTTTACAGCTAGGTCTGGCCTCCAAAATCATCAGAGAATTCATACTGGAGAAAGGCCTTATGAGTGCAGCCAATGTGGGAAATCCTTTATCCATAGATGTCAACTTCTTATACACCAGAGAGTTCACACAGGAGAAAGGCCTTATGTGTGCAATGAATGTGGGAAATCTTTTATTCATAGATGTCAACTTCTTATACACCAGAGAGTTCACACAGGAGAAAGGCCTTATGTGTGCAATGAATGTGGAAAGTCCTTTATTCATAGATGTCAACTTCTTATACACCAGAGAGTTCACACAGGAGAAAGGCCTTATGAGTGCAGCCAATGTGGGAAATCATTTACTGCTAGGTCTGGCCTCCGAAATCATCAGAGAGTTCATACTGGAGAAAGACCTTATGAGTGCAGTGAATGTGGGAAATTGTTTATTGTTATTTCTGGCCTTATTAAACATCAGAGAGTTCACACAGGAGAAAGGCCTTATGAGTGTAATGAATGTGGGAAATCTTTTACTGCGAGAGCTGGCCTCCGAAATCATCAGAGAATTCACACGGGAGAAAGGCCTTATGAGTGTAAGGAATGTGGGAAATCTTTTACTGCGAGATCTGGCCTCCAAAATCATCAGAGAGTTCACACAGGAGAAAGGCCTTATGAGTGTAAGGAATGTAGGAAATCTTTTACTTCTAGGTCTGGCCTCCGAAATCATCAGAGTGTTCATACTGGAGAAAGGCCTTATGAGTGCAGTGAATGTGGAAAATCTTTTAGCCAAAGACAGATCCTCAGTACCCATAGGAAAATCCATACTGGAGAAAGGCCTCATGAGTGCAAAGAATGTGGTAAATCTTTTATCCAAAAGTGCAGTTTAATACATCATCAGAGAGTTCATCGTGGAGAAAACGCCCTATGAATGCAGCCGATAAGGACGTCACTGGGGTTCGGAGGAGTTTGACATGGTAACAGAATGGGAGGAACAGGTGCAGTCATTGTGCAACAGATGGACCGTTTTTAGAGAGGAAACTCAGGGTGAGAGAAGGGGTGTCATCTGCTTGTGAACTTCCAGCAGTGAACAGGGATTTAAGATACAGTGCTAGGTTGACCGGTTCAGGCCATGAGTCTGGTCACAGCGCTCCTCTTTCACTCCCTACCCTGCTTTGGGGACTCAAAGAACACTTTGTCCATTCGGACACCCTCTTGCCACCCCCACACAGACACAAAGAGGCCTGCTCAGGACACCCCCTCCTTCCTACATGTGACTTGACAGGACTGTCGTTTCACTGGAAACAAATATTGATGGCTTTCCTATGAAGGATCTGACTTACATACCCAACAATGATCTGGTCCTGCTAACTCCATGCCACAGGTTTGCAGTGGATGTGGGGCAGGCAAAATCGAGGAACAGACTCAATCTTGGGATGTGGATGTGACCCAGTCCCAGGACAGAGAAAACTAATCAATATAGGACACCACATTAACAGAAGGAAGGATGAAAAATAACATGATCATCTCAGTAGACAGAAGAAGCATTTGACAAAATTCAGCATCCATTCATGATGAAAACCCATCCAGGTGGGTATAGAGGGAACATATCTCAATAAAGGCCATTTATGACAAACCCACAGCAAACATCATACTGGTGGAAAGCTGAAAGGCTTTCCCCTAAATTCAGGAAGAAGAGAAGGATGCCCACTCCCACCACTTCTATTTCACATAGTATTGGAAGTCCTAGCCCCAGCCATCAGACAAGCAAAAGCATCCAAATTGGAAGATAAGAAGTAAAACAGTATTTTCAGATAACATGATACTTTATATAGAAAACCCTAGTGTCCACCTTAAAACTCTTAGAACTAATTAACGAATTCAGCAAATCTATAGGATATAGTACAAATATACAGACATCTGTTGCATTTCTATACACTAATAATGAACTATCACAAAAAGTAAAAAAAAAAATTTGCTTCAGATCACATCAGAAAGAATAGAATACCTAGTAACAAATTAACTGAGGGCTTGAAAGACATATATTCAGAAAACTATAAAACATTGATGAAGAAGATTGAAGATTAAGAAATGGAAAGATATCCTATGCTCTTTCATTGGAAGAATTAAGATTGTTACAATGACAATACTGTGAAAAGCAATCGTGAAACACACAGAAAACATAATGAATGGAGTTAGAAAAAATATCCAAAGTGATGCAAATGAAGAACACACGTCTATTGTCATGTGTTCAGTGTCTCAAGAAATATAGCAGCAATCTTGAGTAAGGCATATTCTAGTAAATGGGATATATTCATGTCCAAGACATAAAAAGGAGTCAGTCCTTATGGAAGCAATATTGTAGTTGATGGAAACTGCACCTAGGTAATTAGATTTCATGGAATATTAGAACAAGATGCTCCTATGAAAAGGGAGAAAAAGAGCAAGTTACAGTCGAGGAAAAACGGGGGTTTGGGATGGGTTGAAAGAGTAGAGTATCCAGAGTAGGATTTTAGTGAAGGTGGACAGTTGTGGAAATACTGTGTTAAGGATGGACAGCTTGCTTTCCTCCTTTCCAATTGTTAAATGTTCATTTTCTTTACTGCATTAGAGAGGATCTCTGGCATATTAGGCAATACCAGTGTAATGCAGAGAACTGCCATCCTACTGATCTCAAGCATCCTATTTATGTCCTTTATATATAGTCTTTTCAGTCCAGAATCATAAAGTTGCACAAATTACATTTATTTCTCATGTCTCTTTAATGTCCATTCTGACACAATCTGATTTCCTTCAAGTTGTTTTCCATTGGTATTTTTTATACAATACATGACAATTACTTTGTAAAATTTCCCTCACTTGGTATACAATAAGATATCCTTATAAATAGATTCAGATTATGTGGTTTATTGTTTTTATTGTTGCTGTTTTGCTCCCGTCCAAGATAATGCAAAAGTGCTGCCTTGTCCTTTTCAGTGTACCATATCAGGAAACATGATGTCTTGTTTTCCCAGTATTGGCAGTGTTTCCTTTGATCACTTCTTTATGGTGATATCCTTTGGATTTTGTTCCTACTACTCTGGGAGGCTGGAGAAGGGGTGTAGCAAGACGGTGTGATCATCTGTTTGTTTCTAAATCTCTCTGGCTTCTGTGTGGAGAGTGAACTTAGGAGGGAAGAACTGATGTAGGAGACAGGACAGAATCCTTTGTGTAGTTGGGAGCCCTTTGATGATGGACCAGCCCAGGATGGTGGCATTGGAGATGGTGAGGACAGGATGACCTGGAATATATTAGGAGGCAGAGTTGGCAGGACGTGTGTATAATTGAGATGATGGGGTGAGTCCCAGAGAATGATTTTTTTCCCTTCAGTCCTCAAGAGCGAGCTGTTGCATTTGTGGGCCTGAGAGGCTTAGCTTGTTCTGTTAGAATTCTGGATCAGCTGTCAGCTATGTTGAGTAACTGCAGCCAAAGTTTCCAATGCCTGGGACACAAAATAGGCAGGACTGCTCCCTGACAGTTATTTGGGTAGATGAGTTTTATGTGGCCTTGCTTTCCTTGGGCCCGCCAGGGTTAGATGAGGCTGAATAGGAAGACTTGTGTGGTGGTGGTGTGTATCTGTAGCATCTGTAGCTGTATGTGTTTGAGCCTGCTAGGGAACATTTATTCTTTGAATAGAAATTCAAAACTTGCCCTTGAACTTCACTTGATGAAAATTAAATCCCTTGCTAAGGAAGTTTAGGGCCATCCAAAAGTACTGACAGCTACTTTGAATGTTTATTTCAATCCTTTAATGTAATTGTTGATATATTTGGGTTGAAATATATCCTTTTATTTTGTGGATTTCTTCCCCTGCCTGCTGTTCTTTATCTTGGCCTTAAAAAAAAATTTAACCCTCTATTTATTTGTAATTCAATTTTCTTTACTTCTAGTTTTGAAAATATATACCTTTATTCTATTTATTGTTTAAGCCCAAAATCACTTATATAACACATTAGAGCACAGAGTTATACATACATTTTTTTCTTCCTTCTGCATATTACAAGGGGTTTAAAACATTAATTTTTCCCATAGGAATATATGTTTTTCAAGGTATGCATAGGGATTCTGTCATTCTAAATCTGTAAGGAAATATTACTCATGCTTTACACAGTTAGTGACATGTATGTCAATCAACACATGCATTTCTCTCCAGTTATCATTCCTTCTGTCATCAGTGATCTTTCAACTGGAATTACATACAATCCATTGTTCATTGTCCTTGAATAGAACGTTTAATGTTCATTTTTCTGGGTTAATTGTGCATTAATTTTCTTATTTCAAATCGTTTTGTTTCATCCGTTCTTGAAGGACATATTTGCTGTATATAGAAATCTCGGTTGGCAATTTTCTGTTCAGCAGTGGAGTGAGGTCATAGTGACCTTTCTGCTTCTGTGGTTTTCTTAATCTCCTGAGCTTAAGATATTCTGTATGCCAAGGTGTGCTATTTTGATGTACTTTACTCTGAACCTATCAAGATCAAAAGGAAATAGGGAATGACTCCCCTCCCCCGCCCCACCTCCTTAGTAGCACAGCAAGTCCCCCTATGGGTTTATTCTTACAGGAAATGCAGAAACACAACCAGTTCCCTTGTAAGGGTTTCTAACCTGTGCTCTAGTCCAAGTGATTTTCATCTGTCCCATTCTGTAATTGTTGATTGTTGGTCTCCAGCAGCTATTTACCTGCATGGATTTCGCCACTTCTGGGGGCTTCTTTTCCAGACACCCTGAATTGGGAAGACGCTGGGGGTTCCGGGGTTACTGAGTCCATGCCAGTTCTTGTTGGGGTTTCTCAGAAGGACTCAGGCCCAGGAGTGCAGGGTGGAGGGTCCTATGGGCACCCCACAGGGCTGCTTTGCTCGTGTCTCTTCCCGCCTGTGTACCAGAGGGAACCTGTTGAGGCCTTTTCCTCTGAGGACCCATGTGCACCAAGTCCAGGGGTGCCACGTGTGATCTGAGGTAACCTATCAGAGGAGACAGTGATAAAGGAAGAGAGCTAGGTGGTCTCCAGGGTGGGGGATAGGGGAACCACAGACTCCCAGAGGAGGGCGGGGTGGCTTCGGGACACGGGGGAAACCTGGAGATGGTGGCACCACACGAAGGTGGGCCATACGGAAGACCCCTGGGCTGGGAATCCTCCCTCGTCCCCCAAGCTGTGTCCCCCGTGCTCCCTCAGGCTTGGCCCAACACACGAAATCCAGAATGTTTGCCCAAATGCTGAGTCATTCCTTTTCACTGCCGTGGCCTGGCTCCCTCACAGAAGTGCACCCCTGAGTGGCGGTGACCAATCCCCCTCCTCCTGGCTGAATCCTCCTTCAGGGCCCAGAGGCCACGTGCACTTTGATGAGGAAGAAATAAAAGGTTTGTGGCACCTGGGCCCACGCTCGAGGGTCTTGGTCCACTCCGGGACGCCCCTGCCCTCTGCGGTCCCGATGTGGAGTTTCAGACTCAGAGCCATCACTTCCACACTCCCGCCTGGACAGCCTTAAGAGAGTCTCCCAGGACAGGAAGCATCCTTGACACTGTCCTCAAGACACCCCCTCATCCTCCCTCAGTCAGCCACAGGAACTGACCTTTGTCCTGAGGCTGAGGAGGTAGAAATGCATCCTGACCAGCAGAGATGGACCCCTGGGCATCTGCATACAGTTTCTGTGCCCTGAAGGAGGGACACTGCAGGGAATGAGGGGCCTTTGGTTGCTCAGAGCCAGACTCAGGTGTATACAGACGAGACAATAATGCAGGCCCTGAAGGAAGGGGGCCGTTTTTAAGTAGACATGTGGTCTCCCTAAGGAGCTGTCAGGTGCAAGACGTATTGCTAAATGAGTGGCAGAGACATCAATGGTTTAATGGATATTGGATCTAAGTTAGCCAAAGCAAGGTCCTGGAGAGACACCCCATCTTGGTAGGCAGGCAGCAGGCAGGATGTTTCAGCAGTTTTAGCTTCTGGAGACGGAGGTTACCAGCTTTAGTGGGAATTGACATCATGCTGGCTCATTGGTTATCAAGGAAAGCAGCAGAGGAGCATGCTCCTCACATCCCCTCTGATAACACTATCAAAGTGGAGAGTTTCTGATCTAAAGATTAATCACTAGCTGAGGCCTGGGCAGGTACCCAGGTGTTTGTTGATTAGGCTTTATGTTTAAGAGGGAAGGCCAGCCATGTGAGTAGGGTGCAGGTGAGTTTGACTGCTGGACCAGGGGATGTACAGAGCAAGAGGACAGCCAAGGTGGGTGGCCTGATCGTCCATCTCTTGCTGAGTTGTGCACAGTCATTGACTATGCAGACAGGAGAGCCATTTCTGACGTGACCAGAACCAGAACTTTCCCTCTTGTCCAGCTGCTTCAGGCTGCCCAATATCTCCTTTCCATATTCCTGGTCAGGGTCCTGTCTTATTTTTCTCTCGTCCCTTACCAAAGCTTACAAGATGACTAACGCTTCAGACCGCATGCGTTTCAAGAGCAATAGGATGTTTATTTGCTTCCTGTTACCAGTGGATGTCAACTTGGGTTGGCTTCGCAGAGTCTGAGATAACATCCAGACACTTCAGCAATCAGTAGCGTTATAGAGTCTTAAATGCTCAACACTCACCGGAAAGTTTCCCCGCCCCCATAAGAAGAATGGAGCCCCCCACCCCCACCCTAGAAGTCGTTTCCCAGCGCTCCTCAGGTGCTGCTTGGCTGTTTTCAAAGTGATTTCAGGTGTGGGGCCCCGTGCTTCCTTGAGGCCTTTGCACTACATTACCCAGGATAACTTGCGTTAAGGTAGCCACGTTGATCCAATGAAAACCCAAAAGGTGCATTTCCGGGAGGGCGAACCTCCGAGAGAGGGCCGTCTTCGTGGCAGATTTTTTTTTTTTTTTTTTGTGGCGGACATTTTGATTGCTGTGGAGTCTGAGGAGCTCGTCAGAAAGTCGAGGTGTGCGGTGTTGGAGGTCAGTTGACGGGGCAAGAAGGCATAGAAGGAGGACTTGTGCGCACTGCACGGGGACGGGTCTCGGGGCCGGGGAGACCGCGGTCTGCGTGGAGTATCCACGCCGAGTCCGACCTGGTCACTGGGCTGTGGCCCTTCCGCTTGGGGACTCGGTGGTGGCGGCCGTGTTGAGGGACCCGGCTAAGGTAAACGCTGCGTGCTCCGAGTTCTCCCCTGCCCGTTTCCCCACCCAAATACGAACGGCCGGTGTGAGAGGCGCCTGTTTACGTCTGGTCCAAGACAGTGAGGCCTTCAGTTGTCGTGTCCCTATTTCTGACCACCAGTGTAATGTGGTCTGGGTGAGCCTTGTAGACGCAACTAAAGAAGGAACATTCGGAACCTGGAGTCCGTCCTGTTTATGGGAGGAACAAAGTTTGAGGCCAGGCTGCACCTGGAGTGGTAGATGAGAGTTGTACCTTTCTCTTTGGGCCCTGGGAGCGGTGGAGACTTGTTTTTTAATAAATAAATAAATAAATTTATTCATTCGTTTATTCATTTATTTATTTATTTATTCATTTATTCATTGCAGCGTTGGGTCTTCGTTGCTGCGCGCAGGCCTTCTCTAGTTGCGGTGAGCCGGGACTACTCTTCCTTGCGGTGCGTGGGCTTCTCATAGCGGTGGCTTCTCTTGTTGAGGAGCCACGGACTCTAGGCACGTGGGCTTCAGTAGTTGTGGCTCGCGGGCTGTAGAACACAGGCTCAGTAGTTGTGGCACACGGGCTTAGTTGCTCCGCGGCATGTGGGATCTTCCCGGACAAGGGATCGAAGTGTGTCCCCTGCGTTGGCAGGCAGATTCTCAACCACTACACCACCAGGGAAGTCCCTGTGGAAAGTTCTGAGCATAGGAAGGGCATGATTTGAGTTAGGGTTTTAAAAATACTCCAAAGCCCACTCAGTGGAAGAACGTAATGTAGGGGGGTGATGAGGACAGTGAGGCAGAGGGAAGCTGTGGCTTTTCCAAGGTCCCAACTGGTAAGCGGTAGCACTGTGGACTGAGGCACAGAGGAGAGGTTTGTTAGTCAGCCTGAGGTTACCTCGTTCTGGTACCACCAGGGGGCCAGGGAAGGCCTGTGCCCCTGGAGCACCGCCCTGGTCACTTTTCCTCCATCGCCTGCCTTTTCCTACAGATTCCAAGGGCCAGAGAAGCACTTTCGTTAAATGGAGGTTGTCCCAGTCCCTCACGTGTTGTGACCCCACGCACACATTCTCTGTATTTGAGAAGGGTCTTGGGGTTCTTCAGTAGTCATTTTCCCAGCCATTTGGTTTGGGAACCCTGGAGAACCCCATGTTCAGGATCCTGAGTGGAGGCTGGTTTCTATGGAGGGGGTCCCATTCCCCACCTCAAATGGAAGGAGTTGTGTAAGGTTACTCCTGGATTCGATACCAGTTGTGGAAGTGCATCAAGGTGAGGCTGAGTTGGTTTAAGTAAGTGCAGGTCTCCTTTTTTTTTTTTTTCTTCTAGTGGAAATAACACAAAAGAGCAGGATTTCTGCTTTAAACGTCGGCTTGTGTATTCTGGAGGCAATGGGAGCTTCAGATTAGAGGAGGGAGGTTTTCCTCCCAAGGTCTCAATAGTCTCCATCTGGTCGGGCAGTAGGGGAAATGTATGGGAAGATGGATTGTGGGTTTTCAGGAGTGAGACTGTTTATGGTTTTATTTGTCCCTGTTTACCAGGGCAGTGTGACCTTTGAGGATGTGGCTATGTACTTTGCCTGGGAGGAATGATGTCTTCTTAATGAGGTTCAGATACACCTGTACCTTGATGTCATGCTGGAGAACTTTGCACTTGTCAGCATGCCGAACAAGGCTCTCACACCCACCTCCATCCTCTGACCTAGGCTCTGCTTTTCTTTTCTTACCCAAGGACAGCCCTGTTTCTCACATCTGGACCCTGGGCACACCTTCTTAAATTCCTTGGTTATGTACTATGGTTACCACAGCTAGGTTAGTGTCTCCCTACTCCTTAGTGCCTGGACACTTGTAGCCCCAAAGTCTTGCAGGTGATGTTTTAGGGTCAGTAGTGTTGCAGTCAGCCTGGTGGCTCTCTCCTTGTTTGCCCTCTCTGACCAGGCGAATGTCAAAATCCATGGTACCGAAGTTTTGCTTCATTCCTGAACTTGACATTTATTTGAGCCTGACTGTGCAACAGTCACTGACTCGGTCACTACTGAAACAGACCATGAACCTTTTTCCACGTTTCCAATTTCTCTGCATTCACACCAGCATATGTTATTTTGTTTTTTTCATAATAGCTGTCCTAATGGATGTGAACTTGTGTATTTTTACCATTTCGATTGCATTTCCATAATGATGTGCTTATTGGTGTGTTTATTGGTATATATTTAGAATAATTCAGGTCCTTTTTCCATTTTTTAATCAAGTTGGTTCTTTGGCGGTTGTTGAGTTCAAGCCTTATCCATGTATTCTGGATATTAATCTCTTGTTGTATACCTGATTTGGAAATATTTTCTCTCATTCTGTGGTTGCTCTTTTACTGTGTTCATAGCGTCCTTTGATGTACAAAAGTTTGTCTCTTTTTTCGCTTCCCCCCTACCCCCAGCTTTATTGAGGTATAATTGACGGATAATGTTGTGTAACTTAAAGGCATCCAACAAAAATTGTTCATTTTTATTAGGTGCAGTTTTTGTCTTTTTTCTTTTGTTGCTTGTGCATTTGTTGTCATAGTCAGGAAATCATAACTGAATCGAACATTTTGAAGCTTTTCCCCTTGGCTTTTTCTAAGAATTTTATAGTTTGAGCTCTTTTTTTTTTCTTTCTTTTTAGTTTTAGCTCTTATATTTAGGCTTTATATATATATATATATATATATTTAAAATTTATGATTTATTTATTTGGTTGCACTGGGTCTTATTTGTGGCAGCTGGGCTTCTTACTTGTGGCTGGAGGGCTCCTTAGTTGTGGCTCACAAGCTCTTAGTTGTGGCACGCATGTGGGATCTAGTTCCTCGACCAGGGATTGAACCTGGGCCCCCTGCATTGGGAGTGTGGAGTGTTAACCACTGCACCACCAAAGAAGTCCTAAGGCTTTTGATATATTTTGAGTGAATTTTTCTATGTGGTATTAGGTGAGTTCCCAACTTCATTCTTGTGTATGCCGGTAACCAGTTTTCCCAACAACATTTATTGAAAAGGCTGCCCTTATTGAATAGTAATGGTCCTTTGGTTTAAAGTTATTTGATCATAAATATGAGGGTTTACTTTTAGACTATTCCCTGTTCTATTCCATTGCTGTGTATATATGTCTTTAAGCCAGTAGCATAGTATTTTGCTTACTGTAGTTTTGTAGTAACGTTTGAAATTAGGTGGTGTGAGTCCTTCAACTTTGTTGTTTTTCATAATTGCTTTGGCTATATGGAATCCCTTGAGAGTCCATTTGAATTTTTGGAAGAGTTTTTCTATTTTTTTGAATATGTCGTTGGGAATTTAGTAGGTATTATATTGACTCAGGAATCCCCCAAGCAAATATTAAAATTGATGCATCTATACTGACACATTATTATCACTCAAAATCTGAAGTTTACATTAGGGTTGACTCTTGGTATTGTACATTCTATGGGCTTTGATAAATGTTTAATGATTCACATTCCCCATTATAGAGTGGTTAAATTGGTTTTCAGTGTTTCAATCCTTTGTGCTCCACCTGTTCATCCTTTCTTCCCCTGTACTCCTTGGTAAGCACTGATTTTTTTTTTTTTTTTTTTTTTTTTACTGTCTCTATGTTTTCCCTTTTCTAGAGTGTCATATAATTAGAGTCATACATTATGCAGCCTTTTCATCTTGGTTTCCTTCACTTAGTAACATGCATTTAAGTTTTCTGTTTTTCTTTTCTTTTTAACCCCCCGCCACGTGGCTTACAGGATTTTAGATCCAGAACCCGGGCCATGGCAGTGAAAGTGCCGAGTGCTAACTGCTGGACCGTGAAGGAACTCCCTTGCATGTCTTTTCATGACTTGATAGCTCATTCCATTTCAGCTCTAAATAATGTTCCCAGTATCTTGATATATCTTGATTGTCCATTTGTCTGCTGAAGAAATTCTTGACTACTTCTAAGTTTTGACAGTTATGAATACAGCTACTGTGAATATCTGTGTGAAGGTTTTAGTGCGGATGTAAGTTTTCATCTCCTTTTTTATAATACGAAGGAGTATAATTTCTATATGATGTGTAAGAGTTTAGTTTTGTAGAAAACTGCCAAACTCTCTTTCAAAGTGGGCTGTACCATTAAGCATTTCAATGGGCAATGGATGAAATTCCTGTTCCTACACACCCTTAGCAGCATTTGTGTCAGTGTTTGGATTTGGGCCATTCTTTGCTTTTTAAAATAAATTTATTTCATTTATTTTATTTTTGGCTGTATTTGGTCTTTGTTGCTGCACGCAGGATTTCTCTAGTTGTGGTGAGAAGTATGGGCTTCTCATTGTGGTGACTTTAATTGTTGCGGTGCACAGGCTCTAGTTGTGCAGGCCTCAGTAGTTGTGGCACGTGGGCCCAGTAGTTGTGGCTCACGGGCTTAGTTGCTCTGAGGCATGTGGGATTTTCCCAGACCAGGGCTCGAACCCGTTTCCCCTGCATTGGCAGGTGGATTCTTAACCACTGCGTCACCAGGGAAGCCCAACTTGGGCCATGCTTATAGGTATGTAATGGTATCTCTTGAGTTTAATTTGCATGTCTTTGCTTCTTTGTATATGCTGAATTGTCATATGTACATTTCCTTTTAATGAAGCTTGTCTATTAAGGTGTTTGGCTCATTCTGTATTTGGTTTACTAGCTGAGTTTAAAGTTTTTCTGTATTTAACCTTTAAGTCTATGATCCATTTTGAGATAATGTTTTTGTGAAGGGTGTAAGGTTTGTTTAGACTGTTTTTTTTTTTTCGTATATGATGTTCAGTTGTTCCAGTACTGTTTATTAAAAAGACTTCCTTTTTCTCCATTGTATTTCCTTTGCTCATCTGTTAAAGTGTATTTAACAGATGAGTATATTTGAAATATTTGAGTATATTTCTATGGGTATAGTTCTGGATTCTCAATACTGTTCATTGATCAGTTTTTCTATCCCTTCAACAATAGCAAACTTGATTACTGTACATACGAAGTCTGGAAGTTGAGTAGTGTCAGTCTGCAAGCTTTTTTCTTCTGCAGTATCCTGTTGGCTATATTGGGACTTTTGCCTTTCTATATGAACTTTAGGATCTGTGTATTTTATTCACAAAATAAATCGCTGGGATTTTGATTTTGATTGCACTGAATCTAGATGAGTTTCGGAAGAACTGACATCTCGAGAATAGTGAGTCTTCCTATTTTAGAATATCAAATATTTTTCCATTTATTTACTCCTTTGAATTTGTTTATCAGAGTTTTATAGTTTCCCTCATGTAGATCTTGTACATGTCTTGGTAGAGTTATAACTAAATATTTCTTTCCTTTCATTCTCTCTCTCTCTTTTTTTTTTTTGTGCTATTGTGCATGATAGTGTGTTTTTAATTTCAAATTCACTTGTTCATTTCTGATTTATAGGAAAGTGATTGACTTTTGTATATTAACCTTGTGTCCTGAAACCTTGGTATAATTGTTTTTTGGTTCCATGATTTTGTTTGTTTGTTCTATTTTTCGGGTTTTTTACGTAGCTGATCATGTCATCGGAGAATGAAGACAGTTTTATTCCTTCCTTCCCAAGCAGTATACCTTCTCTATAACCTTGTCATCTAATTGAATTAGTTATGACTTCCAAAATAAAGGCAAAAAGGAGTGGTAAGAGGGAACATTTTTGCCTTGTTTTTCATCTTAGTGAGAAAGCTTGTTCGTATTCTGTGTGTGTGTGTGTGTGTGTGTGTGTGTGTGTGTGTGTGTGTGTGTGTGTGTGTGTGGTACGCGGGCCTCTCACTGCTGTGGCCTCTCCCACTGCGGAGCACAGGCTCCGGACGCACAGGCTCAGTGGCCATGGCTCACGGACCCAGACACTCCGCGGCATGTGGGATCCTCTTGGACCGGGGCACGAACCCGCGTCCCTTACATAGGCAGGTGGACTCTCAGCCACTCCGCCACCAGGGAAGCCCTTGTTCATATTCTTTAGTAAGTATGATGATAGTTATAGGATTTTATTTGGATTAACAAGTTGAAGTTTTCCTCTTTTTAGTTAACTAGATGTTGGAGATTTTTATCATGAATGGGTATGGGATATTGTCAGATCCTTTTTCTCTATCTATTGATGAGATCATGTGCTGTTTTTTAACCTGTCGAGGACATGGATGATATTAATTTTCAAATGTGAAACCACCCTTGTATACCTTGCATCAGTCCCACTTGGTCATGGTGTATGATTCTTTCTGTATAGTTTTTGCATAAATTTCCTAATATTTTGTGAGGATTTTTGTGTCTGTGTTCATGAGAGGTATTGGTTTACAGTTTTCCTGTACTGTCTTTGGTTTGGTATTAAGAGAATAATACTGGTCTCTTAGAATGATTTAGGAAGTATTCCCTCTGTTTCTGTCTTCTGAAAGAGATTATAGGGAATTGTATAATATCTTCCTTAAATGTTCATCAGAAGTGACCAGTGAACCAATCTGAGCCAGTTGCATTCTGTTTTGGAAGGTTATTATTTATTAATTAATTTCTTAAATACATGTAGACCTATTCAGATTTTCTATTTTTTCTTGTGTGGGTTTTGGTAGACTGAGTCTTTCAGGCAATTGATCCATTTTATCTAGTTATCAAATTATAGTTTTGTTTGTTGTTATGTATTTTATTGTTGTCCTTTTAATGTCCATGGTATCTGTAGTGATGTTTCTTCTTTCATTTTGATGTTAGTAATTTGTGTTCTCTCTCCTCTTTTTCTTCAGTAGCAATAGTAGAATGTTTTTTATTTTATTGGTCATTTTAAAGAACCAGCTTTTCTTTGCTTTGTTGATTTTTCTTTTTTTTTTTTTTTGGTTACACAGGCCTGTCACTGTTGTGGCCTCTCCCGTTGTGGAGCACAGGCTCTGGACACACAGGCTCAGTGGCCATGGCTCACGGGCCTAACTGCTCCATGGCATGTGGGATCTTTCCAGACCAGGGCACGAACCTGTGTCCCCTGCATCAGCAGGCGGACTCTCAACCACTGTGCCACCAGGGAAGCCCTCTCTTGGTTTTAATTATTTCTTTCTTTCTTCCTCTGGATTTAATTTTCTTCTAGTTTTGTAAGGTGGAAGTACAGATGATTGATTTAAAATTTTTCTTTTTTGTTAATATAAGTATTCAATGTTATGGATTTTCCTATAAACACTGCTTTCACTTCATCCGCGTATTTTGAAAAGTGGTATGTTTGTTTCTTTCAAAATACTTAAAAATTTATCTTGAGACTTCTTCTTTGATCCATATATTATTTGTAAGTGTATTCTTTAGCTTCTCATTATCTTGGAATTTTTCCAACTATCTTTCTGTTACTGGTTTCTAGTTTAATTCTGTTGTGGCCTGAGAACAGATGTATGATTTCTGTTCTTTTTTACAATACTTATTTATTATTTATTTATTTTTATTTTTGACTGCATTGGGTCTTAGTTGCTGCACACGGAATTCTCTCCAGTTGTGGTGTGTGGGTTTTCTCTCTCTAGTTGTGGCACGTGAGCTTCAGAACACACGGGCTCTGTACTTTGCGGCCCTCAGGCTCTCTAGTTGAGGGCGTGGGCTAAGTAGTTGCAGCTCATGGGCTCAGTTACCTTGCGGCATATGGGATCTTAGTTCCCCGACCAGGGATCGAACCTGCGTCCTTTGCATTGGAAGGCAGATTCTTAACCACTGGACCACCAGGGAAGTCTCAATGATTTCTGTTCTTAAATTTGTTAAGGTGTGTCTTTCGGCCCCAGATGTGGTCTATTTGGTGAATGTTCTATGTCAGCTTGAGAAGACTGTCTCTTCTGCTGTTGTTGGATGGAGTAGCCTAGTAGTCTGTAGGTATCGTTTTATCCAGTGCATTGATGATGGTGCTCCTGAGTTCAACAAATCCTTACGAATTTTCAGTTTGCTGGATCTGTTCATTTCTGGTAGAGGGATGATAAATGAAGTCTCCAACTATTATAACAGATTCATTTCTTTCTACTTGTGGTTCTGCTTTGCCTCATATTTTGACATTCTGGTTTTAGGTGCAGATATGTTAAGGATTGTTGTGGATTCTGGTGAATTGACGTCTTTATCCCTGATAACTTTGCTTCCTTTAAATCTGCTCTGAGATTAATATAGTTACTACCATTTTTTATTTATTTATTTATTTTTTCTTTGTGGCATGCGGACCTCTCACTGTTGGGGCCTCTCATGTTGCGGAGCACAAGCTCCGGATGCACAGGTTCAGCGGCCATGGCTCACGGGCCCAGCCGCTCCATGGCATGTGGGATCTTCCTGGACTGGGGCACAAACCCGTGTCCCCTGCAATGGTAGGCAGACTCTCAACCACTGCATCACCAGGGAAGCCTGTTACTACCACTTTTTAAAAGATTAGTGTTAACCTATTTTTCTCTATCCATTTACCTTTAATCTACATGCATCTTTATGTTGAAAGTGGGTTTCTTGGACACAACATATGTTACCTGTATTTTGATTCACCCTGGTAATCTCTCTTTTAATTAGTGCATTGAGACTATTGAGGTTTCATATGTTGATATAGTTGGATAAATGTTTAACATATTTGTTAACATGTTCAATTCATCCTCCTCCTTCTTTGTTCCTGTTTTAATATTCTACTCTTCTTTTTGTGTTTTTCATTGCATATTTTGTGTAATTTCATTTTCTCTCCTTTGTTAGCATACCAGACATACTTGTTTCTTTTCATTTTTTTAATGTAGTTGCCGTAGAGTTTGTGGTATGTATTTACAACAAACTGAAGTCCACTTTCAAATAACAGTATATGGCTTCATTGGTCGTTTGAATACCTCATAATTTAAAAAAATCCTAACTGCTTTCACTCCTCCATTGTATTACTGTTATTTGTTTTAATATTACATAAACCTACCTAAGTGTGTTGTATAAAAATGTATAATGGAGTGCACTGTTGCTATTGTTGTTTAGAACAAGCTGGTATCTGTTAGATCTGAGTAGACATTTTTGTAAAGAAGACATGCAAATTGTGAAGATACTTGAAAAGATGCTGACTATCACTAATTTTCAGGGAAGTACACACAAAACCACAATAAGATACCACCTGTTTTAATGTCTGTTATCAGAAAGAGAAGAAATAAGTGTTGGTGAAGATGTGCACTGTTGTTGGGAATGTACATTGTTGCAACCACTATGGAAAAGAGTATGGAGAATCCTTAAAAAATTAAAGAAGGAACTACATTATGATCTAGCAATTCCACCTCTGTGTACTTCTCCAAAGGGAGTAAAATCATTATGTCAGAAAGATATCTGGACCCTGTATTTATTGCAACATTATTTACAATATCCAGGACATGGAAACAAGCTAAGTGTCCATTGGCAGATGAATGGCTACCCAAAATGTGGTTTGTATGGAATACTATTCAATATTTTCAACCATAAAAAAAAGGAAATCCTACCATTTGCAACAGCATGGATGGAGCTTCAGCAAATTATGCTAAGTGAAATAAGTCAGACAGGGAAAGACAAATACTGTTGTCCCTCCATTTCTGCTGAGGGTTTGTTCCAGGAGCCACTGAATATACTGAAATCTGCGGATTCTAAAGTCCCATAGTCAGTCCTCTGATTCTGAAGTTTTGCATTTTTGGATTCATCCAGCTACAGATCATTTACTGCTGTGTGTATTTATTGAAAAATATGAGTGGACCCTCACAGTTCTAACCCATGTTGTTCAAGGTTTAACTGTACTACATGATTACACTTAAATGTGGAATCTTTAAAGCAAACAAATAAAAAGCCAAACTCAGATACAGACCACAGATTAGTGGTTGCCACAGTGGGGGAAGAGGAGGGGGTGGATAAAATGGGTATAGTGTGTCAGAAGTGAAAGACTTCTAGTCACAAGATGAATAAGTCCTGGTGATTTAAGCACAGCAGAGTGACTCTCGTTAGCAATACTGTGTTGTATATTTGAAGTTTGATAAGAGAGTAGATCTTAAAAATTCTCATCGGAAAAAAAATTATAACTGTTCACTAATTGTAATTATTGCAGAATGTATACACATGTCAAATCTCCTTATACAGCTTAAACAAATACAGTGTTCAATGTCAATTGTATGAAAATGAAATTCTTTAAATTCTCTGATGTTTTCCCCTTCTCTATGAACCCCAAATTTCTGATCTATATCTTTTTTCATCTCTCTGTTAAATTTCTTTTTATAAACTCCTGCAATTTTTTTGTGTGTCACAGGAAGTCTTTATTTGAACATAAGTTTTGAAGGGTAATTTTGCTGGATATTGAATTCTAGGTTGGTAATGTGTGTGTGTGTCATCTTCACTCCACCCCTGCATTTCAAATGTTTCACTCAATTCCCTTATTGTCTGGGTGAGTTCTGAGGAGAATTCAAATGTAATTCTTTTTGTTGCTCTTCTGTGGTTAAGGGGTTTATTTCTCTGGCTCTTTCAGGATTTTTTTCTGCATTTGAATGTGATATGCCAAGGTGTAGGGGTTTTTTTGTTTTGTTTATTGGTTTTGTTTTTTTGGGTTTTTTTGCATTAAACCTGCTTATTGTTTTCTGAGCTTCCTGGATCTGTGGGTTAGTGCCTGACATTAATTTGGTGCAAATTCTGTACCATTATTTCTTCAAATATTTCTTCTGTTCCTTTGTCTCTTTCTCATTGTGATGTTTCCATGTGTGTGTGTGTGTGTGTGTGTGTGTGTGTGTGTGTGTATTTTTAAAAAATATTTATTTATTTATGTGGCTGTGCTGGGTCTTAGTTGGCTAGGTGTGGGATCTTTGTTGTTGCATGCGGGATCTTTAGTTGCAGCATGTGGGATCTAGTTCCCTGACCAGGGCTCTAACCGACGCCCCTGTTTTGGGAGCACAGAGTCTTATCCACTGAACCAAGGGAGGTCTCTCCATATGTTTGTGTTAAACCTTTTGTAGTTGTCTCACAGTTCATGGATATTGTGTTTAATTTTTTTTTTTTTTTTAGTCCTTTCTCTTTTTAATTTTTTCCCAATTTTGAAAGTTTCTCCTAAGAGAACATCAAGGTCAGAGATTCTTTCCTCAGCTGTGTCTTATCTATCTTTATCCATTCACATATAATCTGTAAGCATCTGTGGGTTTAAAGTGGGTTTCTTGGAGACAACATATAATAGAGTCATGTTTTTAGATCCACTCTGGTAATCTCTCTTTGAATTGGTGCACTGAGACTATTGATGTTTAATTTATCGATATAGTGGAATAAGTATCTAATGTATTTGTTACCATTTCCTATTCATTGCCTTTATTCCTGTTTTAATCTTCCACTCTTCTTTTTATTATTCTAATCGAGTATTTCGTATGATTTCATTCTCTCTGCTTTGTTAGCATATCAGTTGTACTTGTTATCTTTTTTTATGTACTTGCCCTGGCATTTACAATATGTTTTTACAGCTAATCAAAGTCCACTTTCAAATAACACTGTATGGCTTGACAGGTAATTTGAGTACCTTCTAATTTTAAAAAATCCTCATTACATTCCTCCATTGTATCATTGTTGTCATTCGATTCACTTTTACAGACGAATACGTACTGTGTGTGGGTATAAAAACGCATAATGGAGTACACTGTTTCTAGTGTTATTTTGAACAGTGTTACCTGTTAGATTTAAATAGGCTTTTTCCAGAGAAGACATACAAAAGGCAAACAGATACATGAAAAGATGCTCAATATAACTAATGGTTGGGGAAATGCAAATTAGAACCACAATGAGATACCACCTCACACTTGTTATCATGTCTGTTATGAAAAAGACAAGAAATAAGTGTTGGTGAAGATGTGGAAAAAAGGGACCCCTTGTACACTGTTGGTGGGAATGTACATTGTTGCAGCGACTGTGGAAAAGAGCATGGAGAATCCTTACAAAATTAAATAAGGAACTACCATATGGTCTGGCAGTTCCACCGGTGTGTGTTTATCCAAGGGGGCTGAAGTCATCATCTCAAAAAGATATTTGTACTCCATGTTTATTGCTGCATTATTTACAATATCCAAGAGGTGGAAACAACCTAAGTGTCCACTGATGGATGAATGTATAACAAACATGTATATATGGAATACAATTCCATATTAACCATAAAATAAGGAAATCTTATCATTTGCAACAATATGGTTGGACTTTGAGGGCGTTCTGCTAAGTGAAATAAGTCATACAGGGGAAGACAAAGTTTGTTCCTCTGTTTCTGCAGAGTATTGATTCCAGGAGCCTCTGCACATCCTGAAGTTTGTGGATGCTGAAGTCCCATAGTCATCCCTCTGATTCTGAAGTTTCACATTTGTGAATTCATCCAACTACAGATCATGTAATGCTGTGTGTATTTATTGAAAAGTATCCATATGTGAGTGGACCCATGCAGTTCTAACCCATGTTGTTCAAGGGTCAGCTCTACTATCTGATTACACTTACATGTGGAATTTTTAAAAGCAAACAAAACAGAATAAAAAACCCCACCAAACTCAGATACAAATAACAGATTAGTTGTTGCCAGAGCCGAGGAAGTGGATTGGATGAAATAGGTGAAGGGTACCAGAAGCTGCAGAGTTTTAGTTATAAGATGAGTAAGTTATAAGGTTATAAGTTTATATATGGATAAGTTATAGTATGAATAAACCTTTCGCAGTTCCTCCAGAGTTTTTGGGTATTCTGTTTTTTTGTTTTTGTTTCTTTTTAATGGAAGTATACTTGATTTACAGTGTTGTGTTAATTTCTGCTGTATATCAAAGTGATTCACTTATATATACGTTATTATTTATGTATTATTTCCACCATGGTTTATTACAGGATATTAATTATACTTCCCTGTGCTTATACAGTTGACCTTGTTGTCTATCCATTCTATATATAATTGTTTGCATCTGCTAATCCCAAACTCCCAGTCCTACCCCCACCACAACTCTCCCCCTCCCCATTGGCAACCACATGTCTGTTCTCTGTGTCTGTGAGTCTGTTTCTGTTTTTTTACATAAGTTCATTTGTGTCATATTTTAGATTCCACATATAGGTGATATCACATGGTATTTGTCTTTCTCTTTTTGACTTCAACTAGAGTATGATAATCTCTAGTTTCACCTATGTTGCTGCAAATGGGATTATTTTTTTTAATGGCTGAGTAGTATTCCATTGTATATATGTACCAGATCGTATTTATCCATTCGTCTGTCGGTGGACATTTAGGCTGTTTCTATGTCTTGGATATTGTGAATAGTGCTGCTATGAACATAGGGGTGCATGTATTTTTTTTTTTTAATCTTTAAATTTTTTTTTTTTTTTTAATGCGGTACAAGGGCCTCTCAGTGTTGTGGCCTCTCCCATTGCAGAGCACAGGCTCTGGACACACAGGTTCAGTGGCCATGGCTAATGGGCCCCGCCGCTCCACGGCATGTGGGATCTTCCCAGACTGGGGCACAAACCCATGTCCCCTGCATCGGCAGGTGGACTCTCAACCACTGCGCCACCAGGGAAGCCCTAATCTTTAAAATTTTTGTTGGTCGATGTTTAATTCTGATATCAGGTGACTAATTTAGTCTATTATTTTTTTTGAATTTTATTTTTTATACATATATACACTAGTATGTATAAAATGGATAACTAATAAGAACCTGCATATATCTTTTTGAATTATAGTTTTTTCTGGATATATGCCCCAGAGTGGGATTGCTGGATCATATGGCAACACTATCTTTAGCTTTTTGAGGAACATCCATACTGTCTTCCATAGTGGCTGCACCAGCTCACATTCCCACTGACAGTGCAGGAGGGTTCCCTTTTCTACACATCCTCTCCAGCATGTTATTTGTAGACTTTTTTTTTTCTTTTTTTTTGTGGAACGCGGGCCTCTCACTGTTGTGGCCTCTCCCATTGTGGAGCACAGGCTCCGGACGCGCAGACTCAGCGGCCGTGGCTCACGGGCCTAGCCACTCCGTGGCATGTGGCATCTTCCCAGACCAGACCCAATATGATCTATGTTATCTAATTCTGGTTCTGAAGCTTTCTTTGTCTCTTCAAACTTTGTTGTTTGGGGCACTGCAAATATTCAGTAGAATCCAGGGTTGCAAAATAGTTACCTCAGTTATATTCTGCCCATACAATTGTTGTTTAGGTGAGGAGATGGATTCCTAACACTTGGTTCTCCATCTGCTGTACATCCTTCTCTCTGGCTGTACTGGAGTTTATTTTTTTGGTTTTTTTTTGTGTGTGTGTGTGGTACACGGGCCTCTCACTGTTGTGGCCTCTCCCATTGTGGAGCACAGGCTTTGGACGTGCAGGCTCAGTGGCCATGGCTCACGGGCCTAGCCGCTCCGTGGCATGTGGGATCTTCCCAGACCGGGGCACAAACCCGTGTCCCCTGCATCGGCAGGCGGACTCTCAACCACTGCACCACCAGGGTAGACCTGGACGTTCTTTTTGGAACACTTAAATATCATTTCTTTGTCTGCTGTGTGATGAATTCCTCTGGGCCAGTGTTGGCCACTCACCTGTGCTTACTTTCCATTAGGATTTGTATCATTTGCATCCCATGTAGTTTTTCAGCTGGGGGTGAAGAGTGCTTGATGCTTCATGGGATGGACATGACTCTGGTCTCAGCTTAAAGAGTTCAGAGGTAGCCTGGATAAGGTGAATGGCAGCTAGAAGAGGGCTTGACATCAAGTCTCTGTTCAAGTCATATCAGGAACGTTATCTTGTGTGACTAGTGTTTTAGTGCCATTGCCAGTGCCCCCAAATCACTTCTCTACTCCTTTCTCCTTTCTTGACACTTTTCCAGTTTGTTATTTCTATTACTCCCATTTTCAGTCTGATGCTAAGCTAGAGTCTATCCTCTACCACCTCTCTAAACCACTTACCTCATGTGGTCTTCACACTGTTTTCCCTGTAGTACTTACTGACATTGTTATGTTCTCAAACATGCAGGTATCCTTTAACATTGTTTGGACACCAGCTATCTGTTCCAGTCAGATTTCCTGGGGGCTGGACATACACTTCTGCACAGTATTGCAGGTCATCCGGAGATGTGGTCCTGGTAAAAGCAACTGACAGAGGAGTGAATTGTAGAACTCGCTTTTTGTCTTGGGCCTCATCCAGTCCTTGTGTCCTGTACTTGGAAGCAGATGCTTCCTCAGTGTGACCCCAACTTCATTTCCTGAGCATGATCCCTTGGACTGTTTCCTTCATGTGTCAGACATACAATCGTGATGGTGTCACTACCCGCAGTGGAGTCAACAAGAACGTCACCATCACTTCTTTGTTTTCAGGTTCTTGGTGTGGAGTCAAGCATGAACAGAACATATCTGAATAGAACATATCTGAGGATGGAGTGTCAACAGATGAGGACTCCCAGGGCAGGTTCATCTGAGAAGGCCCAGCCCTGTAAGATGTGTGTCCCAGTCTTGAGAAACATTTTGCACTTTGCTGAAGAGCAAGTAATAAATAGGGGCCAGAAAGCATACACATGTGGGGCATGTGGGAAATAATTCTATTTCACTGCAAACCTTCAACAGCACAGGAAGCAGCACATTAGAGAGAAACCCTTCTGATGTGAAGTGGGGAGACCTTTGTTTTTGAAGAGCTGCACAGTCTACGCATCAGGGAATCTCTCTACCTACATGGAGTTTGGGAAGGAGTTCATGGCCAACATGGGATTCCAGCAAGAGTCCTCTAATACCAGGAAGCAACAAAACAACAGTAATGAGGTGTGAAGCTGTTTTTCATAGTTTAAAAGGTCATCACAGCTGGGAAAAAGGCAAGAAAGCCTCCAGCCAGACAGAAATACTTGTTGAGGATGAGAGAGTCCTCACTAGTGAAGGGTTTTGTGAGTTCAGCAAATGTGGGACAGCCTGCACCCAAAGAACTAACCTTGGGATTCCCTGGTGGCGCAGTGGTTGAGAGTCCGCCTGCTGATGCAGGAGACACGGGTTCCTGCCCCAGTCCGGGAAGATCCCACATGCTGCGGAGAGGCTAGGCCCGTGAGCCATGGCTGCTGAGCCTGCGCGTCCGGAGCCTGTGCTCCACAGTGGGAGAAGCCACAACAGTGAGAGGCCCGCGTACGGCAAAAAAAAGAAAAAAAAGAAAAAAGAACTAACCTTATTCAACACCAGAAAGTTCACACTGGAGAAAAGCCTTATGTGTGCAGTGAATGTTGGAAATCTTTTATCTAAAGGTGCCTCTCATTCTACATCAGAGAGTTCACACTGACAAAAAGGGCCGTATGAATGCAGTTATTCAGGAAAATCTTTTATCTTCCAGTACGGTTTCCTTACACATCAGAGAGTTCACACTGGAAAAAGGCCTTATGAGTGCAGTGAATGTGGGAAATTCCTTTAGTTGAAGCTATGGCCTCAGTAACCACGGGAAAATCTACACTGGAGAAATGCCTGGTAAGTCCAAAGAACGTGGAGAATCTTTTAGCCAAAGTTCAACCTCATTTATCATCAGTGTTCCCACTGAAGAAAGGCCTTATAAATGCAGCAAATACGGGAAATTGTTTAGCTGAAACTTCAGCCTCATGCAATGCGAGAGAGTTTGCAGTAATGAGAGGCCATAGAAATGTCGTGAGTATGGGAAATCCTTCAAGCATAACTCGAGGTGCTTAGCTCATCAGAAAGTCCACACTTGGTAAAGGCCTGTGAGTGTGCTGAGTTTGGGAAATCCAGCCTCATTCAGCACTAGGAAGTTCATACTGGAGATAAGCCTCTTAAGTGCAAAGAATGTGAGTATCTTTTAGCCGGAGATTCACCCTCATTCAAGACTGAAGAGTTCACGGTGGAGAAAGACCTTATGAGTATGTGGGAAATCTTTTATTTGAAGCTTCAGCTTCAACCAACACCAGAGTGTTCACACTAGGGAAAGGACTGAGATGTACAGGGATGCACAGTTTCTTTAATAGAATTACACTGGAAGAGAATCCCTGTGATGGGGATGTCTACTTGAATTGCCTCTCATATACCTGGAGGTATGTCTACAGTGGGGAGATTCCTCATACATCCCAGGTATATGGGGAGCTGTAAGGATCTGAGTTGCACTTTCTAACATGCCCAGGTCTCTTAGTAGATTTATATTGGTGCCAGTTTCTGTGGCTACAGCGATTTCACCTCTGCCACATGGCATGTCTAAACAGTGTGCGTTCGTCATCACCCCATCATGTTTAGGGAAGCCGATCTCTGCCCTCTCCCCATTTGTTGGAGGAAGGCATCAGTAGTCTTAGCTGTTCTGGGATCCTTATTCCCTTCTCTCTGATGATTTTGGGCGGGACCTGACCCAGATTTGGCCGAGATACCGCAATTTCAGTTCTGTTCGTGGCTTGCTGAGAAAGACTGCCTTTTTAGGGAAATGTTTCATGTGATACTTCCAGCTTCCAAGTCACCAACCTGAGAATTGTCTGTCTCACAGTGCCTTGGGGTTTGCAGTAAAATAGATATTGTTCAAACTGCCTTTGATCTTGGTGTTCTGTTCACTGTGTGAGGTGGTTCCAGAATAGAATTTGGCTCTGCTAGTGTTAAAGGATGAACAGCTTTTGGGGGAATTCCATACTTTTTCTCAGAGGTGAGATAATGATGGAAGAATATAGCTGTCTTTCCAGTTCTGGCCTAGATCCAAAAGCTGCTCCCTTGGGCCGCATTGTTGTCCAAGGCTTCCTAGGAAGGACTGTAGAATTTTGTGTTTCTACTTCTGGGCTGGATGCCAGGATTATTTTGTGGGCTCAGAAAACATTTTGAGGAGGTGGGAAGATGATGTGACAATCAGTGCTTCTGGGAGCAACATGAATCGTTTTTCTTGTTCACATAATGCCCATTACTGCTGCTGGGAATCCCTACCCCAAATACTGCAAAGGAAGCATGTATCCTGATACCCAGAATTCAGTAGGCTAGTGTCACTGTAAAAGTACAGAGGTAAGGGGGCGCAATCATTGGTACAGAAACACTTGATTAATAGAGAGTGGAGAAGACTGCAGCCACGTAGATAGTATGTGTGGCTTATAAAAGTGTATCCACAAATGTTCCAGTGATTGTGGCTGCAGGGTCAATGTGCACAGAAGCTATTAGGACCCCTAGGCATGTTCATCTTTTTAATTTATTGTCACAGAAGTTTTTGTGGATTCCTGTAGCTTCTGTGGGATGTTCACCTCAAAGCCATTGATGCACAAGGAAGAAAACAGTCTTAGATAAAAGGGAGATCCCTTAACCCAGCTGTGTGGATTTGGGATGCAGCCATCATTCCTGGTGACTGAGATGGAAAAGAACTTCCTTGCTCACCAATATTTGCTGCTACTGAGGCAAGTCTCCCCCTCTTTAGTTTATCAGGAACGAGAGTCAATACAGGGTTGCCCAACCTGATTTTCTGAAGAGAGTGGAGGTCTCAATGTTATTTTGAAACCTGCAAAGCTTTTGTCAATGTAAGTGATGTGTAATGAACTGCAGTTGTTTAAAGTGTAAAATTTTTTTGGACATACATATGAACCCATGAAATCATCATCATGGTAATGAATATATCTGTCACCCCTAATTTACCTCATGTCCTTTGGAAACCTCTCCTTCCCCTCCTCAGACTTCTAGGCAACTATTAGTTTGCTTTTATTTATAATAGACTAATCTGTATTTCTAGAATTTTATTTGAATTAATTAATAAAACGTTTTCTTATTTTCTGAGTTCATTCATTGTATATAATTATTTTGAGACTTCTTCAGTGATGCTTTTGAGGAGTTCTTTATTTTCCTGAGTAATACCTTTTCTATGGATAACCATTTGTTTATCCATTCACCAGTTTATGGGCATTTGGGTTATTTCCAGCTTTTTGGCCATTGCAAATGATGCTGCTATGGACATTTGTGTTTAATTCTTTATATGTATATATGTTTCACTTCTGTTGAGCCAATAACTCAAAGTATCTGGAGTCACAGGATAGATGATGGCTTACTTGTGACTGCTAGACAGTGGTCTAAAATGGTTGTTCGATTTTGCATACCTATTAGGAATGTATGAAAGTTTCAGTTCTTCCCTACTGTTACCAATACTTATTATTGTCAGTCTTTTGAAATTACCCTTTTAATAAGTGTGCAATAGTTTTAATTTCATTTCCTTAAGGATTCATGATGTTGAGCATTTTTTCATGTGTTTATTTGCCACCTGTATGTCTTTTAAAAAATGTCTGTTTATGTTTTTTCTCTATTTATTTTTTATGGACTGTGGCTATTTCTCTCTTCATTAGCAAAGAAAGAGGTCATATTTTCCTCATGCTATGCACAGTGTAATGCTCACATACAATGTACACTTTTATTTATTTTTTAAAAAATATTTATTTGGCTGTGCTGGGTTTTAGTTGTGGCATGCGGGATGTTCATTGCTCTGTGCAGGATCTTTGTTGTGGCATGCAAACTCTTAGTTTTGGCATGTGTGATCTAGTTCCGTAACCAGGGATCGAACCCGGGCCCCCTGCATTGGGAGTACGAAGTCTTAGCCACTGGACCACCAGGGAAGTCCCACTTTTAAGTTAAATCTGTATGATTCACATATTCTCCATCATGTTCCTGACTTCAGACGTTAAATAATACAGTACATTAAATCCTGCTTTGAGGCTTCCCTGGTGGCGCAGTGGTTGAGAATCTGCCTGCTAATGCAGGGGACACGGGTTTGAGCCTTGGTCTGGGAGGATCCCACATGCCGCGGAGCAACTGGGCCCGTGAGCCACAATTATTGAGCCTGCGCGTCTGGAGCCTGTGCTCCGCGACGGGAGAGGCCCCAACAGTGAGAGGCCCGCGCACTGTGATGAAGAGTGGTCCCCACTTGCCACAACTGGAGAAAGCCCTCACACAGAAACGAAGACCCAACACAGCCATACATACATACATACATACATAAATTTTTTAAAAAATCCTCTTTGTAGTGTTTGCCAATTTCCCTGGTGTAAATACTCCCACCATGACCAATTTCAAACTGCCAGTGTGTCATCACTGAACATGGAGTTGGCTAAAGTGGCCAGTAGCCCACCATTATACTCTTTTTAAAAACTTTATTTATTTTTTAAATTTTTCACTGTGTTGAGTCTTTGTTGCTGTGCATGGGTTTTCTCTAGGTGCTAAGAGCAGGGGCTACTCTTTGTTGCCATGCACAGGCTTCTCATTGTGGTGGCTTCTCTTGTTGCAGAGCATGGCCTCTAGGCGCACAGGCTTCAGTGGTTGTGGCCTGCAGGCTTAGTTGCTCCATGTTATGTGGGATCTTCCTGGACCAGGGCTCGAACCCATATTGCATGCATTGGCAGGTGGATTCTTAACCACTGCACCACCAGGGAAGTCCCTTGAATATTTGTTTTTAAAACAATTTAGTGGAAGTGTAATTGACTTAACATATAAACTGCACATATTTAAGGTGTATATTTGATATTTGATACATACACTCTGAAACCAAAAATTTCCTCCTGCCTTTAAAAATTCATCTTTATTAACATAAAATGATGATAAAAGGACATTCTACCATATTTAATGACTATTTTCAAATAAATACAAAAAATGGAAAAAAATTATGAAGCCTTGTTCATCCTTCCCCCAATACTCCATCTTTTATTACATCTTTATCTCTGTCTTTTAAACTTTATTTATTTATTTTATTTTTGGCTGTGTTGGATTTTCGTTGCTGCCCCATGGGCTTTCTCTAGCTGCAGTGAGTGGGGGCTACTCTTCATTGTGGTGTGTGGGCTTCTCACTGCATTGGCTTCTCTTGTTGCGGAGCATGGGCTCTAGGTGCACAGGCTTCAGTAGTTGTGGTGTGTGGGCTCAGTAGTTGTGGCTCTCAGGCTCTAGAGCTCAGGCTCAGTAGTTGTGGCACACAGGCTTAGTTGCTCTACAGCATGTGGGATCTTCCCAGACCAGGGCTCGAACCCATGTCCCCTGCATTGGCAGGCGGATTCTTAACCACTGCGCCACCAGGGAAGCACCTTTATTTTTTACTAATGATTATTTCATTAGTTCATTTTTCATCTATCTCCATGCAGAGTGATTTTTCTTTTTGTTAGTTTTTTGTTTTTGTTTTGGCCACGCCGAGGGACATGTGGGATCTTAGTTCCCTGCCCAGGGATTGAACCCATGCCCCTGCAGTGGAAATGCAGAGTCTTAATCACTGGACTACCAGGGAAGTCCCTTATTTTTAATCCTAGACATCATGTGATTACCTCTTCATAGTGCATTTCTAAAATATAAGGCAGCCTCTTCAATAAGTGGTGCTGGGAAAACTGGACAGCTACATGTAAAAGTATGAAATTAGAACAATCCCTAACACCACACACAAAAATAAACTCAAAATGGGTTAAAGACCTAAATGTAAGGCCAGACACTATCAAACTCTTAGAGGAAAACATAGGCAGACCACTCTACGACATAAATCACAGCAAGATCCTTTTTGACCCCTCTCCTAGAGAAATGGAAATCAAAACAAAAATAAACAAATGGGACCTAATGAAACTTAAAAGCTTTTGCACAGCAAAGGATACCATAAACAAGACCAAAAGACAACCCTCAGAATGGGAGAAAATATTTGCAAATGAAGCAACTGACAGAGGATTAATCTCCAAAATTTATAAGCAACTCATGCAGCTCATTAACAAAAAAACAAACAACCCAATCCAAAAATGGGCAGAAGAACTAAATAGACATTTCTCCAAAGAAGATATACAGATTGCTAACAAACACATGAAAGAATGCTCAACATCATTAATCATTAGAGAAATGCAAATCAAAACTACAATGAGATATCATCTCATACCAGTCAGATTGGCCATCATCAAAAACTCTAGAAACAATAAATGCTGGAGAGGGTGTGGAGAAAAGGGAACCCTCTTGCACTGCTGGTGGGAATGTAAATTGATACAGCCACTATGGCGAACAGTATGGAGGTTCCTTAAAAAACTACAAATAGAACTACCATACGACCCAGCAATCCCACTACTGGGCATATACCCTGAGAAAACCATAATTCAAAAAGACTCATGTACCAAAATGTTCATTGCAGCTCTATTTACAATAGCCAGGACATGGAAGCAACCTAAGTGTCCATCAACAGATGAATGGATAAAGAAGATGTGGCACATATATACAATGGAATATTACTCGGCCATAAAAAGAAATGAAACTGAGTTATTTATAATGTGGTGGATGGACCTGGAGTCTGTCATACAGAGTGAAGTAAGTCAGAAGGAGAAAAACAAATACCGTATGCTAACACATATATATGGACTCTAAGGGGAAAAAAATGTCATGAAGAGATTAGTGGTAGGATGGGAATAAAACACAGACTTACTAGAGCATGGACTTGAGGATATGGGGAGGGGGAAGGGTAAGCTGTGACGAAGTGAGAGAGTGGCAGGGACATATATACACTACCAAATGTAAATTAGATAGCTAGTGGGAAGCTGCCGCATAGCACAGGGAGATCACCTCTGTGTTTTGTGACCACCTAGAGGGGTGGGATAGGGAGGGTGGGAGAGAGGGTGATGCAAGAGGGAAGAGATATGGGAACA
Source organism: Kogia breviceps (assembly GCF_026419965.1). NCBI lineage: Eukaryota > Metazoa > Chordata > Mammalia > Artiodactyla > Physeteridae > Kogia > Kogia breviceps. The sequence goes on from NC_081327.1 coordinate 1,086,389, forward strand.
TATGTATATGTATAACTGATTCACTTTGTTGTAAAGGAAAAACTAACACACTATTGTAAAACAGTTATACTCCAATAAAGATGTTTAAAAATATATATATAAGGCATTTTTCATAACTTCAATAACATCCACAGAAAAGTAAAAATATTTTCAAATATAATCCCCCAGGTGATATATTGCATATATCCTATTCCCTGTAAATTTTGTTTAGTGGTTAAAGATGAAAGCTATAGCAGTATGCACTGAGCATTTGATCGGGTTTTTGCCTTCAGTGAGCTTTACCAGAAGTGATAGTAGATTGTTATAATTGATAGGGAAGGATGCCAATATTTGTAAAGGTGTACATTCTTCTCAGTATTTGACATTTATTATCATTTCTTTGATAAGCAAGAGTTGTTATTTTATGTCATAATCCCAAAGTGTTTTCTGTTACTGGTTCTGTGTGAATTTAATCTTGATTTGCTTGCACAGACATGGGCATCTTGATTATGTTATTGGATGCACATTATGTCTGGGCATTCTTTATTTAAAAATATTTTTTTAACCATTAAAAAAAATTGGAGTGTAGTTAATTTACAATGTTGTGTTAGGTTCTGGTATACAGCAGAGTGATTCAGTTATATATGTGTATGTGTGTGTTGTGTGTATTCTTTTTCAGATTCTTTTACATTATAGACTTTTACAAGGTATTGAATATACTTTCTGTACTGTACAGTAAGTTCTTGTTTATCTATTTTATATGTAGTTGTGTGAATATGTTAATCCCAAACTCCTAGTTTATCCCTCTCCTTCCACCCCCACTGTCCCCTTTGGTAACCATAGGTTTGTTTTCTATATCTGTGAGTCTGTTTCTGTTTTATAAATAAGTTCATTTGTATCTTTTTTTTTTCTTAGATTCCACATATAAGTGATATGATATGATCATTGTTTTTCTGGTGGTTAAGACTTCACCTTCCAATGCAGAGGGTGTGGGTTTGATCCCTGGTCGGGGACCTAAGATCCACATGCTTCATGGCCAAAAAACCAAAACATAAAACAGAAGGAATATTGTAAGAAAGTTAATAAAGACTTTAAAAATTGTCCACATTAAAAAAAATATGATAATCTCTAGGTCCATCCATGTTCCTGTATGGAGTGGTTTTTTTTTTTTGGTTGCACTATGCAGCTTGTGGATCCTGGTTTTCTGACCAGGGATCAAACCCAGGCCATGGCAGTGAAAGCGTGGAGTCCCAACCACCAGACTACCAGGGAAGTCCCTGCATGGGCAGTCTTTAAATGAGATTCCATAGGTACTGAATCTTTACTTGTTTGATGGCATTGGTTGGTAATATTGTGTTTAATCTCATTTGAAACAAAATTTCTCCCATGGTAGTATGGAGACATGTGTGGCCTATAGGCAGTATCATGGAGGCTGACTTTGGTGGAAGAGGAGTTATTAGTGGCAATAGAGATAGGAAGTGTACTGGCCTCGGTGTTGATATCATTGTGGTTGATGGGAGTGATCAAGCCAAATAGCCAACAACATGGTTCCCATTGATCCTAATCTGATGCTTGTGTGGTTCCCTGTGGTGTGCATGAAGAGAGTGTAGCTTACCATGGATAGGTTAGTCCACCAATGGATGTGTAGTCCACACAGGGTTGGAATTTCTCGGATTAGGAAGGGGTATAGCAACAGTGTAAGGATTAAAGTAGGGGGTCATCCGGAGGCCAGAAGTAGGGCATTTGTTTGTCCCTTGGGTATCACCCAAATGGTGTCACTTGTTCTGGGGGTGATTAGTTCTCTTCTTGATGTTGAAATCAGGTCTGGGTTGTTCCACAATGCCTTTAGTGGAGCAAAGTACATGACTGGCAGATTAGATTGCCTCTTCAGAGAGTAGTGGTGAGGTTTTTTTGGCTTGCACTGGATGATAGACACAGTGAACACAGGCTGAGGATGGTCCCAGAGCTAGTGGTGCAGTTAAGGTCCACACTGGGATCCAGGGAGAAGCGACTGGGCTCTGGATTCTCTATGAGGGAAACGTGAAAGTATGAGGTGGATGTTCCCTTGCTGGGGGTAGCAATATCAGGGCTCTGGTGTCTGGGAAAACCGGAAACTGCATTTTATGGTGTGGGTGTGTGCATCAGCAAAGGTCCCCGTGGCTCAATTGGTGGTCTCCTTATTTCCCATGCATTTAAATATAGTATAATTATGTGATAGGTGTCTAGATTTAATGTAGTGACAATTATGGACAGTATTCTTGACCAACTGGGGGATCGTCTTCCACGTTCTCTCAGCAGCCCTGTTTTAAATGCCCATTATATCATTCTGTGATACCAGCTGCTGTACAATGATAGGGTAACTGAAGAACACAGGAGTATTTTTTTATTGAGGTGTAATAGACATATAGAAGTGTATTAGTTTCAGGTGTAACATAATGATTTGATATTTGTATATGTTTATTTCAAAATGATCACCACACTAAGGCTAGTTAACATCTGTCACCATACATAGTTAAAAAATTCTTTTTCTGTGATAACTTTTCAAAATTCTCTTAGAAACTTTCATATATTCAATACAGTATTATTAACTACAGTAACCATGCTGTACGTTATATCCCCATGACTTATTTATAAGTGGTAATTTGTACCTTTTGATCCGTTTTACCCACCCTCCACATCCTGCCAGAGGCAGCCACTGATCTATTCTCTGTATCTATGAGTTTGGTTCTTATTTTTGATGTTTTTGTTTCTTTAGATTCTGCATGTAAGTGAGATTATATGATATTTTTCTTTCTCTATCTGACTTATTTCACTTATCATAATACTTTCAAGGTCCATTTGTGTTGCCCGAAATGGCAAGATTTCCTTCTTTTTTGATGGCTAAATAATATTCTGTTGTGTATGTGTCCGTGTGTCTGTGTTTGTGTATGTATCACATTAAAAAAAAAAAACATTTATTTACTTATTTGTTTATTTGGCTGCATTGGGTCTTAGTTGCGGCACGTGGGATCTTTGTTGTGGCCCACCTGCTTCTCTCTACTTGTGGTGCAGGGGCTCTAGAGTGCTCGGGCTTTGCCGTGCACGGGCTTAGTTGCCCCGGCATGTGGGATCTTACTTCCCTGACCAGGAATTGAACCTGCATCCCTGCATTGGAAGCGTGGAGTCTTAACCACTGAACCACCAGGTAAGTCCACTGTATCACATTTTCTTTAATACATTCATCCACCAGTGGATACTTAGGCTTTTTCCATGTCTTGGCTACTGTAAGTAATGCTGCACTGAACATGGAGGTGCATATATCTTTTTTCATTTTTTTTTCCAAATAAATACCCAGAAATGGAATTGCTAGATCATATGGTAGTTCTTTTAATTTTTCGGTGGAACTCCATACTGTTTTCCCATTTACATTCCCACCAACAGTGCACAAGTGTTCCGTTTCTCCACATTCTCACCAGCGCTTATTTGTTTTATTGATAATGGGCATTCTAAGAGGTGTGAGGTGATAAATCATTGTGGCTTTGATTTGCACTTTCCTGATGATCAGTGGTGTTGAGTATCTTTTCATGTTCCTGTTGGCCATTTTTACGTCTTCTTTGTAAAAATGTGTATTCAGATCCTCTGTCCATTTTTTAATTGTATTATTTGACTATTTTTAAATAGTTAAGTTATATGAGTTCTTTATATATTTTATTCTTTTTTATGCAGCTGTAAATGGGATTGTTAGATTAAATTTTCTCTTTCTGATAGTGTATAGAAATGCAACTTTTTTGCCTATTGATTTTGTGTACTGCAACTTTACTCAACTTGTTTATTAGTTCCAACAGGCTTTTTGGTGTTTAGTTTTAGGTTTTTTTATGTATATAATATGTCATCTGCAAATAGTGACAATTTTACTTCTTCCGTTACCATTTTGATGCCTTTATTTCTTTGTCTTGCCTACCTGCACTGGCTGGGGCTCTCAGTACTATGTTGAATAAAAGTTGTGAGAGTAGGCATTCTTGTCTTGTTCCTGCTCTTAGAGGAAAAGCTTTCAGCAATTCTTTTTTAATGGCCAGTGTTGTGTTTGACTTGTGGTGATGTGGGAGCCTATAACTAACTGTATAACTCGTGGACGTTTTCAAAGGGTATAAAAGCTGTTTTGTTATCTCCTCAGTAATATTATCAGAGGTTAGTACCTTGCATGGGTAGGCCAGGAGGAGACCAGAATAGGAATCTCCAATTGTTAAGGTATGTTTAATGGCTCCTTGTACTGTAGGAAGAGTACCCATGAAGTCTTTTTGTGGCGTTTGGTGTCCTGTCCACTCTGTGAATTTATCCTCCCATATAGTAGGCTTAGTGTCTAGTTTCCTGGTATGTTACACAGTCTCTAATGGCTTTATGTAAATCATGCTCTGTGGATCAATTCCTGTATTAACAGTCTATTTCCATAATCCCCATAATGCCCCATTGCTCTGATCTCGCATCTTCATAGATAGAAGAAACATGGTGGTTTGTCCTAAAGTTCTGTGGCTCCGCTCTACCAAGAGGCTTACCTGTTTTCGTGGTTTATTTAGTTTTTGGCCTTGTATTGTGCCTCCTGCATGCCTTGTTCTGTGTGAGCTGACATGTGTTGCACCAGGATTGGAAGAGGGGGAGCCACTGTGGTGATTTCTTCCACCCTATTTCGCCTTGTATTTTCCTGCCCTAATTTTCCCAAAGTCTCAACCAAATAGTCCACTATCCACTGACTAGAAGTAAAAATATGAACGTTAGGGAAATGTTTATCTAGAGCATGTGGTACCAGTAAGAGAATTACATGCACTCTGCTTATTCGACAATTGTGGTCTATTCCCCACGGGGAAATCAGAGTGAGTGAATAGTGGGGATATACTGCATTGTATGAATTCCTTACACCCTGTGCTTGCTCCATTGGTAAAGGAAGACGATTGCCTTTCTTATTTTGAGAGCACTAATGTTCATCCTCTGGTCCCCACTGAACAAGAAGTAGAGTCATTACTGGAGGTTTTGGCAAGTTACCGTCTGTGGTGTAGGGTATGTTGCTACTTTCTCTTTGAGTGCCTCATGCAGCAGGGCCTGTTTTAGCTTGGTATATACATTTTATTTTTTATTTTATTTTATTTTAATTTATGTATGTATGTAGGTAGGTATGGCTGCGTTGGGTCTTCATTGCTGCACATGGGCTTTCTATAGTTGCGTTGAGCGGGGGCTTCTCTTGTTGCGGAGCACAGGCTCTAGGCACCCGGGCTTCAGTAGTTGTAGCACACGGACTCAGTAGTTGTGACTCGCGGGCTCTAGAGCGCAGGCTCAGTAGTTGTGGTGCACAGGCTTAGTTGCTCTGTGGCACGTGGGATTTTCCCAGACCAGCGCTCAAACCCGTGTCCCCTGCATTGGCAGGAGGATTCTTAACCACTGCGCCATAAGGGAAGTCCCCCCCCAAACATTTTTTTAAAGTTACTTAAAGTCTTATTATGTTCTATGGATAGGCCACATACCTATTACATAATGAGCCTTATATGTTTTATCATAAATTTGCCTTTGAATTTTAGGACTTTTAAAATTACATTTTAAGTGAAGTGAACTTTTAGTTCTTATTAAAAGTAAAAACTATAACACATGATCAACCCATATACATCTAGTTTTCATTTCTGAACCTCCAAGCTTGTATTGTTTATGCATCTCTGTGTCATTCATCTTATATGGGTTTGGGGTTCATTCTAATACGGATTTTTAAAGCAATTTAATATATATACATGTGTGTATTCATATTCATTCAGAATCCTAAGAAAATTGTAGCATACTATGCATTCTCTTCCCCATCTCCTCTTCTCTTCTGGAGATAACTTCATACACATGTCTAGAGAGGTTCTTCATTCAGTTTTACAAATGTTGATATTCTGTTGTGTGAATGGTGCATTATTTATTTAAACATTCTCTTTTAGTTGTATGTTTGTTTCCAGCATGGGATTCTAATTATCTGGCTTTGAATCCATAAACACATATTAATGCCCATTTAAAATGAGAAGTGGGGGACTTCCCTGGTGGTTCAGTGGTTAAGAATCCACTGCCAATGCAGGGGACACAGGTTCGAGCCCTTGTCCAGGAAGATCCCACATGTCACGGAGCAACTAAGCCTGTGCTCCACAACTACTGAGCCTGCACTCTAGAGCCCGCCAGCCACAACTACTGAGCCCACATGCTGCAACTACTAAAGCCCATGTGCCTAGAGCCCATGCTCAGGAATAAGAGAAGCCACCAGAATGAGAAGCCCGTGCACCCCAATGAAGAGTAGCCCCCACTCGCTGCAACTAGAGAAAGCCCGCAGGCAGCAACGAAGACCCAATGCAGCCAAAAATAAAAATAAACAAATATTTTTTAAAAAGATGGAGTTGGGTGGGGCCTGCAGACGGAACCCGGATGTGCGGTTGCCTGGAAACTACAAGTTTTCCGCTTGAATGTATTCGCCCCTGTTTTGTGGGCCTAAGTCTGCCCATATTAACTACATTCCCATCTTCCCTTGTAAGATTACCTTATGTACGGAAATGAAATGAGCCTTAAGGCTTAGACTTGCCTCCTTGGAATTCTCAGTGGGAGGACAGAGACAATATGAGATTTGAGAGCTGCTGCAGAACATACATAAAACTTTTTATGGAGGTGCTCCTACAATTTGCTGATTTGCCATAGTAAAGCACATTATGCGAAAGACGGGATGTAAACATGAACATTTTAACGGGCTAGTTTTGTCTGGTGGGGCAAGGAGGGTGCCAGTTACACTATTCACTTGTATTTAAATTTCTTCACGCGGTAGTGTTGCTCTGTGTTTGAAATGAAATTAACTATGATCACCTCTGAGTGGACAGAGCAGAGGAATGTCTCACATTATTTACTGGATGTGAACTTTTGAAGACAGGGATCTCACCTCGGTCACTCCCTGCTCTTTCCTCTGCAGGGCTGACAAATACAGAGCCTTCAGGAACAGGAGATTTCAGTTTCTTGCATTTCAGACTGCAATTTCAAATTACACAGTCAAGGTTCACACTTCCCCAATTTTATCAAAAGAAAAATGTTTTAAAGGTTTAGATCATTTGAATCAGGATCTCAGCATTGTTACCTACATTGCATTTACCTGTTTTGTCTTTTAGGCCTCTTTTAATTTCTCTCTCTCTTTCTTACTTTTTTTATTTTTATTTTTTGAAGGAGAAAATGGGTCATTTGTTTAGGATCATTTCCACCAGTATACTAGCTAATTGCAACTTTTTTGGCGGGGGGGGCGCAGAGCCCAGTTTGTGGGATCTTAATTTCCCAACCAGGGATCAACCCAGGTCCATGGCAGTGAAAGCCCGTCTTAACCATTGGACCACGAGGAAATTCCGTAACTACTGCCTTTTGATGTTGCCTAACGCATTCTCTCAAATTGCCAACAAATGCAGAATTAGCTCTAGAGGATAATCTAAATCAGGTTCAGCTTTTTGTCAATGATACTTTAGAGGTGGTGCAGTGTCTTTCTCGTTGCCTACAACTTGGTGCCATTATGACATGTTGTACATAGCTCTTTCTGTGATGCGCCGATTGATCAGTCCATGTGCTTCCCCCAAACCAGTTTCCCACCAACCTGTTGTCTGCTGGTTTCAGTTGTTACTGATGATCATTCTGTAGGTCTATTATTATATTAGAGGAAGCAAAATGTTGATATCCTATTTCTAGTTGTGAATTTTCACTTACAATTCTGTAAAGAAGACCTTTTCCCCATTCTCTATTTGGTTACCCTGAAGTAGTCTGTACTGGAAAAGCAGGAGAAATGGTACCTATTTTCCCTTTATTTTTCAGATTCCAGAATAACTAGTCAATTCCTTAAACAATGTAGCTTTCTATCAATTAGGAGAATATGGATATTAAAATACTTGCTGTGTTTAAATCTTGTTCAGGTGCTTTCCTTTGATGTTTATTGGGGAATAGGATTCTATTCAAGTTGAATCTTGTGGCATCCTCATCCTAAAGTGACCCCAGCCCCTCTGATAGTTTTATTGTGTCCTGGTTTGAATAGATTTCTATCTTGAACATTTCCTGCTTGAAATCTGGAATTGGCAATTTTTTAAAAGACACTATATTCTTTTAGTGAGAAATTGCATTTGAATAACACAATCTGAGTAATTGGGGTGGTAATTACTCCAGAGAGGACCATGAAGATGTGTTTAATGGAAGGAGGTAAAATAAATATACATGGCTTAGGGCTTCCCTGGTGGCGCAGTGGTTGAGAATCCGCCTGCCGATGCAGGGGACGCGGGTTCGTGCCCCGGTCCGGGAAGATCCCACATGCCGCGGAGCGGCTGGGCCCGTGAGCCATGGCCGCTGGGCCTGCGCATCCGGAGCCTGTGCTCCGCAACGGGAGAGGCCACAGCAGTGAGAGGCCCGCGTACCACAAAAAAAAAAAAAAAAAAAAAAAAAAATATATATATATATATATATATATACATGGCTTAAATCAAATACAGATCAAGTTAATATTTATTCTTCCAAACAAATTTAAAATTATACAGTGTTTACTTAAATTCTTTTCCATTTCTTTTTTTCTCTTTTGATCAAAGCCCCAGTTTCCACTGTCTACTGTATGTAATACCAAAATATTAATATCAATATTTTATGAAAAATAAAATTACACGTAAAATGTTAAGATCTTTTTTTTTTTTTTTTTTTTTCGGTATGCAGGCCTCTCACTGTTGTGGCCTATATTTTATATCAAAAGGATGGATTGTTAGGAATTCCCTGGCGGTCCAGTGGTTAAGACTCTGGGCTTCCACTACTGGGGGCCTGGGTTTGATCCCTGGTCGGGGAACTAAGATCCTGCAAGCCGCACAGCAAAGCCAAAATAAATAAATAAATAAACTGTAAACAAATATTGAACTCCGTGGTTAGCATGCTGAATTATTTATGGGAAGTGTACAAATGTGTGTAATTTACTTTGAATGTATAAAAAAATAAGATGGATTTATGGATGGATAGAGGATCATATCCAGGTGCTAAGTTTACAGCTGTCCCTTATGAAATTTATTCTATTTTGCTGTTTATTTGAAACCTTCACAATAAAATAGGGAGAAAATCAATTGCAGATGGATTACAGAGGGATTTATCTTTAAATGGAAGAAACACTCAATGGATATAGTTCATATGAACAAAACCTCTTTGAATTTCTCTATTACATTTAAGGGTATAAAAAGTGTTCTGAAACCAAAAGTTTTGAGAACTTCTAGCCTAGAAAAATATTTGCTTATATGCATTGTAAAACGTAGACGAAAACGTGTATAGTATCATTGTTATACCCGTTCCAAAATGGAAGCAACCCGAAGGCTCAGCAGCGGGAGAGTGGCTAGATAATTTATGACAATAGAATTCTTAACAGCAGTGAAAATGAGTAAGACAGAGAACATGCAGTGACGTGGATAAGTCTTACAGAGATTTATTGTGTGAAAGAAGTTAGACCAAACAGATTCCATAAGATATGATTGCATTTATAGAAAGGTATAATATAGGAAATTTTCGACTATATGTCGTAGAATTATACACTACAGGGAACACTACCAGGAAAAACCATTAAATGATGTCCTACAAAATAGAGGATTGGGGTCTCTTTTGTGTCTCTGGAAGCCACTTAAGAGGCAGATAGGGCTGAGGGACATCCCCTCCCGCCACTCTGAGAAAATAGAAGAGTTTACAGGAAGTATTTCAATCCCAAAGCTGACATTGTGTGAGGGATCCTTTTTGAGAAAATAACTAAAGATCTGGCTGAAGCAACTTGATGAAGAATCAAGTTTGTTGGTCTCCCTTTGTGCCCAGTGAAGAGCATGTTGTATATTATGGACAGTTGTGCAAATCTGAATCTTTAATGCAGGGGAGAAAAGTTCATGCATTTAACTGTTGTCCATTCCATACATAACTAAACATAAATTTAAGTTCATTAGTTTTAAATATTATTTGTCAGGCTTAATCAAATTTCCATTTTGCTTCACAGTCTATAAACTCCCAGGGTCATCGCAGCATGTGTAACAGCAGCATCTCCTGCAGTGCCTTACCTTACTGAGGATTCTCAAAAAAATGATTCTGAGAGTTGTGACCCCTATACCATGAGGAAGAGCTTTGATTACACCCTGAAAACCTGGTACTGTGTCTTGGAATCTAACAGGATGAAAAAGAGCAAACTATAGGGCACCGCACTAATCTCCAAATACCAGGTAAGTTTTGTGTGATTTTCCAAATTGACAGGAACTACATCTGAGAGGTTTTTAAATATATATATATATATATTTATTTATTTGGTTGCACCAGGTCTTAGTTGTGGCAGGTGGGCTCCTTAGTTGTGGCATGTGCACTTATAGTTGTGGCATGCATGGGGGATCTAGTTCCCTGACCAGGGATTGAAATTGGGCCCCCTGCATTGGGAGTGTGGAGTCGTACCCACTGTGCCACCAGGGAAGTCCCCTTTTTTTTTTGATGTGGACCATTTTTAAAGTCTTTATTGAATTTGTTACAATATTGCTTCTCTTTTGGTTTTTTGGCCCCGAGGCATGTGGGATCCTAGCTCCCTGACCAGGAATCTAACCCACAGACCACCGTGGAAGTCCCTATCTGAGAGTTTTTTAGATCTCTTTTGAGCAGATCTTGTTGCTGCTGGAAAATCTAAAATGAACAAGGAAAGGATAAATAGAAGCAAGGAGTAGTAAGGACTGAGTAAGAAGGGGTCTGAGTAAAGTCAGTATTTACTGTTACTTTGAGGTGGTTCCACCTGGGAGGGGATCCCATCAAGGTAGGGTAGGAATTGTTTCCTCTAGGGGTACGTCATGTTCCCATGTAAACTGAGATTAATCACAGCGGGATCAAGCCCTAGACCACAATTTTCATTTCATAGTTATGAATTGGAATAGAAAGTGACCCAATGTTTGCATTCTGCAAATGTCAGCTGGCAACCTTGGTTTACTAACTGGAAAGCATTTGGATTGGTTTGACATGAAAAGTACTCACCCCTTTCCCAAACGTAAGTCCTGTGAGAACTGAAGTAATGGGATAATTAAGGATTTTTCTTTGTCTACTGTGTATTCACGGGCAAAAAGAATATTAGGGATAAACAACCAGGACCTACTATATATATATAGCACAGGAAACTATATACTCAATATTTTGTAATAACCTATAAGAAAAAGGAATCCAAAAAAATGGATACATATTAACATGTATGTGTAACTGAATCACTTTGCTGCACACCTGAAACTAACACAACACTGTAAATCAACTCTACTTCAATTAAAAAAAAAAGAATATTAGGGAATATATGAATTTCTATTAAAAAAATGGAAAAGGTAAACCCAAAATAGTGTGAGCAAGCTTTATAGTGGAAAAATTTGGTGCACAATTGTATATACATATGTGTGTATATACAATCTCAAGAAATGAAATATATTGCCTCTGCATTCAATCTGATACAATAGGATGTTTTGTTTGAAATACATAGAGGAGTTCCAGCCTCACACAGTTAATTATGAATATCCCATGAAGTCTTTGGAAGACTCCCCTATACATTCACAGGAGAATAAAACTGAGTAAAGAAACTTTAAAAAAAAAAAAAAGAGAGAGAGAGAGAGATGAAATATAATTCCAGTAGTAATATAGAAAAGCCAAAAAAAAAAAAAATAGTGCCATAAAATCCCCGAGTGTCTTACGTAAAGTAAAATCTTAAATTGAAATTATTTTTTTCTTTATTTTTTTGGCGGGGGAGGCCCGCACTGCATGAGCATGTGGGATCTTAGTTCCCCGACCAGGGATACTATTTCTGTTTTTATTTATTTATTTAGGCTGCACTGGGTCTTCATTGCTGCGTGCAGGCTTTCTCTAGTTGCGGCGTGGGGGGGCGCTATTCTTTGTTGCAGTGCGTGGTCTTCTCATTACAGTGGCTTCTCTTGTTGCGGAACATGGGCTGTAGGTGCATGGGCTTCAGTAGTTGTGGCTTGCAGGCTCTAGAGCGCAGTCTCAGTAGTTGTGGTGCACAGGCTTAGTTGCTCCGCGGCATGTGGGATCTTCCCGCAACAGGGCTCAAACCTGTGTCCCCTGCATTGGCAGGCAGATTCTTATCCACTGCGCCACCAGGGAAGTCTTATACTATTTCTAAATATCCTCAGCCATTCCTGAAGGACGCAGTAAAACTAGGTTCACAGTCTTTGTATAACTATTTACATATAGGTCCCGATTTGGCTAAATCTAATAGGGCAGTTTCTGGGTTTTTTTTTTTTTTTTAATACAATTTTTAATACATTACCTTAATCAAAACTGCCTCGGGGGCTTCCCTGGTGGTGCAGTGGTTGAAAGTCTGCCTGCCAATGCAGGGGACATGGGTTCATGCCCCGGTCTGGGAAGATCCCACATGCTGCGGAGTGGCTGGGCCTGTGTGCAGCCGCTGAGCCTGTGCGTCCGGATCCTGTGCTCCGCAACGGGAGAGGCTACAACAGTGAGAGGCCCACGTACCACAAAAAAAAAAAAGAAAAAAAAAAAAGCACAATTCTGAAAACAATGTAAAAGTAGGGTACCAGCAGACATACTCTGCCATATACACAAGACTGTAAAACTTTGCGGCTGTAACAAATGAATCTGGCAATTATCTACACACTGCTATGGAGTTATCATCAAAATGTATTTTAATTGCAGTAAAAATCAGGGTGCAGGGAACTTCCCTGGTAGTGCAGTGGTCAAGAATCCGCCTGCGGGCTTCCGTGGTGGTGCAGTGGTTGAGGGTCCGCCTGCTGATGCAGGGGGCGCGGGTTTGTGCCCTGGTCCAGGAGGATCCCACGTGCCGCAGAGCGGCTGGGCCTGTGAGCCGTGGCCGCTGAGCCTGTGCTCCGCAACGGGAGAGGCCACGGTGGTGAGAGGCCTGCGTACCGTAAAAAAAAACAAAACCCGACAGCCAATAAAGGGGACATGGGTTCGATCCCTGGTCCGGGAAGATCCCACATGCCGCAGAGCAGCTAATCCCATGCACCACAACTACTGAACCTGTGCTCTAGAGCCCGTGAGCCACAACTACTGAAGCCCGTGTGCCTAGAGCCTGTGCTCCGCAACAAGAGAAGGCACCACAATGAGAAGCCCGTGCACAGCAACGAAGAGTAGCCCCCGCTCCACGCAACTAGAGAAAGCCCAAACGCAACAACGAAGACCCAATGCAGCCAAAAATAAAATAATAAATTAATAATTTTTAAAAAATGCTGTGGAAGGGGCTAGGTGGAAGCACAGAAACCATGTAGAAGATTCTGAGTGTGAGATGATGGTGGTTCTGCCTCGGAGGGAGTAGGGTGGATGATGAAAAGTAGTCAAACGCTGGTAACTTTGGAAGGTGAAGGCAACAGGACTCCTATGTGATAGACGTGAGGAGAGAAACAGAGGCTTCGAGGATGATTCTGAGAATTTTTGCCTGGGCAACTGGAATATGAGGTGCTGTTGAAAGAAATAGGGGAGGTTGAAGTTGGAGTAGGTTTTTATTACTTTAAAAATTTTTTATTGTTTCTTTTTGTCCACACCATGTGGCTTGCAGGATCGTAGTTCCATGACCAGGGATCAAACCGCTGCCCTCGGCAGTGGAAGTGCAGAGTCTTAACCACTGGACTGCCAGCGAAGCCCCTGGAGTAGATTTTTAGGGAAATAGAAACTTTGGATACATTTTTGTATGGTACATGTGAGGTATATAGAATTAGTACTTTCTTTATTGAATTTGTTACAATATGCTTCTGTTTTATGTTTTGGTTTTTTGGCCTCAAGGCATGTGGGATCTTCACTCCCCAACCTGCATCGTAAGGCCAAGTATTAACCACTGGACCGCCAGGGAAGTCCCAGTACTTTATTTTGTTTAACAGGTAAAGAATTATGTTAGGGGAAAAATTAGGGTTGGCTTCCAAAAATGCATTTTCTATATTAAAAAATAAAGTCAAGATTTGGAAAAATAAAAGGAGCTTGGTTATGGACCTATTCAGTCTCAGGTACATGCCAGACATCTAAGGATAACGTCCAGTAGGAATTAGGTACAAGTCTGAAATTTGGGAGAAGTAACTTGGCTGAATATATCCATTTGAAAACTGTGAGATGGTATATCAGTCATAAGACAGGGTGAGATCCCACAAAAACGAAATAAGAGTTCAGGATAGGAAAGCAGGGAGTACAGAAAAGTCTCTTGAAAAACTGTCATACAAAAGTAAGAAACATGAAAGAAGCAAGGAGGATATTTGGCCAAGGAGTAGGCAGACTATTGTTTATAGAAAAGACAGTATTTACAATGCAGTTTGTAAAAGAAAAAAACAGCATCAGTGGTTCAAAATAAACGAGATCTGATTAACTACAGGGTCAGATCCAGATTGATCATTTTCTCCAGGAGGTTCTAGCCCTTGTGCTTTCCTGTTTTGGGACATGCAGGTATTGCATTACCATGTTTTCACAGTAAATTGCATCTTTAATCACCTGAAAGATGATCATCTCTATCCCAAATTATGACAGGGTTTTAAATTTCCTAAAATTTTGTTAAGGATGTTTTGCATCTATGTACATGTGGGTGTTGGTCTGCAGTTTACTATTAACAGTACTGCCTGATTTTGGTATCAAGTTAAAGCTAATCTCATAAAACTAGCTGAGAATTCCATCTTAAAAAAATAATAATAATTTGAGTGGAATTGGAATTATTTTTTCCTTAAATGTCTAGAAGTCACTAGTCATCTTGGCGTGAAATCATAGTAGGAAAAATTTAAACTACTAATTCAATATCTAAAACAGAAGGCACTTCAGATTACTCATTTCTTCCTCAGTGAACCTGAGTAGTTGAAGTATTTCAAGAAATTTTTTTCCTCAACTTCTGGTTTTTGTAGAGTTGTTGGAAAGTGTTTAAAATATCACATATAGGGACTTCCCTGGTGGCTCAGTGGTTAAGACTCCGTGCCCCCAGTGTAGGGGGCCTGGGTTTGATCCCTGGTCAGAGCACTAGATCCCACATGTATGCCGCAACTAAGAGTCTGCATGCTGCAACTAAGGAGTCTGCCTGCCACAACTAAGACCTGGCACAACAAAATAAATATCACATATAATCCTTTTAATGTCTTTAGTGCTTTCCCATCTTTCATTCTTCATATTGGTAATTTTTTTTTCTTTTTTTCTGATCTACCTAGAGATCTATCAGTTCTCTTCATCTGAAGGACAGTTTTGGAGTTCGCTGATTTTTCTCTATTTTCTATTACCTATTTTATTAATTTCTGCTCTTTATTCTTTCTTTCCTTTTGCCTACTTTGGTTTTTAAATTTTTTTAAATCAAAGGGCATGGTTTATTTACCTGTTTATCTGTTTATTTATGGATGGCTGTGTTGGGTCTTCGTTGCTGTGCATGGGCTTTCTCTAGTTGGAGTGAGTGGGGTCTACTCTTTGTTGCAGTGCGTGGGCTTCTCATTGTCCTGGCTTCTCTTGTGGAGCACAGGCTCTAGGTGCGCAGGTTTCAGTAGTTGTGGCACATGGGCTCAGCAGTTGTGGCGCATGGGCTTAGAGCACATGAGCCACAACTCGAGCCCACGTGCCACAAATACTGAAGCCCATGTGCCTAGAGCCCATGCTCCACAAGAGAAGCCATCGCAGTAAGAAGACTGCACACTGCAATGAAGAGTCCCCAGTCGCCTGAACTAGAGAAAGCCCACGTGCAGCAACGAAGACCCAAGGCAGCCAAAAATAAATTTTTTTAAAAAAGTCTTAAAAAAAAAAATTTGCTGAGAATTTCCCAAACCATCAAATCTTGTGTCTTTTCTGTTTTTCAAGTCTTCCCTATATTTATTTTTCCCTATCCCATTTTACTATAATCAGTAAGAAGAAACGAGGCCACAACTTTCCACACTTTTTAGAAATGTCCTCAGCTAAATGTCCATAAAAAGACTTGCACATGAATACTTGCAGCAGCTTTATTTTTAATATTTGGAATCTGGAGGGGTGGACCTCCAAATATCATTTAAGATAAATTGATATGGTGTGATATATCCATACAGAACATTACTCAGCAATAAACAAAATGAGCTATGGATGATTCTCAAAATAATCAGGTTGCAAGACAGGAGACAAAAATAAACATTTAAGTTCCACTTAAATAGAATTCTAGAAAAGGCAATTTTATCTATACTGAAAGTCAATCAATGGTTGCCTAGGGATGGTAGGGAAAGTATTAGGAAAGGCACAGAGAAAGGGTGATGGATATATCCAGTATCATGACTAGATGATTTCAAATGTGTATACATATATTAAGGCTTACCAAACTGTACAGTGTGTGCAGTATACTGCATGTTGACTACAGTTCTATTCTCAGTCCCAGGGTTCCTGCCTATGCAGCAAAGACATCAGCTGAAGAGCCCAAGGAGGCACAGAAATTGAGGAAAATTACATTCTTTGCTCTGCCACTGACCCTGGTGGGGTCAGTGAGACAGCCCCAGAGAGCATGACCATCTCCATACATGATCTCATCCAGCAACAGTGACTTCAATGTTTATGGATGTGTTTTTAGCATGGGCACACCCATTCTCATTTGCAGCAGTCTCTCCAATCCCAATTATTCACACCCAGTGTTTCTGTATCAATTTTGTTTCCTCCCTGGACACAGTAAGTCTTACAGCCAGTGACTCCTGTACCAGATTCTGGCCTTCAAGGCATATGGCACTTGGCAAGTCCTGAGGAACAGCTGCCCCTCAACAGTGCCAGGGAATGTGCGATATATTGTGAAAACAAGACACTGAAGCCATGCTGCTCCCAAACATGTTGTTGGTTGTTACAATACCACCCTCCTCAAGGTGATGTCTGGACCCTCTAATAACTCTGAAATCCAGACAAAATCAAGCCCACAAAGCCCTGAATTTTCACCCAAGCTTTTGTCAGCAAAGGAAATTAACACCAAGATTGGACTGAGAACTGTTCTCTGCCAACCTGCTGTTCCATTTGAGGCACACAGTTGAGAGCCCACCACAAACAGTTTACCTCTTCAGTTTGGCAGAGTCTAATGGTTTCTAATTTCTAAACCACTCCAGCCACTAAAAAGAACCTCCGAGGTTAAAGGTGGCTTAGATAATAATTTATTTATTATTACCACACAAACCAGAGCAACATGAGGCAAGTAGTTATCCAGCTGGGTGACTTGGAGGATGGAAAAATGCATCACAAGTATCACATGAGACCAACAATGTCCATGAATAAAGTAAAACTTTTCTGCTACCAGAACACAGCTCAGGTCCTCTTGGCTAAAGGTGGATCATGTCCACACCTTTTCCGGTCAGAGGGGAGCAAATGAGGACCACCTTTTTTTTTTTTTTTTTTTTTTTTTGCAGTACACGGGTCTCTCACTGTTGTGGCCTCTCCAGTTGCAGAGCACAGGCTCCAGACGCGCAGGCTCAGCGGCCACCCAGCCGCTCCGCGACACGTGGAATCTTCCCGGACGGGGGCACGAACCCGCGTCCCCTGCATCGGCAGGCGGACCCTCAACCACTGCGCCACCAGGGAAGCCCGAGGACCACCATTTAATTCAGGTTTCTTATGGTTTCCTCCAGGGATTGAAGAGAGTATGAAGTTCTGCCTCCCCTAAGAATATTACGGTAATCAAGCTGGTAGAGTTGAGATGGTTTCAGCCACAGGCACTGACACTAACAAATATGGCAAGGAACCTGAGCAGGTCTGAAAGTGCAACACAGCCCCTGAAAGCTTCGCCTGCACCTGGCATTCATAAAATACTCCACAGTATTAATGTCCAGATATATGTGGTTTCACATGATTGATGTCTCCCTCTCTAAAGGCAGTTACAGAGCTCCTCGCCATGAGTTCTGTTGTGTTGGAAGCACTCCTAAAGCCTTCTGGCAGTGTGAACCTTCTGGTGCCTAATGAGATGGGAGCTTAAGCTATACGATTTCCCACATTCATTGCATTCATATGGCCTTTCTCCAGTGTGAACTTTTTGGTGCCGAACAAGGTGGGACGTTCTGATGAAATCTTTCCCACATTTGCTGCACACAAAAGGCCTTTCACCTGTGTGAACTCTCTGGTGTGCAATAAAGTCAGAGCTTCGACTAAAGAATTTCCCACATTCAATGCACTCAAAAGGCCTTGCCTCAGTATGAATTCTCTGGTGTTTAATGAGGGTGTACTTGTGGCCAAAGGATTTCCCACATTCACTGCAAACATAAGGATTTTCTCCAGTGTGGATACTCTCATGCTGAACAAGTGTGGATTTGTGTCTGAAGACCTTCCCACAATCGTGGCACTTATAAGGCCTTGCTCCATTGTGAACTCTCTGGTGTACAATTAGGTTGGAGTGATGACTGAAGTATTTGCCACATTCGCCACACTTATAAGGCATTTCTCCAGTGTGAATTCTTTTGTGCTGAGTAAGGTTGTCCTTGCGGCTAAAGGCTTTTCCACATTCACTGCACTCATAAGGCCTTTCTCCTGTGTGGATTCTCTGGTGCTGGACAAGTGTGGCTTTGCGGCTGAATGCTTTCCCACATTCACTGCACTCATAAGGCTTTTCTCCAGTATGGATTCTCTGGTGCTGGACAAGTGTATCTTTGCGACTGAAAGCTTTCCCACATTCACTGCACTTGTAATGCATTTGTCCAATGTGATAGGCCTCCCCGCTCTCAGTGCTCCTTGTTTTCCTCTTGTTGGGGGTGGCCTTTTGCTGGTGACTGCCCAAACTGGTCTGGAAGTTCTTCTGCTCCTCCTCACATGCAAAGGGCTTCTCTGACAGGTAATGTTCTTCACAAGCCCTACAGTTCTTCACAAATGGTGTCTTGCCTTTGTCTCCTCTTAAGAGTTTCTCTACATTGTACAGCTTCTGGTGCTGGTCAAAGTTTGCACTGAAGCAGAACTGTCTCCCACATGCCCCACATGTGTAAGGTTTCAGTCCATGGTGTGTTTCTTGGTGTTCATCCAGGTGCAAAATATCTTTCAAGATTGGTCCACATAAGTCACAAGAGTGAGCCATCTGGGTTGATGAATCTGCCTTGAAAGTATGAACATGTGACACTGCTACAGAAACACTCTGCTCAGAAGGTGCCTCTTCATTCTCCACTCCATGCCAACAACCTGAAAGCAGAAAAATGCTTAACAGCATGCTTACTTCAGTGGGAGTGGGCAATCCCATCACAAATGTGTATCTAGCATCTAGCATACCCAAATTGAGTCCACAGGGTTGCTGGCAGGACAACAGCTTCAGGATTAAGTTAAAGAAAGGGCTGCTGTGCAATACTGGACTCTGTGGGTCACAGAATGGGGAAGGCCTTACAACAAAGACACAGGATGGGGTGTAGCTAAGGGAGAAGAGGCAGGCAAGATCTCCAACTCACACCTTGCAAATGACTTTTAGAAGGACCTTGACTATTGGTGACAGGTGAGTACTATCCAGAAATACTATGTCCAGGACCAGAAAATGTGATTTAAAATGAGTAACTTGTATTCAAAAACTAAGAACATGTTTATGTTTCATGACACATTAGCATTGTCCAACAGATGAGAGCACCACAGAGGGAGCAGTAGAGAGCACTGATGAGTGGGGTGGGCAGCCCTGGGTCACAGACCCGAATAGAAGTGGCAAGTATGTAAAGAATCCAGAATGGGGATATGCCAGGCCTATAGCCTGGGCACCAAACAGCAGTGGGCATAGGACAGGTTTCTGGTGCTATTTGAACCCATCCTTGAAGTTATATCCTGCCCAGGCTCCCACTCACCAGGGCCTGTCCATGTCTTTTGCTTTGGCTAGTCAGGACCTCTTAATCAGGCACTCATCTTTCCCCTGCTACAGTTCGGCAACCACAGAGGATCTAGAAGATACAAGTCACACAGGAAAGACAGGGCAAGCGAATAGGAAAGCAATGGCCTAGGATAGCCCACCCAGAAGAGATTAAATACAAAATGAAAACCTTAAAGGAACAATCCAGTGGGCCCCACAAGCAGTGACCATAACTGTAATTCATGACAGAGATAGGCCCAAGGGAATGTCAATTAAAGAAAGGGGACATAATCTGGAGCAAAAAGGCATCATGAGTGTAGACAGAGCCATCCACCCAGGAAGAGGCCGGGCAGGGTAGTATCCACTGGGCTGACCATAAGACTCTTGACCTTCAAATCCTTCCTGGCAATTTTGGGGTAACAGAAGTCAGGAAGCATAGGGAGCATACCCAACCAAGACCTGACACCCAGACGATGTATGTGAGGGAGTGCCCACAGTCCAGCTATAGGAAAGAAATCACAACTTCTAGGGGAAAAACAGGAAAGGATATGCAGGGCCTTACCCAGGAAAACCATAAAAGCAAAGCACAGAAGGCACTGCATTGTGATATGAGAGTCTCTGAGCTTTATCAAGAGGTCCTCATTGCTCCCAGGAAAAATACACAAACACACCCTCAAAAGTCACATGATCCTACATGAACAGGACAACAGCACAAGGGCAGCCTCTCTTCCCAGGATTCCCAGTGTATCCACCACACTTTCACATTCCTCCCCAGCTCCCCAACTCAAAACAAGACAGCAGGCCCTGGTGTAATTGATGCCTCATTAATCATTTCACCCAACCTAGAACAACAAGCAAGTGGACAGATAGACATTGTATAGTCTGGGCCTGGCAGGCAGGAACCAACCCTTCTCCAGCCAGCTAGTTCCCATGGGATCCAGAGATTATGCCTCTCATACACAAATTTGAGCTCCCTGTTCCCCTTAAAACCCTCAGTACCTGAGCCCCCAGGCCATGAATTCAGATTCCATCTCCAGGGACACATCACTCTTTAGACCACACCTCCCTCGTTATCTAAGAAGGCTCCCAAAGTAGGTACCTCGCAGATGTAAACCTGCACATGGCATCCAGAGAATGCTTGGTTGATGCATCCAGGATTACATTCAGCCCCAGTCAACGGGCCTTCACTGCCATAGGTATTTCCGAACTCAGCTTTTAATTTCTTCCTTGATTAAACTTCAGCAATTCAGAAGCACATGCAGATTATCAGATAAAGCCAGACCTTTTCCACCTTGCTACTGCATGCTGGGGAAACTATACCCTCATCAGTCACAGGCTTAACACTTACCACTAAACTCTCATCCAAAGCCCATACCCACTGGCCTTCTACCCCAAGCACAGTGGCTCTGCAGCTGACCCTATTTAGCTCTGAACTAACCTACCAGCTCGATTAAAACTCCCTAGTCCCCACCAAAGGTCACCACAAAACCTGAAAAGCACACGGAGAGGGGAATAAGCGCCAGCTTTGGTCTTTCATGTCATCTCTATTACTGCTTTACCTCAGCATTCATCTCACTTCTACTTTTTCTCTTTCATCAACTGCCAGATCCTATTTTCCCTGCTCACCATGGACACTAACCTCCCTTTTCTTGCCTCTAAGGTAACTCTTACTTCCACTCCACTGTGCCCACTTCCTTTCCAGACCCCCAAAGGCACTGCCACCATGACATAAAGGTTCTCTCTCTAAATCTGATACACAGCTCTACCCTAATCACATACTGGCTGTCACCTTGTGGATGTCTCCAACTTGAATCCCTCCTCTGAACTCCATACCCATGTGTCCAGCTGTCCACTTGATACATCAACTCAGATGTCTTTGGACCACTGCAGAT
Organism: Kogia breviceps; assembly: GCF_026419965.1. Lineage (NCBI taxonomy): Eukaryota > Metazoa > Chordata > Mammalia > Artiodactyla > Physeteridae > Kogia > Kogia breviceps. The sequence continues at coordinate 1,108,013 of NC_081327.1, forward strand.
TCAACATTCAAAACCTAACTCTGGATATTAACCTCTGAAAGTTACTCTCACCACCAACTTCACTATTTCAATTGAGAATTTTTTCTTCCTTATGTCTTCTCAGGCAAAAAACTGTGGGGTCATCTGTCACTCTTCCCGGTCTTTCTCTCATGCTCCACATCAGAAAATCTAGTTGGTCCTACTTTAAAAATAAAAACAAACCCCACCAGAATCCAAGCACTTTTCTCTTACCCCCGTAGCCACCACTCTGGCCCAGCCATCATCAGCAGTCCTCTTTACTACCCCCATAGTCTTCACTGTGCAGCCAGAGAAACCCTGACCAGAATAAGATCACTCCCTTCTCTGGTCCAAACTTTCCATGGGTCCCACCCCTTTCAGAACAGAAGCCCAGCTCCACAGGCTGCCATTTCAGAGCTGAAACCTGTCCCCTGCTATCTGATCACTACACATAATGGAGAAATAAAGTTCCCTGAACAAGACCAGTTCAGTCTCAAATGATGTATCTGCATATGCTGGTTCCCATGGGCACTGTTCCATACTTCTTCCCATTGCTTGCTGGAAATGGAAACCCTTCCATATAATTCCAGAATAGTTTGCAGGGCACAAGGCCTTTGGTGACACCAGGATCCCCAAACCCAATGGCAGGCAGAAAGGTAGGTTAAGATTCCCAAGACACCATTATCTGCCATGATGGGTTGCCAAGATCATGGAGAGGTACGCTAGGCTGACTGAGAACCTGCACACTTGCACTCACCTATGCAGGGATCTTAATCGCTTCTGCCACCACAGCAATCTGGCAGGAAGAGGGAGCTGGGAGTGGCAGGTTACCACTGTGGGATTTCAAAGACTGAACTGTTCCTCTCACCCTCACCCTGCCCTTTGGTGAGGATGATTTCAGATTGTCTAACTTAAGATACTCAGACCTTAGTGCTGCCTCCTACCAGCTATGTGACCATGATCCAAGATTTCTCTGTGTTCTCACATACAAAGCAGGGATAATGGTGGTATCCACCTAATAGGGCTGTTTGTATCAGACGTGTTATTACGCGTCAAGTACCTTTGAATTAACTTTTACCGTCCACATGCTTAACAGTTTTGCAAATGTTTTTGGTTTGAATGAAGTATGTAATAGGTTCTTTTAAATTCTGGGTTTGTCTTTAAGTCTTTAATGAAACTTGATATTTAAGACTTCTCATTGTAATCAAATACTTAGAGACAAGTTTTTCAATCAATTAAGCAGTGGTATAAATTTATCATACCTTAACATTTTTAATTTTTAATGCCTGCTAATGTATACTTGCCAGGTATACACTAGATCCTTTCACCAAACCAGCCTACCTGGTATACATTCCTCTGAAGGTGAGCATGCTGGTGGCCCTTCATTAGAGGTGTTCATCATCTCTCCTCAACTGAGGAGTCAGGGAACTGATGTAACAGTGCCCTGGATTGGGGTGGGGCTACTCCACTAGCCTGGCTGACTTTTCCTTGGCTCCACAGAGGGGGCATGCTGAGTCCACAGAGTGGCAAATTTATAGCACCTTACACCTTGCTCTCCATCTCAGGTCAGGTTCCTAATACCCTACAGCCCTCTCCTCCTGCTAACACCAGCCACAACCCTTTCATATTCCAGGACCTCTCCTTTCTGGAGGAAATCTCAGGGACATCCACCCCTTTTCCCTGTACTCTTTCACCCCAGGGACCACATAAAATAACAACCTTCACATTCTCCCCCTAAATCTCATCTCCAGGCTTTGATAAGACCTCATTCCTCAGAGGTCTCCAGCCCAGCTTGCTCTGCAGAACTCCAGACCAGCATATCCAAATGCCCATGTGACGCCTCTACTGTGAAACACTATGGATTTATCAAGTCCTAAGTCCAACTCCTGTTCCCCCTGAAAGGTGCTTCCCTCGTCCAACTTACCCATTTCCATTCTTTCAGATGTTCAGGTGAAAAACAAAACAAAACTTGGGTGGTCCTTCACATCCCTTTCTCATTCACAGCCGTATCTAACGCACCAGAAAATTCTGTTGGTTCTATCTTTAAAATCTCTCCAGAATTTAATGATTTATCCAGTTCCAATCCCCCCCCTGCCACTGTTCTGGTACAGCCACCACCACAACGTTCCTGGAGTTTGTGGCCTCCTCACCGGTCTCCCTGTCTCCATCCTCATCATCTCCACCCCACCCTAGTTTGTTTTCCCCTGCGCTTTAGGAATACTTTTTAAAAAATCCCTGATCACACCATGTTCCTCCACGGCTCCCAACATCCTCCTAATGAAAGCACTCGCCTCACCCTGACGTTCCAGGCATGACTACTACTCACACTCTCTGCTCCCTGAAGATGTGAGCACCCCAGTCTCTCGAAAGTTCCCGACTCAGTGACAACCCCAAGTCTTTGCTCCTGCTAGTGGCTCGGCGGGGTACCACTCTTAAACGTCTCACCACACTGGCTATTAGAAATGGCGGCTCCATCCACAAACGACCTGGACCCCGGGCCACAAGGGTCTCAATAGGCACCACTCACTCGGGGTCCTACGATTCGAAGGTGGGGGGCGGGACGCGTCAAGATCCGGGGAACGCAGCACTCACCTAAGCGGGTCCGTCCCCAAGGCCGCCGCCATCACAGTCTGGACCACACAGATTCGGGAGGGATCCCACGTCGGAAACCGGGCATAGCCGTCGCTCGGCCAGGCGGAGGAATTCTCGCGAGCGCTACCACCACCGAGCCACTCTGCATCGAGGACAGGGTAGCCACTCGCGCCTTCTCACTTTCCGTCACCTCTGAATCGAACCACAGCTCCCGACGTTATGCTCCGATGGGTCGACCAAGAGCCAACAAAATGTCCGCCGCGAAGATGCCGGAAGTCCCTCCCAGACGACTTCCGCACATACGGAAATGTCCTAAGAGTACCGCCGCTGCGCGGCGCACGGGCTTCTGGGTAATGTAGTTCTCATTGAGCCACCGGCCGCAGCGACTCGTTGACGCCCTCGCGTGGAACCACAAGGGACGCTGGGGCCTCGCGGCTCCGAGGACGGGGCGGAGCTTCACTCGTCTTAAGAAGTCCGCGCCCACTTTCCGTGTAGAGTACTCTGCAAGGATCGAAGAAATGTTCCCTCAGATATTCCCCAAAGCTACAAAACCTAATGGACATAACCACATCAGATGTCACTTTGAGTCCACTCATATTTCCTTGTTTTTTAAATACTTACAGATGGAAGAGAGAAGCAAAGATGCAATTATGAAAAAATAAGTAAATTATACGATATGCTGTATGATGATAGGTGCCTTGGGGGGGAAAGCTGGATTTCAGGGAAGAGCAGGGAATGAGACGGTGTAATATTAAATATAATAATGAGAAACCTCATGGATACTTCAGGCAAGACTTGAAAAATGATGAAGAATTAAGTCACGTGGCATTTTTGTGCATACCCAAGAACTGTATCAGCCAGAGTCATGTCCTAAGCAAAGCCAGGTGCTGATGCCCATGGAACTAGGTGAGTGAGGAAGGGAGTTTTAAAAAGGTCAGGGACTTCCCTGGTGGCAGAGTGGTTAAGAATCCTCCTGCCAATTCAGGGGACACAAGTTCAAGCCCTGGTCCAGGAAGATCCCACATGCCATGGAGCAACAAAGCCCGAGGGCCACAGCTACTGAGCCTGCGCTCTAGAGCCTGCAAGCCACAACTACTGAAGCCAACGCGCCTAGAGCCCATGCTCTGCAACAAGAGAAGCTACCACAATGAGAAGTCTGCCAAAATAAATAAGTAAATTTATAGGGAAAAAAAAAAAAAGAGGAGGTCAGAGGGACTTCCCTGCTGTTCTAGTGTGTAAGACTCCACACTGCCAATGCAGGGAGCCTGGGTTCCATCCCTGGCTGGGGAACTAGATCCCACACATGTGCCACAACTAAAGATCCCACATGCTGCAACTAAGACCTAGCGCAGCCTAAATAAATAAATATTTTTTTAAAATTCAAGAAACATAAAAAGGATGTCGAGAGGAACATGGGCTAAAGGCCTGTGAAGTGCCTCAGGGTCTTGTAAAACTTCTGAATTTTCTTTTTTTTTTTTTTTTTACAGGAATACTATAAGATTTTTATTATAGGTGAATTGGACATAAAATTATAAACTGTCATTTTTAACCCTCAGTTACTTTTTTTACTGTTGATAGACTTAAGTACAAAACATCTTTAAAAAGTATGGTTCTTGAATGATGGCATATACACCAGGTTAGTAACAACTAACCTTCTAAAAAATATGTCTGTGGAAAAGCTTCCAAATGAATGCAATTTCAATATCACTTTTAACAGATTTAAGTTATATCTATTCTGGCACTAGTAACAGCATTCTTTGATGGTAGCTCACTATAAGATATTGTATTAGAAATACGTAAATTAAGCAACTGCTTCTTATGATATGCATCATTTTCCTGGTTGGTGTGTTCATCCAGAGATTTCCTTATACAGTCCTTTAGTTCATCAATTCCTTCCCCAGTAACTGCAGAGATGGGGATGATGTGTTGGAACTCCACGGTCCTCTCTGGAATCATGTTTTTTTCAAATAAATGCAAAAAATCTTTAGGATTCTGGAGTTGGTTCATCAGTACATGGAATTTATCTTGGGCATCTGGCAAGTCCATTTTATTAACTGCCAGGAGTGCAGGTTTTGTCTGAAGTTCCTCTCTGTACAACTCCAATTCTTTTGAAAGCAGTAGTATGGTTTCAAAGGCAGTTCTGTATTGAGTTTGGGAAGAAAGCTGAAATCCAGAAACATCAACAACAAAAAGTAGTTGTTTAGTTCTTTCTATATGCTTGAGGAATTTGTGGCCCATCCCTTTGTTCATATGTGCTCCTTCTATTAAACCAGGAAGATCAGCTACTGATATCTGTTTGAAATCACTATACATAATTTTTCCGAGTTCAGGCTTTAATGTTGTAAATGCATAATCTGCAATTGCAGGTTTTGCATGAGAAATCTTACTTAGCAAAGAGGATTTTCCAGCATTTGGGAATCCCACTAAGCCTATATCAGCTATAAGTTTTAGATCAAGGTGAATTACTCGTTTCTGGCCTTTCAATGGTAAGAAATTTGTAAGTAATTTACCACCAAGACCTCCTTCAGCTACCAAAATTCTGTCTTTCTCTTTATTGAGTTCTCCTATAATTTTACCATTTTCATCAGTTATTGAAATACCCACGGGTACAGGAATTTCACAGTCTTTTCCTTTGGAGCCTTTCAGTGCACTAACTCGACTGTTTGCTCCTTCTCCAGCCACAAACCGTTTCTGAGGATATTTATCTTTAAGTCGTTTTAAAGTCATTTTGTTATGGGCTACAACCCAGACGTCACCACCTTTTCCACCTTCTCCACCTAAGCGAGGGTAGCCCATTCCACCACTTCCTCCCCTAGTGAAGAGTCTCAGGTTATCAATGAAGTCTCCATACTTTCTGAGCAACACCCGACTGCAGGTCACCATGCCCGCGATGGGCGAGCACTCACACCCGCGGAAGCTGTTCGCACCGAAGTCTGAATTTTCTTTAAGTAAAAGGAGGAGTCTTTCCAGGATTTTAGTCAAAGATGGACACTACCTGACTCATAGTTTTAAGGGTCATATTGGCTGGAGAGTTGAGAATAGACTGAAAAAAAACAAGCATAGGATAGAGAAAATCAGTTAGATGACCACTGCAAAAATCCAGGTAGAGGATGGTGCTAATCAGGCTGGGGGCAGGCACGGTGATGAAAAGTGGTGAGACTCATGATATATTTTGAAAGTGGACCCAATCAGATTTCCTATGGGGCTGGTTCTGTGGTATGAGAAAAAAAATGACTCAAGGATGATCCCTAGATTTTTTAGTCTCAGCAACTGGAAGGATGGGGTTGGCATCGACTGAAAATGGGAAAGCTGTGGCCAGAGCAGAATTAAAAGAAAGCTCACACACTGAAAACACCAAATGCTGGTGAGGATGTTTAGCAACAGGAACTCTCATTCATTGCTGGCTGGAATGCAAGTGGCACAGCCACTTTGCAAGACAGTCTGGCAGTGTCTTAAAAAACTAAACATACTTACCATACAATCCAGAAATTTTGTTCCTTGGTATTTACCTAAAGGAATTGAAAACGTTTGTCCACACAAAATCCTGCACATCATGGATGTTTATAGCAACTTAATTCATAACTGTCAATGTTCCATCTTGGAAGCAAGCAAGATGTCCAGGAGGTGAATGGATAAATAAACTGTGGTACATACAGACAAGGAAATACTATTCAGCTCTAAAAAGAAATGAGCTATCAAGCCACGACAAAACATGGAGGAAACTTAAATGCATATTACTAAGGCAAAGAAGCCAATGTGAAAAGGTTACGTACTGTATGATTCCAACTCTGACATTCTGGACAAGGCAAACCTATGGAGACAGTAAAAATATCAGTGGTTATCAGGCCTTAGGCAGGAGGGAGGGATAAAAAGGTGGAGAATTTTTAGGGCAGTGAAACTCATCTGAATAGAACTCTAATGGTGGATTGCAGTGTAAGCCCTGACAGTTGTTTTATTTTCTTTTTTGTAACTCAAGTGCCTGACATAAACTTTGTTTGCCAAGGCATCAAAGAGGCATCCACTTCAAAGATGGCTATCTGGAATAAACAACATTGCCAGCCAGGTGTTTAGATAAACAGCCAGGTTGCCTTTCCCACTGGGGCTCCTTTGCTTTAGGAGCTGTTGGTTGATTTCAGTAACTGACCATTTGGGCTACTTGTATTTTCTCTTCCTGTGCTTTAAACTCCTACTCTTATGTTTTAATTTCCCCAATAAATAGTGAGGCCATGAAACCCTACACCCCCACTTTCGACCACAAAAGCAGAACCCCAGGCCCACGTATTCTCTCTCTCTCCCCTCGACCTTGCTATGTGGATCCGGATGTGCTATCTAATCTCCAGGTTTGTAAATAATAAACCTATATGGACTTCCCTGGCAGTCAATTGGTTAAGACTCCACGCTTACACTGCAGGGGGCACAGGTTCGATCCCTGGTCAGGGAACTAAGATTCCACATGCTGCACGGCCAAATAATAACAATAAATAATTAAATGTAGTAAAAAACTGTTTAAAAATAATAATAAACCTGTATTTTTTTTCAGTTTCCTGGATATTGCTGAAGGGCATCTTGCAATCAAAATAAGAACCACAAGAGCCAGTCCAACCACAACATTCCTCACTGACAGACTGAGACCAGCTCAGAACAATGGATACATGCCACTATACATTTATCCAAACACATAAAATGTACACCAAGGGTAAACCCTAATGTAAACCATGGTCATTGGGTGATAATGTGTCATTTTAGGTTCATCAATTGTAACAAATATATCACTCTAGTGGGGGGTGTTGATAATGGGGGAGGTAATGCATATATGGGGGCATGGGGTATATGGGAAATTGCTGTACGTTCCTGTCAATTTTGCTGTCAACCTAAAACTGCTCTAAATAAATAGAGTTAAAAAATTTTTTTTAATGAAAGCTGAGAAGTTTGAAGGTGTTGAGTCTGTGATGTCTACCAGATGTCCAGGAATAGGTTACAAAGTAGATCATTAGACAATCACTGGATTTTTGGATGGAGATATACATTTGGAAGTTTTGAGCTTAAAATGATATTTACAACCATGCCATTGCATAAGATTACCAATAGAACGTGTATAGGTTGTGTTAAAGTCCCCTACTATGATTGTATTACTGTCGATTTCCCCTTTTATGGCTGTTAGTATTTGCCTTATGTATTGAGGTGCTTCTATGTTGGGTGCATAAATATTTACAATTGTTTTATCTTCTTGGATCAATCCCTTGATCATTATGTAGTGTCCTTCTTTGTCTCTTGTAATAGTCTTTATTTTAAAGTTTATTTTGTCTGGTATGAGAATTGCTACTCCAGCTTTCTTCTGATTTCCACTTGCATGGAATATCTTTTTCCATCCCCTCACTTTCAGTCTGTATGAGTCCCTAGGTCTGAAGTGGGTGTCTTGTAGACAGAATATATATGGGTCTTGTTTTTGTATCCATTCAGCCAGTCTGTGTCTTTTGGTGGGAGCATTTAATCCATTTATATTTAAGGTAATTATCGATATTTATGTTCCTATTCCCATTTTCTTGTTTTCAGTTTGTTATTATAGGTCTTTTCCTTCTCTTGTGTTTCTTGCCTAGAGAAGTTCCTTTAGCACTTGTTATAAAGCTGGTTTGGAGGTGCTGAACTCTCTCAGCTTTTGCTTGTCTGTAAAGGTTTTAATTTCTCCATCAAATCTGAATGAGATCCTTGCTGGGTACAGTAATCTTGGTTGTAGGTTTTTCTCCATCACTTTAAATATGTCCTGCCACTCCCTTCTGGCTTGCAGAGTTTCTGCTGAAAGTTCAGCTGTTAACCTTACAGGGATTCCCTTGTGTGTTATTTGTTGTTTTTCACTTGCTGCTTTTAATATGTTTTCTTTGTATTTAATTTTTGATAGTTTGATTAATATGTTTCTTGGCGTGTTTCTCCTTGGCTTTATCCTGTATGGGACTCTCTGTGCTTCCTGGACTTAACTATTTCCTTTCCTATATTAGGGAAGTTTTCAACTATAATCTCTTCAAATATTTTCTCAGTCCCTTTGTTTTTCTCTTCTTCTTCTGGGACCCCTATAATTCAAATGTTGGTGTGTTTAATGTTGTCCCAGAGGTCTCTGAGACTGTCCTCAGTTCTTTTCATTTTTTCTTTATTCTGCTTTGCAGTAGTTATTTCCACTATTTTATCTTCCAGGTCACTTATCCATTCTTCTGCCTCAGTTATTCTGCTATTGATCCCTTCTAGAGTATGTTTAATTTCATTTATTGTGTTGTTCATCATTGCTTGTATCCTCTTTAGTTCTTCTAGGTCCTTGTTAAATGTTTCTTGCATTTTCTCTATTCTATTTCCAAGATTTTGGATCATCTTTACTATCATTATTCTGAATTCTTTTTCAGGTAGACTGCCTATTTCCACTTCATTTGTTAGGTCTGGTGGGTTCTTACCTTGCTCCTTCATCTGCTGTTTTTCTCTCTTTCCATTTTGCTTATCTTACTGTGTTTGGGGTCTCCTTTTCGCAGGCTGCAGGTTCATAGTTCCTGTTGTTTTTGGTGTCTGTCCCCAGTGGCTAACGTTGGTTCAGTGGGTTGTGTAGGTTTCCTGGTGGAGGGGACTAGTGCCTGTGTTCTGGTGGATGAGGCTGAATCTTGTCTTTCTGGTGGGCAGGTCCACATCTGGTGGTGTGTTTTGGGGTGTCTGTGGCCTTATTATGAGTTTAGGCTGTGTTCCTGTCTTGCTAGTTGTTTGGCATAGGGTGTCCAGCACTGTAGCTTGCTGGTCGTTGAGTGAAGCTGGGTGTTGGTGTTGAGGTGGAGATATCTGGGAGATTTTCGCCGTTTGATATTACGTGGAGCTGGGAGGTCTCTTGTGGACCAGTGTCCTGAAGTTGGCTCTCCCACCTCAGTGGCACAGCCCTGACGCCTGGCTGGAGCACCAAGAGACTGTCCTCCACATGGCTCAGAATAAAAGGGAGGAAAAATAGAAAGAAAGAAAGACAGAGGATAAAATAAAATAAGATAAAATAGTTATTAAAATAAAAAATAATTATTAAGAAAAAAATTTTAAAAAACAAAAACACACAAAAAAACCATGGACGGACAGAACCTTAGGACAAATGGTGAAAGCAAAGCTATACAGACAAAATCTCAAACAGAAGCATACACATACACACTCACAAAAAGAGAAAAAGGGGAAAAAATAATCTATCTTGCTCCCAAAGTCCACCTCCTCAATTTGGGATGATTCGTTGTCTATTCAGGTGTTCCACAGATGCAGGGTACATCAAGTTGATTGTGGAGCTTTAATCCGCTGCTTCTGAGGCTGCTGGGAGAAATTTCCCTCTCTCTTCTTTGTTCGCACAGCTCCCGGGGTTCAGCTTTGGACTTGGCCCCGCCTCTGCGTGTAGGTCACCTGAGGGCGCCTGCTCAGACAGGACGGGGTTAAAGAAGCCACTGATTCGGGGGCTCTGGCTCACTCAGGCCGGGGGAAGGAAGGGGTACAGAGTGTGGGATAAGCCTGCGGCAGCAGAGGCCAGCAGGATGTTGCACCAGCCTGAGGCACACCATGTGTTCTCCCGGGGAAGTTGTCCCTGGATCACGGGACCCTGGCAGAGGCGGGTTGCACAGGCTCCGGTGTGGGGATGTGTGGATAGTGACCTGTGCTCGCACACGGGCTTCTTGGTGGCTGCAGCAGTCTCATGCCCGTCTCTTGGGTCCATGCTGATAGCCGCAGCTCACGCCCATCTTGAGCTCCTTTTTCTTTTTTTTTTTTTTGGTATGCGGGCCTCTCACTACTGTGGCCTCTCCTGTTGTGGAGCACAGGCTCTGGACACACAGGCTCAGTGGCCATGGCTCACAGGCTCAGCCGCTCCACAGCATGTGGGATCTTCTCGGACCAGGGCATGAACCCGTATCCCCTGCATCAGCAGGCGGACTCTCAACCACTGCACCACCAGGGAAGACCCTTGAGCTCCTTTAAACTGCGCTCTTAATCCCCTCTCCTTGCACACCAGGAAACAAAGAGGCAAGAAAAAGTCTCGTCTCTTCGGCAGCTCCAGACTTTTCCGGGACTTCCTCCCGGCTGGCCGTGGAGCAGGCTGTGTTCACTCCACCAACCCGTCCTCTCCCTGGGATCTAAGCTCTGAAGCCGAAGCCTCAGCTCCCAGCCCCCGCCTGTCCCAGCGGGTGAGCAGACAAGCCTCTTAGGCTGGTGAGTGCTGGTCAGCACTGATCCTCTGTGCGGGAATCTCTCTGTTTTGCCCTCCACACGCCTGTTGCTGCGCTCCCCTCTGTGGCTCTGAAGCTTACCCCCTCCGCCACCCAGTCTCCGCCCGTGAAGGGGGCTTGTAGTGTGTGGAAACCTTTCCTTCTTCACAGCTCCCTCCCACTGGTGCAGGTCCCGTCCCTATTCTTTTTTTTTTTTTTTTTTTTTGCGGTATGCGGGCCTCTCACTGTTGTGGCCTCTCCCGTTGCGGAGCACAGGCTCCGGATGCACAGGCCTAGCGGCCATGGCTCACGGGCTTAGTTGCTCCGTGGCATGTGGGATCCTCCCGGACCAGGGCACGAACCCGTGTCTCCTGCATCGGCAGGCGGATTCTCAACCACTGCGCCACCAGGGAAGCCCTCGGTCCCTATTCTTTTGTCTCTGTTTTTTCTTTTTTCTGTTGCCCTACCCAAGTACGTGGGGAATTTCTTGCCTTCTGGGAGAGGTCTGAGGTCTCCTGCCAGCATTCAGTGGGTGTTCTATTGGAGCAGTTCCACGTGTAGATGTATTTCTGATGTATCTGTGGGGAGGAAGGTGATCTCCGCATCCTACTCTTCCGCCATCTTCTCCTGTCTCTGTATAGGTTGTAAAGAGAGAAATAACTGCTGACTGAGCTCCTGTTTATTATAATACTAAGGGAATGCATTAAAAAAAAACAAAGCCAGGGAGTTCCCTGGTGGTCCAGTAACTAGGATTCCTTCCAGGCTTTCATGCTGTGGCCCAGGTTCAATCCCTGGTCGGGGAACTGAGATTCTGCAAGCTGCACAGCAAGCCAAAAAAAAAAAATTTTTTTTAAAAATTAAATTATATATTTTTTAAAAACCCAGTATATTAAGAATACAAAGGGGAAAAAAATGGTGTCAAAAGCTCCTGAAAGGAACTTAAAGGAAAATCTTAAATTCATTAATGATGATGGAGTTGTGAAGATAAAAACTCTCATTAGGGCTTCCCTGGTGGCACAGTGGTTGCGAATCCGCCTGCCTATGCAGGGGACACGGGTTCGTGCCCCAGTCCGGGAAGATCCCACATGCTGTGGAGCGGCTCGGCCCGTGAGCCATGGCCGCTGAGTCTGTGTGTCCAGAGCCTGTGCTCTGCAATGGGAGAGGCCACAACAGTGAGAGGACCACGTACCACACACACACACACAAAAACAACTCTCATTAGAACGATTAGAGAACTACATAGGAGTTGAGGTAATAGAAACAAAAAGAGAGAGAAAATGCTCATAAAAGTTTAGCCAGAGGGGCTTCCCTGGTGGCGCAGTGGTTGAGAGTCCGCCTGCCGATGCAGGAGACACGGGTTCGTGCCCTGGTCCGGGAGGATCCCACATGCCGCGGAGCAGCTGGGCCCGTGAGCCGTGGCCGCTGGGCCTGCGTGTCCGGAGCCTGTGCTCCGCAACGGGAGAGGCCACAACAGTGAGAGGCCCACATACCGCAAAAAAAAAAAAAAAAAAAAGTTTAGCCAGAAAGCATGAGGAAGAGAAATGGTAGAAAATGTACTAGATCAGAGTGAAGGGTAGCTACTTTATGAAGTACACAAATTTTATTGATGCTATTTGTAAAACAGATTAAAAGACTGAAGATCAATGATGGGTGGTTTATCATCAATATACTTACAAAACCATGAACAAAACCCCTCAGAAGCTAAGTCATGGGAAAATCATTCTTAGCTGGCATTAATGGAGGGATTGACCCTAAATTGAGGGGAGGCATCACCTCAATTATGTTGAGAAGGTATTCTCAACATAAGGGAGCCCATATTTGTTTTAGATTTGGGAGGGAGAGGGTATTGTCAAATAAAATCAAATGATGATTTCCTTTTCTCTGTATAAAGGCAGCAAAATGTTAATATAGATAGAAGTAATCCTGGGGGAACTTTATATAAAGTAACAAATAGTTTTGAGATTCTTGAGGTTTTTGCTGAATATATTAAGCTAGGAACACCAAGCTGGACAGGCAAGTAGCAGAAGTTGGAAAGGTGCTGCTGGAATAGGGGACAACTGGAGCATTCAGGTGAAGTCCTTGACCAGGACTTGGAATCTTTTAAATAAGAGATCAGTAATGACAGCTCTTTAAGCAGATGGACTAAACATTTATAGATAATTAGCAGGACTAATTAGTAGGACAATTCAGGCTAGAAGAGGTCCTAGGCTATCTGGATATTCCCCAACTAAGTGATGTGAAGTTTGCAGGTGGTGGCAGTTAGTAAGGCTAATAAGTAATCGAAATATGGAGTCTTTTTAGCCAACAGGAGCAATGGAATGTTAGAGCAGTGATTGTTGAGCTCAGGAATTATGTAGCTCTGAAGAGCAGAGAATGTGTTTGTGAACCTGATGATGGATCTGGCCTTCCCCTGTATCTGCATCTTATGCTCCCTGCTGTAAGTGGCTAGCATGTGCACCTGGGCCAAGGGTTATTGGGGTATGGTGCAAGTACACTTCCCTAACTGTTGGGATCTAGTGGTTGTGCTGTAAGGACAGTTCCCATTAGAACCATAAATAGGAATTCTGTGTTCCACTACAAACGGCCTATGACACACCATGAAGATGCTACTGAGTTCATAATAAGAATTCAAGTGGGGTGAATGTACAAAGCAAAATTAAGATTTTAAGAAGCCCATAGCATTCTGGATGTCAGATTAAAGAGTGCAGATTTTGGGTAAAAAAACAAAAATAGGGACTTCCCTGGTGGTCCAGTGGGTAAGACTCTGTGCTCCCAATGCAATGGGCCCAGGTTCAATCCCTGGTCAAGGAACTAGACGCTGAATGCATGCTGCAACTAAGAGGTCCGCATACTGCAACTAAGATCCTGCGTGCCACAACTGGGACCTGGCACAGCCAAAATTAATTAATTAATTAATTTAAAAATAAATATTAAAAAACAAAAACTTAAGATTAAAAAAAATCTTAGAACTACAGTTCAACTCTGCAATATGTGTTCCCTTCAAACAAAAGGGAACTTATAGCCATACCTCATTTTATTGTGCTTTGTAGATACCGAGGTGTTTTTTTTTTTTAACAGATTGAAGGTTTGTCACAACTCTGCATCAAGCAAGTCTATTTGTGCTGTTTTTTTCCAACAGCATTTGCTCACTTTATGGCTGTGTCACATTTTGGTAATTCTTGCAACAATTCAAACATTTTCATCATTATTATATTTGTTATGATCTTTATCAGTGGTCTCTGATGTTACTATTGCAAAAAATTATGACTCATTGAAGGCTCAGGTGATGGTTAGCATTTTTTCTTTAGGAATAAAGTACCTTTTAGTATATGTGCTGCCGAAGCGAGCACGGGAATAAAGTACCTTTTAAATAAAGTATGTCCATTGTTTTTTCAGACATCATGCTATTGCATAGTTCCCTGCCTCTGCATCTGTTTGTCTACTCTTCCTTTGGAAGTCTTGGACGCCTGCCAACACCTCCGGCCCCACACATACTTCCTTCATGGCTATTTCTCTCCCACATCTGTGTTTATGATGTCCATACCCCTCATCCAGGTACCCAAGCAATAGATCAATTCTCGGAACTCATACACTTCTTTCTGACCTGCTAGTAACATTATCGCTATGGCGATACTTTCAGATGTCTCCATCCTGAACCACACCCCAGATTTCCAGACCTCTGTGTCCAGCTGCCCACCTGATGCCACTACTCATTTGCTTTCTGAAAAATCTCATAATTTTAACACAGCCAAAAACAAAATTCCTGATATCCCCAATGAAAATCACTCTTACTACTGATTATCTCATCTCAGTTAATGAAGCTTCCAGTCTTTCAGCTGCTAAGACCAAAACTTTAGTGCCATCACTGACTCTTACCATTCTCTCTCCCACCCTCAAAATCAGAAAATCTGGGCAGCCCTTCTTAAATAATGGATCCAGAATCCAACCACTTCTTCCAACTCCACAGCCACTACTCTGGTCCATGAACACGCACCAGGACTTCTGCAATACCCTCCTCCCTGGTCATACTTCCTCCTCACAGTCTGTTTTCCACTCTGTAACCAGATGGAGCCTAAGTTTAGACCTAAGTAATATCATCTCCTTCCTCTGATCCAAATGTCCCATTACCTCCACAATAGATGCCCGACTTCTCAGACAGCCACATTACAAGACTGACTCCTGTCCCCTTGCTCTCTGTTGCTAAAAGAAAGGAGACCTGCTTTGCCCTGTTCCCAGTTTGTGGACACACTACCAAACATTTGAACATGCTGGTACCTGTTTCTGGGATAATCTTCTACACCATTTTTCACAGATAACCAGAAAGCAACTGTTCCATGAAACCCTTGGCCCGGACTAGAATGCGTCTAGAGGATTTCTCCCAGGTCCCCAAACCCAAGGGCTGGGAGAATGGCAGGTGAAGAGTCCCACAACACCACAATCTCAAGTTCATATGAGTGAGATCTAAACCAGTGAGGGCCTGGGACACCCTCCACTTCCCTGTGTAGGTTCTGTAAGTGCTTCCTCAGCCATGGGGACCTGTGGGCAGAAGCAAGCCATAAAGGTGTATTCCAAGGGGCTCAAAACTCCCTGTACCCCTCGCCAGCCCTGGAGGCCAGATGACCTTGGGCTAAAAGACTAAACTCTGCTTCAGACCTCAGTGCTGCCTCTTCCCAGTTCTATGTTGGACAAGGACTCAACCTCCCTGTGCCTCACTACGCTCATCACCCCCATTCCAATCAGTTCTCCCTCAGAGTAGCTCTTGGAAAGCTTTTAAGACACTAAATCAGACTATATTCCTCTTCTCTTCACAACGCACCATGGCTACCAGGGCCCTCAGAGCGGAGGTACAAACCCCTCAGCTTGACAGTGCAGGTGTGAGTCCACCTCACACTCTCCACTCCATGCAAATACAAGACAGTTCCAGGTTTCCCCAATCCTCCCGCCTCAGTCCCACCTCCAAGACTTTGCACCTGCCGGTCCCTCCGCCTGTCACCCTCTCCCACGCGCCATCACACTATCAGAAACAGAGCCCATCCACGACCGCCTCACCGTCCTGGACACCGCGGCCTGAGCTGCGGGCACGTGGGCAGGGGATTTAGTGTTTGGTGGGGTGAAGTCGGTGAGGCCCGGAGGACGAGCGTTTACCTGGGGCGGGTCCCGTAGCGCCGCGACCGCCATCGGACTCTGGGCGGAGCTCGGCCGGTAGCGGCGGGAGAACAGAGGAGACCCAGCCACGGCCGGCCCTATCCAGGGTCTGACGTGGGACACCCAGGGCGGTGTCGCCGAACCTCAGACCCGCCTCTGTGCAACGGGGCACCTCCACTCGGACCTCCCTAGTTCAGTCATCTCAGGCCCCACGGAGCGCTCCGGAACTAGAACAAATCCAGAGCAATTAAAATGGCCACCACAAGGAGGAGGCCGGAAGTCCCTCCCCGATGAGACGCGCATGCGCAGGAACGTCTTTACTCTGGGCTTTCATTGGCTTAGACACGCGGCCTCTCGGCGCACAGTCCTCTAGGAAATGTAGTTCTCAGAGGTCTAGCTAGGGCTCCAGCTGGTGGTCCCACCCCCACAAACCAGAGGCACTGCGAGGGATCTAACTAGGCTGGAGGAGAGGCTTTCGTTTCTTCTTAGAGTGGCTGCAGGGAGACTTATGGGGAGTGTTGTCTGCAAGTAATCACTAAAAGTTTTCAGAAATACTATTTCAGACCCCATGAAGCATGTTCCCAGACAGTAAAAGTAATATTGTAGGTGCTCCCAAAGTCTACAGATACATACTGGGCATATACCCTGAGAAAACCATAATTCAAAAAGAATCATGTACCACAATGTTCACTGCAGCTCTATTTACAGTAGCCAGGACATGGAAGCAACCTAAGTGTCCATCGACAGATGAATGGATAAAGATGTGGCACATATATACAATGGAATATTACTCAGCCATAAAAAGAAACGAAACTGAGTTATTTGTAGTGAGGTGAATGGACCTAGAGTGTGTCATACAGAGTGAAGTCAGAAAGAGAAAAATAAATACCATATGCTAACACATATATATGGAATCTTTTTAAAAAAACGGTTCTGAAGAACCTAGGGGCAGGACAGGAATAAAGACGCAGATGTAGAGAATGAACTTGAGGACACGGGGAGGGGGAAGGGTAAGCTGGGACGAAGTGAGAGAGTGCATGGACTTATATATAATACCAAATGTAAAATAGATAGCTAGTGGGAAGCAGCCACATAGCACAGGGGGATCAGCTCTGTGCTTTGTGTGACCACCTAGAGGGGTGGGACAGGGAGGGTGGGAGCGAGACACAAGAGGGAGAAGATAATGGGGATATATGTATATGTATAGCTGATTCACTTTGTTATAAAGCAGAAACTAACACACCATTGTCAAGCAATTATACTCCAATGAAGATGTTAAAAAAATTAAATAAAACAAAGTCTACAGATACAAATGGACAAACAATTCCATAAAGTCATTTGGACATAAAATATGTACACTGTTAGTGCCAACTACAGAATGCTGCTAGCCATCTGGATCTATAAGGATTGAGTCATTAGCCACTGCAGTCACTGATCCCCAACACACCCTGAAAAAAGATCAGGGCAGAGATAAGGAATGAGGCACTCTGTGCTCTGGGAAAACTGGCAGAACAGGCTTTCAGAAAGTTACATTTTTGAGGAGAAATTTTTTATGAACCTGGATTCTTGCATCTTCCCATACTTAGAAAAATACTAAAACCATTAACTGAAATTCCTCGTGACTAGGGCACGTGGGATCTTAGTTCCCTTACCAGGGATGAAACCTGCACCTCCTGCACTGGAAGTGCAGTCTTAACCACTGGACTGCCAGGGAAGTCCCCTGACCTCCCTTCTTTTCTCTTCAGAACAGTTTCTCAGAGCTATCTGAGAGGCTGTCTCCTGGGTGATAGTTCTCAGTAAGATACTGAATAAACTTGACTCACAGCTTTTATTTATTGTTCTTTACATGCACATAACCAATTCAGGGGATACAGGTTTGAGCCCTGCTCCGGGAAGATCCCACATGCTGCGGAGCAACTAAGCCCCTGCCCCTTACAGCCTCTGCTCCACAACGAGAAACCACTGCAATGAGAAGCCCACGCACTGCAACAAAGGGTAGCCCTTGCTCTCTGAAACTAGAGAAAGCCCGTGTGCAGCAATGAAGACCCAACGCAGCCTCAATAAATAAATGATGCATTTTAAAATAATAAGAAAAGAAAGGAAGAAATGCAATACATGTCCTGCGTCCAATTTGTGCCTTAGGAGAGGCAGTCCATGGGCATCGCCGGGGTGAAGATTTTAGTGTAAGGGGTGAACTCAACTCCAACTTTGAGGTCTTGGGTTAGGACAACGTCATTTGAACTGTTATCATCTGAGGTGATGTCATCTCCAGCAACGAGCTCCTGGGTCAGGATGATGTTGTCTGGGATGTTGGATGGGAGTGTCCCTTCTAAGAGGGTACCTGTTGAGTTGATGTGGACCTCAGCATTTGCCATGTTTAGTTGAAACAATGGTTTCCTTGGAGGGTTGGAGCTTCTTGAAAATTGATAAAAGTACTCAGACCAGTAGCAGAAAAATCAAGTCACATGAATGGTGTGCAGCTGCACTCGACAGGTTTTTGTTTTTTTCGTGGAGGAAGTTTAGGTTCAAATTGTAACTCTGAAGTGAAAAAGGAATGTCCTGGCAAGGCCTCATATTGTGGCATTAATACTTGTGGAGACGTGTGATTTTGATTTAACTGTGAGGCAAGAGATTCCTAGAGGTTCTTGCTATTTTTACCGAGGGGACAATTTTTAATTAATGACCCAACAGTTTATAATAAATATGGAGATGTGGCCATTGTGAGCCAGGTCATCCCATGCTAAGATTCTTGCCTGAAGTTTGCCCAAGGGTGTTGTCCCTTGGGTCCTGTGCTTTATCAGGGATGTCCTGGTTAAAGGATGTAAAGAAACAACATTTCACTGAGCTCCACCATGTCTGATGGTTGGCAGTGCTGGTCATCTTCCACTGCAGTTCACTCGGTTAATCCCAAGGGGCTCTCCAGGTAGACAAGGGGCCTGAATGGAGGTGACCTTCCAGCACCATGGAATCTGGCAAGTGACTAAAGACAGGATGCCACCACTCCTACAGGTGGAATATGCTAGAGGTTCCAGGTTTGTTTCCAGGCTGTTTTAATCTACAGAGGCCTCGGTAGCTGTGCTGAGCTTGGACTGTGTTGTTTCCATGACTCAAAGCATGGTGGACAGCTGAATACAGAGAGTCACAGGCTCAGGGTCTGTGAGAGCCTCTATTTCCAGAAGACCCAGGAGGTAGCCAGTCATCGGTGGTTTTAATGGCAGACAGCATGGGCAGAGAAGGCCAGCTTCTTGTATCAGAAGCCCTTGGTCAACTTACAGCCATCATGTGTCCAGACTCCAGCAGGTTTAAGGAGAAATTGCCAAATTCTCTATGGTAGAGTTTCTGAGGGCACTATCAGGAATGCCTGCTGATTTTAATTTGGAACTAAAACTTGTAATGACGAATATGTTGGAGTAGCCAGGAAAAGGTGTATTGTATCCCTCTTAAGGCAGAAACAAATTGCAGTAGAGGCTATTGGAACAGGCACTGAACAGAACATGTCAGCCAAATCTATAGAGCAAAAAATATTCACCCGTTGTTGATTGAATAGAATCAGTAACTTTTACTGGGTATTGGATATGGAATCTTGATGGACAGGACCGTAGCATTAAGGTTGCAGTAATCTATCAAGTGGTGCTCATTATTTTTTTCAGACTTAAGAACAAGCAAAATTTGACTGTAAATGGAGAAGCAGTGGGGTATAATCAGCATTTTATTACACATAAGTTTTAATCCTTCAAGGTCCTGTTTTGACTTACATGGGGTCACATTTATCAAGCCAATTTGTAAATGTCAAAGTCTTAATTTTAATCCATTTATATTGTATCAGAGCATCTATGCCCAATATGGAATATCTGAAAGCAATGGGTACTGTGACTATGGGAGACTGAGGCAAGGCTATGTCAGGGAGGGGGAAATTTCTCCCTCTACTCCTCTTGAGTTCTTGTGGCTGGACTAATAATAAAATTGACAGAAGGGACTTCCCTAGCCATCTAATGGTTAAGATTCTGCGCTTCCACTGCAGGGGGCGTGGGTTAGATCCCTGATCCAGGAACTAAGATCCCGAATGCCACGCAGTGTGGCAAAAAAAACAAAAACAAAAACCTGACACAACACATTAACAGGACAAAAAGAAACACTTTAATTCATGTGCATTGAGGTCTCATAGGAACACGTCTCTTCCGTCAGTGTTTTTGTTCTAATCCCAAGTGTGAAATGTGAAACAAAGTGGAGTCACTTATGTCAAGGTTTTTTTTGTTTGTTTTTTTGTTTTTTGCAGTATGCGGGCCTCTCACTGTTGTGGCCTCTCCTGTTGCGGAGCACAGGCTCCGGACGCACAGACTCAGCAGCCATGGCTCACGGGCCTAGCCGCTCTGCAGCATGTGGGATCTTCCCGGACCAGGGCATGAACCCGTGTCCCCTGCATCAGCAGGCGGACTCTCAACCACTGTGCCACCAGGGAAGCCCTCAAGGCTTTTAAAATGGTACTGGGAGACTTCTCTAGTGGCTCAGTGGTTAAGAATCCGCCTGCCAATGCAGGGGACACGGGTTCGATCCCTGGTCCGGGAAGATCCCACATGCCATAGAGCAACTAAGTCTGTGCACCACAGCTAATGAGCCTGCAAGCCTCAACTACTGAAGCCCACATACCTAGAGCCTGTGCTTTGCAACAAGACAAGCCACCTCAATGAGAAGCCCGTGCACTGCAACGAAGAGTAGCCCCCCTTGCCACAACTAGAGAAAGACCACGCGTGGCAATGAAGACCCAACACAGCCAAAAATAAACAAACTTTTAAAATATAAATAAATAAAACATTTTTTAAAAAGTGTTAAAAAAAAATAAAATGGTGCTGGGAGTCCATTAAGGAGGTGAACCTGACACACGTCCTCAACGGGTAGAACCATGAACTTCTGATCTAGGCCAAACCACAAATCTTCCAAGAGCTCTGCAAGAACTTGTCACAGTAACGGACTTTGACCTCCCTTCAGTGATGGACTTAGCAGTCAATCATGTTCAGCCAAGACTATCTTCTGCCTCCAATTCCAATTAAAATTCTTTGTAATACAAACCTCCTTTCCTTGTCTTTATAAGCCCCTCAGATCTGTTGCACAACAATGTGAATGTATCTAACCCTGCTAAACAGTACACTTAAAAATGGTTGGGCTTCCCTGGTGGCGCAGTGGTTGAGAATCTGCCTGCCAGTGCAGGAGACACGGGTTCGAGCCCTGCTCTGGGAAGATCCCACATGCTGCGGAGCAACTAGGCCCGTGAGCCACAACTACTGAGCCTGTGCGACTGGAGCCTGTGCTCCACAACAAGAAAGGCCGAGACAGTGAAAGGCCCATGCACCACGATGAAGAGCGGCCCCCGCTCTCCGCAACTAGAGAAAGCCCTCGCACAGAAACAAAGACCCAACACAGCCAAAAATAAATAAATAAATTTTTATATATTAAAAAAATGGTTAAGATGATAAATTTAATGTTATGTATTTTTTACTACAAAGAAAATAATCTTTTAAAAAAATAAGTCTTTAAAAGTAGAGAAACTAGGACTTCCCTGGTGGCACAGTGGTTAAGAATCCACCTGCCAATGCAGGGGACACGAGTTCAAGCACTGGTCCAGGAGGATGCACATGTGCCATAACTACTGAGCCTCTGCTCTAGAGCCTGTGAGCCACAACTACTGAGCCCGGGTGCCTAGAGCCCGTGCTCCTCAACAAGAGAAGCCACTGCAATGAGAAGTCCGCGCACCACAATGAAGAGTAGCCCCCACTCGTTGCAACTAGAGAAAGCCCGCGCACAGCAACAAAGACCCAATGCAGCCAAATATAAAAATTAATTAATTAAAAAAACAAAAGTACTTGTAACATCCAGCAAAACCCATCAAAAACATACATACATATATACATACATACATAAACTAATTTTAAAAAGTGGAGAAACTATCCCAACTGCAGGGAGAAAGTTGCAGACGTCAGAGTCAGAAATATGGCAGTATGATAAGGGCATTTGATGCCCTATTGCTGGTTTTGAGAGAACAGCTTTGTGCTAGGACGGGAGAGGAACCGTAGAAGCTAAGGATAGTACACATCTGACAGCCAGCAACCTTAGTCCTGACTCAGTCCTGTGTTGGGTCAGAAATATGGCAGTATGATAAGGGCATTTGATGCCCTATTGCTGGTTTTGAGATAACAGCTTTGTGCTAGGACGGGAGAGGAACCGTAGGAGCTAAGGACAGTACACATCTGACAGCCAGCAACCTTAGTCCTGACTCAGCAAGATGGAAAGGTCAGAGCTGTCATTCACACAAAAACCTCTTTGAAGAAACTGGGACTTCGCAGATGCCCTCAACACAACCAGAGAGCATCTAGGGAGCTGAGAGTCCTCAGTCCTAGAACCACATAGAATTGAACTCTGCCAACAACCCAAACAAGCAAGAATCTGGTTCCCCAGAGCCTCCAGAAAGGAACACAGCGTGCCAGCATGCAGGGATACCTGGAGCCCCAGGGACTGGGGGAAAGCTCTGCCTCTGGGTGACTGCATTATTGTCCAGATGACTCCTTTCCACACCTGCATGGATGCTACCCCTGTAGTTACTGTCCTGGCATCAAACATCAATTTGATTCTTCTGATTCCGATTAAACATTATCCCTAAGTTATTGATGTGATGGTTTCTACTAACCTGGACTGGGTGATTATCCTCCTCACTCAGATGCAAGTTGGGATCCTGGGAAACTCCTCACTTCTTTGTTTTTTTTTTTTTTTTTTGGTGCTAGGCGGGCCTCTCACTGTTGTGGCCTCTCCCATTGCGGAGCACAGGCTCCGGACGAGCAGGCTCAGCGGCCATGGCTCACGGGCCCAGCGGCTCCACGGCATGTGGGATCTTCCCAGACCGGGGCACGAACCCGTGTCCCCTGCGTCGGCAGGCGGATTCTCAACCACTGCGCCACCAGGGAAGCCCCACTTCTTTGTTTTTATACTTTCACTTCGATCACTGGAAGAAGTCTCACACCCACAGACCAAATCCTCAACCAACTTGTCCTAGCCAACTGCTTAGTTCTTTTCTCCAAAGGGATCCCTCAGGAAATGACAGTGTTTGGACTGAAATATTTCCTGGTTGTTGCTGGATATAAACTTGTGTTCTATTTTCATAGAGTAGCCAGAGGGGTTTCCCTCAGCACTACCTGCCTCCTTGGTGGCTTCCAAGCCTTAAAGCTTTGCCCCAATAGCTCTAAGTGGATGGAGCTCAAAATTAGAATCTCAAACTACATTGGCTTCTGCTGTTCCTTTTGCTGGATCCTGACTCTCCTAGTAAATACACATATTGCTATAAAGGTGCATGGTGCAAGCAACGCCAAAAATATAAGTTTGGAAAGAGTATATAAATACTGTTCTGGGTCCATTCCCAACAGACGTACAAGCTCTTAGCTTTTGACATGCCTTCCTCATTAAACTTAATCATTTCTAGCTTCTGATTTAAAGTGAAAGATGTGAAGTGATTCTCACCTTTCACTGGAACACTGGAGGTTATTGTAGGGTTATTAATTGGCCTAATTTCAATATTGTTGTCTCAGGGAATAGGGAGGCCAAGGAGAGAGAGAAAGACAGGGGAATGGCCAATCAGTGGAGCAGTCAGAACACACATTTATCAATTAAGTTCACCATCTTATAGGCGTACAGCTCATGGTGCTCCAAAACAATTACAACAGTAACACCACAAAAAACAAAAAACAAAGTAACAAAAAAAACCAACTGGGAATTCTCTGGCAGTCCAGTCGTTAGTACTCCGTGCTTTCACTGCCAAGGGACCGGGTTCAACGCCTGGCCAGAGAACTAAGATATCACAAGCTGCATGGCACAGACAAAAAAAAATTTTTAAAGTAACATCAAAGATAACTAATCACCGATCTCATAAGAAGTATAATAATAATAATAAAGTTTGAAAACTTGTGAGAATTACCAAAATGTGACACAGAGATACAAAATGAGGAAATGCTGTTTGGAAAATGGTGCCAATAGATTTGCTCAGTGCAGGGTTGCCACAAACCTTCAATTTATTTAAAAAAAATACAGTATCTGTGAAGCACAATAAAATAAGGTACGTCTGTAGTCTGCCTTAAAGAACAAATATATTTTTGAGAAAATTGATAAAATTCAGCACTGATAACGTATTTATCACATTTTAAAATATTTTTATTTTGTGTGAGAAAGTTATTGTCATTATGGAAATACCGTTACATTTTAGAAAAGCATTCTCAAGAAACTATGCATTAAACGACACAATCTCTGGGTTTTAAGTAAAAGAACCCACTAATGTGCATGAGAGATGAAACATGAATGACTATAAACAATGACAGAAGATTGGGAATCCATAAGACAGCCTTTTCTACTTTTGTATATATTTGAAAATAGCAATTACAAACGGTAGACTATATCCTGTATCAGAAACCTTATAAGTTGAAAAGCACAAATTTAAAAAGGGCTTAAGGAAACTTTATGCATCAAACCATCAAAATTGACATTTTTAATACATACATAAGTCAATTATATATCAATTAAACTCTTTTAAGTTACAAATATTGAAACATCATCACTCTCTAATCATTTCTCTGTTTAGAATGGTGTGATACTGCCAACTCTTCCCAACTCTATTCAGTGACATCAGGTTGGTAGTTTGAAATTGTTCATGGTATTTATACCAAAGAAACTGGCAAACACTACAAACCAAGGCTTGATTTATAGTATTACTGAATGCAGTATATTGAATGTCTACACTTAGAAAAGTGATGGAGAATATGTTAATAATGCTGATAAAACTTAAATGTTTGGTATAGGTGTCCATACACTGTGCATTCCATCAAAAAAAAATAAAAATAAAAAATAACAAAATATTCCTCCAGTATTCAAAAACAATTATTCCAGGCAGCAAAGAAGTCACTCACATCATTGAAGAATAAGTAGAATACCAACATGTCTTTGTTGTCTGTCTTATTCTAACTAAAAAGCAAATAGCCAAATTCACAAAATAGAAAATATGACAAAGAATAGACATCTTACTAAAGAAGATATACAGCAAACACATGAAATAATGCTCAACGTTGTAAATCCTTAGGGAAATGCAATTAAAACCACTGGATTACCTCTACACACTTATTTTAAAAGGGTAAAATTAAAAAGTAACCTTACCAGGTATTGATAATGGTGTGAAGGAATTGGAAGTCTCACACACTGCTGGTGGGAATGCAAAAAAATACAAACCCTTTAGATTACAGTTTGGCAATTTCTTAAAAAGTTATACTATTCACCTACCCCATGACTGAGGTACTGCACTCTAAGTTATTAATACAAGAAAAATGAAACATATCCATATAAGTAATTGTAAACTAATGTTCATATCAGCTTTTACTTACAAAAGCTAAACACTGGAAATAACTGAAATATCCATAAACAGATGAATGGATGAACATAGTCAATTATACGTGCAAGAGAAAGCTTCCATTTCTAAGCATTCTTAGAAATGAGAATGTTCATGTCAGTACAATGAATGATTCTCAAAATAATTAGGTAGCATCAATGAAGCCAGAAAAAAAAAGTAAACACTTTATGATCAATCATAACATTCTAGAAAATGCAATCTATTGCAAAGGAATGTAAATAAATGGTTGTCTGTATGGCCAGGGAGAGCAAGGAGACTAGAAAAGGGCATGAGGAAAATATGCTGGTGATAGATATGTTCATTATCGTGATAATAATAATGGTTTCACAAGTGTATACAAGTGAAAACTTTCAAATTGTACACTTTAAATATGTACAACATTTCTATGCCCATTATACCATCATGCAGGTTTAAAAAGTGGTTCATAATAAAAATCTAAATATCCCACTCTTCAGAAAATCACTCCACTATCTCATTCCTCATGCCTTGAGGTGCAGCCTCTCCTCAGGGACAGGAAATACTGGCAAACAGTGAAGGCCATTTCCGGCTGAGTCAAAAGGACTGCTGGCTGGGTCACAAAAACCACATGCCTGGACCACAGTATCTCACCATCCTTCTTCTGTTGCCTGTATAGCAATGGCCTCGAGGTCAACAGCTCAGAAAGGCTAGAGGGATCCCCCAAAACCCTTATTTTGTCTGCCAATGACTTCACAACATAAACATACATAGAGATCCTGAGATTTCTGGACACACTCATCCTGCAATCATTGTCAGTAGAACATTTGTGGATGTACCTTTAGAAGCGGTACGTTCCACATAGCTTGCTACAGTCTCCTCCACCCACTAGTAACCAGTGTTTCTGTACCAATTGCGGTCTTCTCTGCCCCCACAGTATCAGGGTATATGGTTGCTTTGGAGGAGAACTGGGGTTAAGATTTCCCTCAGTAGTGCTGGCCATTGTGTGTTATCCCTTGTGGGCAAGAAAAAAAAGAATCCATGTTGTCTCCAGAAGCACTAGAATGCACAGACCTCTGGTATCCAGGCAAAAAATTATAACAACAAAGTAGTCTTTCCTAGGAGGCCTTGGCAGCAATGCAAACTAGGCCAAAACGAGAGCCCTATATTTGGCCATGATACCATGTCCTCTGAGACACCCAAAGTTTGGATCTCCACAAAAGTCATTTACCCCTCAAGTTGACGGTCCTATTGTACTTTCAAACTATTCTACACAGTGAAGAGCATTTCCAAAATTAAGGTGCTTAAACAAAAAGGCCTTTATTATTACGCAAACCAGAGCAACATGCAACAGGCAATTTCTGGTTGGGTGACTTGGAAGCCGGAAACATTCATCACAACTACCTGAGACCAACTGTGTCCCTGAAAAAGCTAGTCCTTCTCTGCAAGCTGCCAGTAGAACTCAGACAGCGTTCTCAGGGCCAATACAGGTCAGGTCCATGCCCTAACTTGTCAGAGAAAAGGGAATGAAGACTCCATAAGGGCTCAGGATACTCACGATTTCCTCCAACAAACGGGACAGCACAGATGCCAGTTGCTCTGAGCATACTAGGCTTGTGACTGATGCCAACTGTGAGGGCCTGCCAGATGCTAGAGGTGAGATACTTTCTGCCACAGAAACTGGCAGTGACCTTGGGCAGGTTACACATGCTTCCCACACAACCGTGAAATTTATGGTGAATCAATCCCTAGTCTGTGGATATCCTGACGCGAGATTCGACTCATGCAGATGGTTCCTCACAGAGGCTTTCCTCCAACACAATGATGCTAAGTAACAAAAAAGCACATTCACTGCATGTGCAAGACCTTTTTTTTTTTTTTTTTTTTTTTTTTTTTTTTACGCGGGCATCTCACTGTTGTGGCCTCTCCCGTTGCGGAGCACAGGCTCCAGATGCGCAGGCTCAGCGGCCATGGCTCACGGGCCCAGCCGCTCCGCGGCATGTGGGATCTTCCCGGACCAGGGCACGAACCCGTGTCCCCTGCATTGGCAGGCGGACTCCCAACCACTGAGCCACCAGGGAAGCCCCCTTTTTTTTTTTTTTTTTTTTTTTTTTTTTTTTTTAAGACCTTTTTCCAGTGTGAACTCTTTGGTGTTGACCGACGTCAGATTTGCAGGTAAAGGATTTCCTATCCTCACTGCACGTGAGCTCTCTTGTGTCGAAGGAGACCAGAGCTCTGAGTAAAGGATCTCCCACATTCACTGCAATCAAAAGGTTTTGCTCCAGTGTGCACCGTCTGGTGTCGAATGAGGTGGGTTTTGCGGCTAAAGGATTTCCCACATTTACCGCACTCATAAGGCCTTTCTCCTGTGTGAACTCTCCGGTGCTGAATGAGGACAGATTTCTGGCTAAAGGCTTTCCTACATTCACTGCACTCAAAAGGCCTTTCTCCAGTGTGAACTCTTTGGTGTTGAATGAGGACAGATTTCTGGCTAAAGGCTTTCCCACATCCACTGCACTCATAAGGCTTTTCTCCAGTGTGAACTCTTCGGTGTTGAATGAGGACAGATTTCTCACTAAAAGATTTTCCACATTCATTGCACTCATAAGGCCTAACTCCAGTGTGAGCTCTCCAGTGTCGAATGAGGTGGGTTTTACAGTTAAAGGCTTTCCCACATTCACTGCACTCATAAGGCCTTGCTCTAGTGTGAGATCTCTTGTGTCGAAGGAGGCCAGCACTTTGGCTAAACGCTTTTCCACATTGATCGCATTTATAAGGTCTTTCATTAGTGTGAACTCTCTGGTGTTTAATGAGGATGGATTTCTGGATAAAAGATCTTCCACATTCACTGCACTCATAAGGCCTTTCTCCAGTGTGAACTCTTTGGTGTTGAATGAGGTCAGATTTCTGGCTAAAAGACCTCTCACATTCACTGCACTCATAAGGCTTTGCTCCTGTGTGAACCCTCCAGTGTCGAATGAGGTGGGTTTTACGGCTAAAGAATTTCCCACATTCACTACACTCATAAGGCCTTTTTCCAACGTGAATTTGCTGGTGCTGAACAAATCTGTATTTGCATTTGCTACACTCATCAAGACCTTCTCCAGCGCAGACTCTCTGGTGGTGAAGTATATGAGTGTTGCCAAGAACTTCCCTGCATTCACTCCACTTGTTATGACTTTTTCCATTGTTTAAGGCTTCCCCAGACTCAATGGTGCTGTGTGGCTTCTCACTGTTGGGAGTGGCCTGCTGCTGATGAAGGCCCAAGGTAGCTAGGAAGTCTTTTCCATCCTCCCCACAGGGGAAGGGCTTACCTGACACATGGAGTCTGCAGCTCGTCACAATCGAGGCCCTGTTTATGTCCATTTTAAAGTTTTTCTCTCCATTTACATGCTCCTGATACTGGTGAAGGCTTGCATTCAACCAGAAGCCGCTGGACCCCCCACCAAAGTATGGTTTTTGCCCAAGATATGCTGCCTGGAGCTCAGTCAGCTGCAAAATGTCTTTCAAGACTGAGATACACTTCTCACAGGGATGAGTCTTCTGGGTCGATGGAACTGACTGAGAAGTCCTGACCTGTGTCTCTCCTCCAGAAACACTCTGCTCAGAAGGGATCTCCTCATCCTCTGCTCCACACTGACAATCTGAAAGCAGAGGAATGCTAATAAAGTGCTAATGAATCCATGGGAATGTTTTCAGGATGAGGCACTAATTTGAAGGGAGGGCTGCTCTGCAGTACTGGGCCTCTAAAGATCACAGAAGGGGGGTAACTTTCCAGGACAAAGGGCATAAATACAGGGTGTAACACAGGGAGGAGAGGCAGGATCACTTACTCCCTCCTCTGCCAACAGCCTTCAGCAAGATCTTGTCAGCTGGGAACATGTCCATACTATGCAGAAGGATGGCTGTGTCCAGGCCCAGGGAAATACAATTGGAACTGAGTAGCTGGTGTTCAAGGACTGTTTAAGAATGTGTGTACACCTCACAACACTTTACAGGCATATGTCGTTAACCATGGCACTTTGCTGTATTGCCTTTTGCAGATACTGCGTTCTGGTTTTTTTCTTTACAAATCGAAGGTTTGTGGCAACCTTACGTCCAGCAAGTCTATTGGTGCCATTTTCCCAACAGCATTTGCTCACTTTGTATCTCTGTGTCACATTCTGGTAATTCTCACAACCTTTCGAACTTTCCCGTTATTATTATATTTGTTATGGTGATCTGTGATCAGTGATCTTTGATGTTACTACTATGACTCACTGAAGGTTCAGACAATGGTTAGGATTCTTTTAGCAAAAAAGTACTTTCAAATTAAGAGAGGTATATTGTTTTTTAGGCATAATTCTACTGCACTTAATACACTAAAGTATAATGTAAATATAACTTCTATATGCACTGGGAAACAAAAAATTCGCGTGACTCACTGTATTGCAGTGGTCTGGAACTGAACCCACATCTCCGAGGTATCTGGATAAGTGTAAGTCACTGTGGGAGAAACTACAGATGGTGCAGTGGAGAGGGACATGATGCATACAGGTCTGAAAGGTGGGGACAGTCAGAAACTGGAAATAACAAATCAGAAAAGTGTCAAGTATGCAGAAGAAAGTATAGAAATGATTTGCATCCAGTGGCACTTGCTCCAAAACACTGGTGGACACAGGGTAAGTTCCCAGTATGATTAAACACAGCCTCATTTTCATGCCCTCGCCTCGCCCCCCTCCAGTTGCCACTCACCAGGACCAGGTCTCCTCTGAGACCAACTTGCCATGTTCACCCTGTAAAGCAATCAGGGCTCTCCCTACACACCTCCAGTTCTGTAACTACATGAGACCGGAATGAAACAAGTCCTTAGGGAAAGACAGGAGATGTGAGTGGTCAGCACTAGCTCAGAGCAACTCAGGAAACAGCAGACCACAGGAAAGGAAAGAATATTACAACAAAATCCCCAAACAGGGTCTTTCATGAAAAGCCTATATATAAGTAGTGACAATGACAATGCCTGCAATCCTGATATAGGCAGTCACAAGGAAGTCTTAAAATTAAAAGTTCTCATCACAAGGAAAAAAAAAATGTGTAACTCTATATGGTGATAGATGTTAACTAGACTTACTATTGTGAGCATTTTGCAATATATACAAATACCAAATCATATAATACACCTGAAACTAATATGTCCTATGCCAATTATATCTTAAAAAAAAAAGAGGAAAGGGGAAGAATCTGGGGCACAAGGTACCATAGATCTGGACATCGTCATCTTGCCAAGGAGAGGACAAGAAATGTGAGCTCTATTAGGCTGACTGCCAGACTGACTTCCAGACACTTCCCTGCATTCCTCGGGGTATCAGATGTTGGGACTGCTTGAGGAGTACAGTGCTTGGGGCAGTGTACACAGCTCAGCACTGGCACCCACAGCACATATGCCAGGCAAGTGGGGAAGTTAGCAGAGACCATGGTCTAGCCATGAAATGGACAGAGCTGCCTCTTGGACAGGGGGAAAGACAGAGGACAGTTGAGGACACTGGGAGGAATATGAAGGCCTTACCCAGGGATGTTGTAAGTGCAAAGTTCTCCAGCATCACATCATGGTACAGGAACCTCTGTGCCTCATTAAGGAACCCCCACTCCTCCTGGGAGAAGTAAATGGCCACGTCTTCAAAGGTCACACAGGCCTGCCATGATGGGGACAGTTTGTTCCATGATCAGCTTCTCTCACAGGACCCCAAGTTCATCCACCCACCCACTCATACCCTGCTCACCGCCTCCCGCCACTTCCTCATCTCAGAGGAGATACCAGGCCCTGGTGTCACTGATGTGCACACTCTTCTCATGGTCCCTTTGATTACCCTGTCCACCCACAGCACCAGGCAGGTGGGCAGACAGATGATATCTATGCTCTGGGCCTGGCACACAAGGAAGGACTCCCTCTTACGAGGCAATTCTCCTAGGATGTCCCAGATCATGCCTCCCACACATAACCAAGGGTGTGGACTCACATTTCACCCTTATGTTGTCAGTGCCAGGGCCCTCAGGCCATCAGCTCACACTCCCTTTCTACATCACTCTTTGTACAAGGTCACTCTCTCAGGAGAGGCATCTGCCTCTCCTTCCTACGTGTCACAGAACACGTGGCATATACAGAGTGCTCGGCAAATTCAAACAGGATCCAACTACCCAGACCTCCACTGGTCCCCACTGCCATTGGCAGTCCTGCCTGACTCTGCTCCTTGCTTCAACCTCAGCCACCCAGAACCACTTGTGGATCTCACAGAGTCATGTCCCTCTTCCACATGAGCTATACTTGATGTGCTCTCCCGTCACAGACTTCCTCTCACTTCCTAACCATCATTCAAAACAGAGTCCCAGACACTTTCCACCCCAGGTCCAGTGACTCTCCCAGATGACCACTTGTGCTCTTTAAACTAATCCACCAACCTGACTAAAACCTCCCAGAAACAGAAGGTCACAGCAAAACCCTGGTGAGTCCATAGAGCAGTGAATAAGCAGTAGTCCTGGCCTCACTGTCAATCTTGCATCAACTGCTCCTTTGCCGCCATTTCCATCTCATGTGCACTCATCCCTCAGAAATCTAAATCAGCTGGTAGCTCATCCTCTTTCCCACACTGTTCCCACGACCACTTATCTCCTTCACCTATGTTTGTGATGTCTATCATCCTCCACCTTGGTGCCCAAGGACAAGGCCCAGCCCTCAGACCCCACTCTGCCCTTCCTGGGCTATTATTAACACTATCATGACCAAGATTATCTCCACTAAATGTGACCCACAGTGTTATGGACTGAATGTATGCATCCTCCCAAAATTTGTTATGTTGAAGCCTTAACCCCAAGTGTGACAGTGTTTGGAGGCATGGCCTTTGGGAAGTAATCAGGTTTACATTAGGTTGTAAGAAGGAACCCTTATAAGAGGAAGACAAGCATCTCTTGCTCTTTCCACCTCCTTGTACCAAGAAAAGTCTACGTGAGGATACAGAGAGAAGGGAACCATCTGCAAGACGGGAAGAGAGTCCCTCACCAGGAATCCAACCTGCCAATACTTTGATTTTGGATTTCCCAGCTTCTAGAACTGTGAGAAATAAAAAGTATTCTATTCTAGCCATCTAAGCCAAGACACACAACTCCACCCTGGTCCACATACTATCCACCACCTTCTTCAGGTATCTGTCTCGAAACCCTCCCCAGAGACCTAGACCTGTGTGTCCAGCTGCCTATTTAATACCTCTACTGATTTGTTTTCTGAAACATCTCACACACTTAACATGGCCAAAACAAAAACCCTAATACCGATTGAGAATTAATCCTGGGGCTTCCCTGGTGGCGCAGTGCTTAAGAATCCGCCTGTCAATGCAGAATATACGGGTTCGATCCCTGGTCCAGGAAAATCCCACTTGCCACGGAGCAACTAAGCCTGTGCACCACAACTACTGAGCCCGTGCACCATAAATGCTGAAGCCCGCGCGCTCTAGGGCCCACACGCCGCAACCACTGAGCCCACATGCTGCAACTACTGAAGCCCGTGTGCCTAGAACCCATGCTCCGCAACAAGAGAAGCCACCACGATGAGAAGCCCGCGCACCGCGACGAAGAGTAGCCCCCGCTTGACACAACTTGAGAAAGCCCAGGCACAGCAACGAACACCCAACGCAGTCAAAGAAAAAAGAAAAAAGAAAAAGAAAAAGAAAATTAATCCTACTACCAAATTCCAGATCCCAGCTGATGGAGCTTCCATCCCTCTGGCTGCTACACCCCAAACCCTTGCGGTCATCCCTGACTTCTACTCTCACCTTCAAAATCAGAAAATCTGAGTAGATCTAATGAAAAATCTGAATTCAGAATCTAACCATGTCTACCACCTCCAAGATCACCACACTGGTCTACATCATCAAGACTCTCCTGGACTGTTGCAGTAGCGTCTTCCCTGGTTTTCCTACCACCTTCCTCACCCCCCGCCCCATTCGGTTCTCCATTCTGCAGTCACAGGGGGCCTGATAAGAGCTGGGTCAGATCACCTCCCTCCTCCGCTCCAAACCTCACATTGTTCCCATCATCTGCAGAATAGACACTCAACTTCTCAGAGCACCATTCGAGGCCTGACTCCTGCCCCCTTGATCTCTGTTCCCATGAGAAACAAAGGAGACTTGAGATTCCCTTGAACTAGCTCAGTCTCCCTTGCAAGCACTTGCACATTCTGGTACCTATACGCGAGACAACCAGTCTAACCCTCTGAACAGCTTTTGAAAAACTTCTGAAAGCCTAAATCAGGAGAGTCTTTTTCTGTTCACAACTCTCAATGCTCCCGGCCTCCTGAAAAAGGCGGCCTGGCATTCCAAGTGCGACTCTGCCTTACCTTCTCTGTTCCCTTAACACACAAGGCAGATGTCGGAGTTCCCGAATCCTCCCGGCTCAACCCGACCTCCAAGCCTTTGCACCTGCCGGTCCCTCCGCCTGTGACCCTCTGCGCCATCACACCTTCGGTCAAAAACAGGGCCCCACGCACCGCCGCCTCACCGTCCTGAATACCGGGGTCTGGGCTGCGGGCACGTGAGCCGGCGCCCCGCACTCGGGGCTTTAGTGTCTTGTGGGGTGAGGGTGGTGAGGGCCGGAGGACGAGCGTTTACCTGCGGCAGGTTCCTCAGCGCCGCCGCCGCCATCGGACTGTGGACGGGGCGGGGAACGGCGGGAGAGGAGGGGGGACGCGGCCACAGTGGACCCTATCCCAAGACTGGCGCGGACATCTTCTCCTCTCAGACCTTCTCGTTCTCGACGCACCACTGCGGAACCTGAGACCGAGCGAACACACACCAAGCGCCTACAAAACGACCGCCACGAGGAGAATGCCGGAAGTCCCGCCCCTACGCGATGCTCTCGCAGGGAAGTGCCCTCCTCCTGAGCTTTAATTGGCTTAACGCCGAAGGCCCCCGGCGCAGTGTCCTCTGGGAAATGTAGTTCCAAACGCGCTCGGACCGAGCGTGGAGAGCTGCTCACCTGGACCGCCAGGTAAAGTGGCCCGGTTAGAGCACCTGTGCAAAGATACCAGAACCCTGAGACAAAAGTTTGGGACATCAGCCTTTATGTTTCAACCATCTTGAAGCCTGTGGAGGCCCGCTGGGAACAGGAATTCTGAAAGGACAAATATGCCTGGAAGGCTGTGGTCCAAGGCCATTTTTGCTGTCTATAAGCCCAGTCTCCGGAACCAGAGGGAGCACATAGCTCTTAGAATTGAAGGGGTCTGGGACTTCCCTGGTGGCGCAGTGGGTGAGAGTCCACCTGCCGGTGCGGGGGACAAAGGTTCGGTCCCTGGTCTGGGAGGATCCCACGTGCCGCGGAGCGCCTGGGCCCGTGCGCCGCAACTACTGATGAGCGTGCATGCCGCGACTGCTGAAGCCCGTGCTGCTGGAGCCTGTGCTCCGCAACAGGAGGGGCCACCACAATGAGAAGCCAGAGCACCACAATGAAGAGTAGCCCCTGCTCGCTGCAACTAGAGAAAGCCCGCACGCAGCGACGAAGGCCCAAAGCAGCCAAAAATAAATAAATTTATTTTAAAAAAAATATTGAAGGGCTCTATGCTTGAAATGAAACAGAATTCTAAATATCTAGGCAAGACACGTGCTTACGTGTACAAAGCAAAGAAAACAAAGTAACTCCTGGTGGAAAACCGAACAAAACCAGAATAACCTGGGGAAAGGTAGCTTGTGTTCACAGAGACAGTGGCATGGTTCGTGCCAAATTCCCAAGCAACCTTGCTGCCAAGGCCGTGGACACAGAATCTGTGTGATACCTTACCCCTCAAGGATTTAAACTTATTGAAAAATGAATAAATTAAAGTGTGGGAAAAAAAATTGGGAGGACACCAAAATCTGATCTCTTTGATGAGAAGTGATTATCATTCCTACTGTTATAGCAGGGATTGCGTGGGCATGGGGAGTTGAGATTATTCCAGAAAAAGTTGTGAAATGAAAATCACTGAAAGCCACTAATGATTATGTACTTATTTAAAGATAATGGCTGGATAGCCATTATCCAGTAGAGGAAAATATCAGTAGAGGATTAAAAAACAAAAGTTAAGATCTCAAAGAAAACTGAACAGGACACACTGGAGTCTGAGAAGAGACAGTTATCTGAGCAGTGGCTATGTTGAACTTTGGCCACTCAGGATTTTGTTTTAGAAATGTGATTATTTTTTCATTCGTGAAAACATTAATACTTTGAAGTATAGCTTAAACGGACTTTCAAAGTAGCCTTGACAGTAAAAAACAAAAATGGATGTGGAATCTAGGGTGTCATGTTTAATAATTTTTTTAATTTTTATTTATTTATTTATTTATTGGGTCTTCGTTACTGCTCGCGGGGCTTTCTCTAGTTTCCCAGAGCAAGGGCTACTCTTCATTGCGGTGCGCGGGCTTCTCATTGCGATGGCTTCTCTTGTTGCGGAGCACAAGCTCTAGGTGTGCAGGCTTCAGTAGTGTGGCTCACAGGCTCTAGAGCGCAGGATCAGTAGTTGTGGAGTATGGGTTTAGTTGCTCCATAGCACGTGGGATCTTCCCGGACCAGTGATCAAACCTGTGTCCCCTGCATTGGCAGGCGGATTCTTTTTTTTTTTTTTTTCGGTACGCAGGCCTCTCACTGTTGTGGCCTCTCCCGTTGCGGAGCACAGGCTCTGGACGCGCCGGCTCAGCGGCCATGGCTCACGGGCCCAGCCGCTCCGCGGCATATGGGATCCTCCCGGACCGGGGCATGAACCCGTGTCCCCTGCATCGGCAGGCGGACTCTCAACCACTGCGCCACCAGGGAAGCCCTACAGGCGGATTCTTAACCAGTGCCCCACCATGGAAGTCCCTCCGTTCTTTAGTAAATGTTCAGTGAGCATCTACTGAGTTTCAGGCACTACTGTAGGTGCACAAGAAAAGTCAGAAAACAAGACAGACAAACCTGCCCTTGTGAGTTTTCGACCATTTAAGGAACACAGACAGGAAACATGAAAGAAGTACTAAATTAAAAGGACATTAGAATGAAAGAGAAGAGGTGAAGATGGCCTCTTAGAGTCTTGGTATGCAGGTAAGTCTGGGTTGCAAGGTTGGGGCGGCATTTGGCCACAGTACTTTGAGGATACCAGGAAGCCTCAGTGATGGTTACATTGTCCTGGACAGGTCCTGTTCCCTCAGGCCAGTCCCGAGATTGTCTCAGCAGTTGTGTGATAAAGGACTGGCACTGTTCTCAGCCAGAGTCCAGGGCTCACCCTGGTGGCTTG
This sequence comes from Kogia breviceps, assembly GCF_026419965.1. Lineage (NCBI taxonomy): Eukaryota > Metazoa > Chordata > Mammalia > Artiodactyla > Physeteridae > Kogia > Kogia breviceps. The sequence goes on from NC_081327.1 coordinate 1,144,596, forward strand.
ACGCCCACACAGGACCCCTCTGCCAGCTTGGACAACTGGGAAAAGTGGAGACTATGCCCCAAGTGTGACAGGTGGTAAAGGAATTGGACAAAGCTTAATGGCCTAGAAGTCACTCAAGAGGCAGGTGGTGCTGAGGGAAACCCCTCTGCCCATTCAGTGTAAATAGAACTTTACATCCAAAATCATACAGGCAATATTGCAATCCAAAAGCTGCTATTATCTGAGGGATTTCTTTGGAGGGAAAGCACCAAAGAGGTGGCCATGACCAGCTGATTAAGAATCCAGTCAGTGGATGGAAGAATGTATACAGAGACCAAAGTGAGGTTATACAGATAAAGGAGTGAGAAAGTTCCAAGCATCCCAGCCTTAGTCTGAGTGAGGAAATTAATACTCACATTTAGATTAGTAAAAACCATTATTTTTAAATTTAGAGGGAATATTGGAGTTTGATATTATTGCAATCAGAGGACTCTGGAGACTATAAAATATTGAGTTCCTGTTATTAGAGCCAGTAAATTTCTTTGCTCTCCTAACAATTATTCCAACTTTATATAAATGTTAAAAGCAGATTTTTTCACAAGCACAAAACTATTTTTACAGCATTTTTGGTAATAACCAAGATTCAATAAATCAGGGTGCATCCTCCTAAGAGAGCACTGGGCAGCTGTGGACATGAGGAGTAAGTTATTTCAACTATGCAGACCTAAACTGTCAGTAACTATCAGAATATTTTGTGCAATTAGCTTTATTTTGGCAAGAAAGTGAATATAATTCATATAGTTTATGCATTTCTATATATTTATGCATTTATATCTTAACAGTGGAAAAAAAATGTATACAAGGGGCACCTGTGAGATGAGAAGGAAGAAGACAGAGGAGAAAGGATGAAACTATAGTGCTCAGAATGTACTTGTTTTGTTTTTGTTTTACAATTATGTAATTATTATGCCTGAATAGATATAACAAAATAGTTTAAGATATAGTTACATAAGTGAAAACAAAACTAAAATAAACCTGTGTACCAAACTTTGGATTTAACCAAAAAAGAGGAATTATTTCCAATGAAAACTAAAGTCAATATGAGTGTTCTACATTAATAAATAAGAGAGTGAAATAAAGATCAAACATTTCCATGATAATATTGAGTAAAAAAATTATTTAAATTTTGAAATTACATACATGTTGTTTCTAAAAACTTCTTAAAAGAAATGGCATATGGGTAGATGTGCAAACAGGAAAAGGCAAAAACATAGTGTGCTCTTTTTCCTATTTTTTTCCTAGTTCTGACCAAGTTTTTACTGTGTAACCAGGTCATCCAATCCAGATTGCTAGACTCATTCTTTTTTTAAGTTAAAAAAGTTTCAATTAAAACACTATGTGAGGGCTTCCCTGGTGGTGCAGTGGTTGAGAGTCAGCCTGCTGATGCAGGGGACATGGGCTTGTGCTCCGGTCCAGGAAGATCCCACATGATGCAGAGCGGCTGGGCCCATGAGCCATGGCTGCTGAGCCTGCACGTCTGGAGCCTGTGCTCCGCAAAGGGAGAGGCCACAGCAGTGAGAGGCCCGCGTACCGCAAAAAAATAAAAATAAAATAAAATGCACACTGATATGACAGCTGTCACATACAATCTAACAACATTGTTTCGAATGAAGTTAAGGACAGCTAAATGCTGGTATAGCCATCTTACAGAAAAAAAATCGAACTTTTTAGCCCACCCATTATTTGCAATATTTTGCTGCTGCAACCGCTAGCTTAAAAAAAAAATCAAACCAAATGGAAAATGTGTATCCATTGAGAAATAGTCCCCCATTCCCCTCTCCATCCAGCCCCTGAAAACCTCTAATCTACTTTGTCTGTACAAGCTTGTCTATTCTAGATATTTCTTTCAAGTGGAATCATACAATATTTTTCCTTTCCTGTCTGGCTTTAATCGTTTGGCATGTTTTGAAGGTTCATCATATTGTGGCATGTATCAGAACTTTATTCCTTTTCATGACTGAATAATATTCCAATGTATGAATGTACCACATTTAAAAAATCTATTCATGTGTTAATGGGCACTTCAGTTGTTTCCACTTTTTGGCTATCGTGAATAATGTTGCTATGAAAATTGTTGCACACGAATGTGTTTGAGTCCCTGCTTTCAATTCTTTCAGGTTTCCCAAGGAGTGGAATTGCTGAGTCCAGTGGCATTTCTGTATTAACTTTTTGAGGAGCTGCTAAACCGGTTTTCATATTATTAAACTGTTTTTCACATTGCAGCATTTTACATTCCCATCAGCAATGTGCGAGTGTTCCAATTTCTCCACAGCCTCATCCATACTTGTTATTTTCCCTTTTTCCCCCATAGTCATCCTGATAGATGTAGACTGGTATCTCACGGTTTTGATTAGATTTCCCAGGTGTATAATGATGTTGATATTTTACTGAAAAACAGGAGTATTTTACTCCTGTTTTTTATGGATCCTTTATTTTACAGTAATTTACTCCTGTTTTTCATGATCCTTTTTCTACATTTTCCCTTCTCTTCTGACCCCCCGTCAGTGAACAAACATGGACTGATACCTACTTTCTTAACGGGAAAACTCCCTTTCACCCACCACCTCTTTAAAGCTTTATCTGTTCCATTTTCTGAGGCTCCCTGGCTCCTCTTCCCCCCTGCCCATCCCAGTCGGGCTTGCAGCCCACATGTTAAATTCCTTTCCTCATAGTGTCTCTTCCATTCCCCAAATAAGTCAGGGAAAGCCATCTTTCTTTCTGTGAGTAAACTGCACATAGCAAAACTGATTCCAACAAGATGTAGACATATCCTATTAGGAACAGAGGTAGTATATAATATGACTTGAGCCTGTCATTTTGGGATTTTCCTTCCCTATTATTCAGCTCAAAAAATAATTTCCCTAACTCCAGTAAGTCTCTTTCTAGAAGGGGCTCCTACTCAAATCAGATTTCTTCCAGCCTTTAAATTACTTGGAAGTTTCATGCTGTACTATGTGGATTTCCATGTAGTCAAAGCTCAGGGCAGAGGATGAGGCTTGAATTCCTGTGTGGACCTGACCGAAAATGGTATGTGAGCAATGAAGATGCCTCAGAAATCTGCATGGGGTCACCAGGGTTTCTGGAAGAAAGCTAAACTATGCCTGTTCAGCGTGAGACTTCACAGGGATGCACAGAGAACTGCGGCTAGGGCTGAGAACTGGCTAGAGATTGCACAGGCTGCACAGCGCCGGTGATATTAGAATCCTGACTGACCAGAGTGGGGATACCTCCCTGAACACCCTAAGTGGTCAGTGGAGACCCCAGAAAGGCTTCACTTAGAAGTAACAGGGTGCCCTAATATATATGCTCCTACCCTGGTCAGGCAGCATTGCAGCAGCTGGCCAGAAGGGAACGAGAGCAGCAACGATCCCCTAGCTGCCTGCATTTAGGCTTTGACGGTGTCCTACCTCCCCACAGGGGTTTCCTAGTCTAGGAATTCTCTTCAAGTACTTTACAACCCTCTCTTTTAATAACAGGATGAATTATGCTTCAGCAGAATCGCGCGTTGAATTGTGTTGCTTTTCCAGACACCCCGACTCTGGGAAGACGTGCAGGTGGGGGCGGTGGGGGAACCACTGCTAGCCTACCCCATCCGCAGCAGGGCCTCCCTCAGAAGGACCCTGGCCCAAGCGCAGGCTGGTCTAGGGTCCTCCCTGCGCTCCACCCTGGGGGGGGCGGTTCTGCGACAATCTCTCCCTGCTCCCGTGTTCCAAGGGAACCCCGTTAGTTCTTTTCCTCCAGGAACAGATGCACTTCAAGGCAGCGAAGCCATGTGTGATCTGAGGTCATCTTGGAGAGGACAATGAGGCCTAGGCACAGTGGGTGTGGCAGGAGGGACAGGCTGCAACTCCGGACCCTACAGTGCCCGCTGGCTGCGGGCTGACAGTGACTCAGGCAGAGAGGAGGGGGGCGCGGGAGCCGGAGGAGACATCCAGGGCGACTGGGCACCTCCGTGGATGTCTTTAATGGCACTCCCCTTGGGGTGAGTCTCCATCCCTGGCCGCAGTCAGCTCTCCCCCCTTTTCACCCAAGGGCCGAATCCCAACTTTCACACGCAGCCACCAGGGGGCGCCCGCCGGTCCGGGAGAGAGGCGGGCTGCGAGCTGCCCTGGGGGCTTTCCCCGGGGGAGAGCAGGGAGCTGCGGAAACAGTCAAAGGGCCTCCAGACCCCGCGAAGGCTCCCGGGTTCACCAGAGTCCTCCTGGAAAGGGTCACCCTGGAGCCCCCTGAAGGTCTCCCCCGGCCCCTCTGGGCTTCAGGCGCGAGGTCTCTACTGCTTGTCCCAGGACGAAGGTCCTGGGAAGGGACCTGGAAGGTCCCTCCCCCTACAGAGGTCAAGCGCACACTCCTGTCTCCAGCGACAAGTCCGCGCTGCTCTCCGGGGGGCCGAGTCCCCGCCTGAAGCCCTCGAGGCAGAGTCGCAACTTTTCGCCTACTAAGTCAACTCCGGACCTTTCCAGGCGACCCCCGCGCCCCGCGGGAGGCGCAGCCAAACCTGCCAACCCTGATCCAGTCAGATCACGATCCCGTTTTGCGGTCAGGGGTCGGTGAGGGGTGGGAGCGGCTCTCACACCAGGGAGGGAACTCAGGACTTTTCGCAAAGGGTGCTGACTGTGTCTTCCCCCAACCCGCGCGCCTGGGGAGACCGCCCATGTAGCCCGCGACCACCCGGGTCAGCGTAGGGGTTCCCATGTGGGGTCGAAGCGTCGCCGACCCCTCATCCGGACACTTTCCAGGTAACCTCCGTACAGGCCCAGAGGGTAGATCGCCGCCCGGGCCACAGAGCCCTAACACGGCCTCCGGGACTCCGCGATCTCGGTGTGGGCGCCCTCCTCTGTGGCTGGTGGGGCCATGGGAACTACGCTACCCACAATGCGGGAGGCCGGGGGCCAAGACTAGCAGCCAATGAACGCCCGAAAGCAGGGCATTTTCTCGTTCGGACCAGAGGATGTGGGTGGGACTTCCGGCGCCGCTGTTGTGGCAGTCACTATGACTGCTCCCGTGTCCGGCTGCGATACGAGTCCTTCAGGAGAGCGGAGTCAGGATCGGGGTGACCAGAGAGAGGAGGCTTTAGAGGAGAGGTGGTCCCCACTGCACAGCGGCGAGTCTTTAGGGCCGCGGCGGTAGATGACGATTATATACGAGTTCCGTCTCTGTCACCCACCACCCAAGACCCCGCTCCTCCCAGACTCCGATGGCAGCGGCCGCGCCGAGGGACCCGCCTCAGGTAAAAGCTCGTCCTGAGGGCCCTGACCGCCCTCACCCCACCAGACACTAAAACCCCAAGTGCGGGGCGCCTGCTCATGTCTATTCAGTATAGATCCCTGTGTCCAGAAGAGTGAGGATCTCATGGATGGAGTCCCCATATCTAAAAAACAGTGTGATGAGATGTTGGGAGAGTGTTACAGGCAGAGGGACCGGTTTATGTAAAGTCGTGGAGGGGCGATTGAGCAAGAATCATTCCCACTTGGAATGGCAAGGTGAGGAGTTTTAATCTCAGGACACTATGGAGGGTTGTGAACAGAAGAGGCACATGGTGTGAGTTAGGCTTTTCAGATTTTCCAGAAGTTGCTCAGAGTAAGAACAGACTGGAAAGGGGATGAAAATACTGAGGCACAGGGAGGTTGAGTTTTTATCCAAGATCATACAGTTGTAAGAGCACTAAGGACTGAGGCTCAGAGATAATGCAGTCATCCCAGGTCACCTTGCTCCAGGGCTGGACAGGGGTACAGGAAGGCCTGAGCCTACTGAGCCTGCCATGGTTACATCCCTCTAATGACCTCCCTCTTCCTACAGACTCCCATGACTACAGAAGTGCTTATGGACTGTACAAAGGTGAGTGGAGGATATTCCAGGCCTTCAATGGTCCTGACCCATCCTTTGTCTCTGGGATTGTGTCCTGGGATTTTTCCAGTCCATGGACCTGGAGACCCTGAAGAAACCCCAAACTCACATTTGGTTGTCTCTGGGAGGCACAATTTGGGACTCCAGGGGAATAACCTGACAAGAGGGCATGTGCCCTAATGCCAGGCTCAGAGTTTAGATGGCGTCTCCCTGCCCACGTGCTTGTTGTTGGTGTGGGCAGACACAGTGATCTTGATACCATGAGAAGAGAACAGGTATCTGAGGCCCCAGGGCCTGATATTTCCTCTAAGGTGGGGACACTGGAAGGAGGATGAGCAGGGGATGGATGTCTGGGTGAAGGAACTTGGGGTCCTAGGAGAGAAGTTGATCATGGAATGATCTGTCCTCATCCTGGCAGGGCTGTGTGACCTTTGAGGATGTGGCCATTTACTTCTCGCAGGAGGAGTGGGGGCTCCTTGATGAGGCTCAGAGATGCCTGTACCACAAGGTGATGCTGGAGAACTTTGCACTTACAGCCTCAATGGGTAAGGCCCTCACCCAAGGGTCCTGGTCTCTATCTTATCTTCTGTCCCCCAGAGGCAGCTCTGCCCTTTCCACAGACAGACCATAGGCTCTGCTAACTTCCCCACTTTCTTGGCATATGTGTTGTGGGTACCAGTGCTGAGCTGTGTGCACTGCCTGCCCCAAGTAGTTCTAAACCCTGTTGCACCAAGCTTTCAGGGAAGGATCTGGGATTTAGGATTCTTGCAGTCAGCCTAAAACAAAGCATCTCACCTTGTTTGCCCTCACCCTGGCAGAATGAATGTGTCCAGATCCATGACACCTGGTATCCCAAGTTCTGATTGAGTCAGTAATTTTAATAATATATATAATTAGTATTTAACAATATGTATATATGATATATAATTTTTACTGATGTTAGATATGGGGTCCTGATGGATGGGACCACAATATTATAGTAATCCACCATGAGGCACCTTTAATATTTCCAGATTAACTACAGACATAATTGGGCTTTAGAATGGAAAAACAGTGAGGATAATCACCCCTTCATTTATTAGATTTTCTATAATAAATTTTAATCCTTGAAGGCCCTGTTTTAACATACATTGGGCTATATTAACTATTTCAACTGGGTGGCCTGTGAGGTACCATTTTATTAAGCCAATTTGTGTCAAAGACTTAATGTTAATTTAAATTTATTATTCAGCATGTTAGAGCAGCTGTGCCCAATATGGGATAGTTTTGGGTAATGGGTGCTATGACGTTGGAAAATTTAAGAAAAGCTACAGTTCAAGTGAGACATACCTATTTTTCTCTGTTTTGTATTTAGTTACATTCCTAAGAGTATACAGTTATGGAGTGTAAAAATAGTGTAATCCTGGGACTTCCCTGACAGTCCTGTGGTTCAGACTCTGTCCTTCCACTGCAGGAGGTGTGGGTTTGATCCCTGGTCGGGGAATTAAGATCCTGCATGCTGTGTGGCCAAAAAAGTAGTGGAATCCTCACATATAATTTGAGCCCCACTAATAATTACGTTTACGAAGTTTGACCATTGGTCCCTGTTAGTAAATGTTAAAAGTTATTTATTTATTTATATTTAAACCATTATATCTAAACCATTGTACTGAGGAATGATTGACATTTAAAAAGGTGTACACATTTCCTGGATACAACTCAGTAAGTTTGGGAATAAGTATACATCCTTGAAACCATCAAGACCATAAACATATTCACTGCCTCCCACCCCTTTATTATTATTATCATCATTATTAATATATGTGTGTGTGTGTGTGTATGTGTGTGTTAAGAACACTTAAGTTGCTTCCATATCTTAGCTATTGTAAATAATGCTGCAATGAACAGAGGGGTGCATATATCTTTTCAAATTAGTGTTTTTGTTTTGTTCAGAGAAGTACTCAGAAGTGGAATTGCTGGATTGTATGGTAGTTTTATTTTTAATTTTTTGAGGAGTCTCCATATTGTCTTCCACAGTGGCTGCAACAATTTACATTCCCACCAATAGTGCACAAGGGTTCCCTTTTCTCCACATCCTCACCAGCACTTGTTATTTGTTGTCTTGGTAACAGCCATTCTGAGAAGTGTGAGGTGATACCTCATGTGATTTGATTTGCATTTCCTTGATGATTAGTGATGTTGAACATCACTAATCTGTCTGTTGGCCATCTGTATGTCTCCTTTGGAAAAAAGTCCATTCACATCCTCTGCTCATTTTTTAATTGTTTTTTTTAATATTGAGTTTACATGTAAGTTTTTAATCCATTTTGAGTTGTTTTTCTGTATGGTGTAAGGTAAGGGTCCAATTTCATTCTTTTGCATGTAGATATCCAGTTTTCCCAGCACCATTTATCAAACAGGCTACTCTTTTCTAGTTTGTATTCTTGGCCCCCTTCGCAAACATTAGTTGATCATATATGCAGAGGGTTATTTCTGTGCTCTCTATTCTGTTCCATTGGTCTATGTGTCTGTTTTTATACCAGTACTATACTATTTTGATTACTGTAGCTTTGTAATATATATAATTTGAAATCAAGAAGTGTGATGCCTCTAGCTTTGTTCTTCTTGCTTAAGAATGCCTTGGCTATTCAGGGTCTTTTGTGATTCCATATGAATTTTAGGATTTTTTTTTCTACTTCGGTGAAAAATGCCATTGGAATTTTGAAAAGGGTTGCATTGAGTCTGCAGATAGCTTTGGGTAGTATATTTAAGAATATTAATTTTTCCAATCCATAAACAGAGGACCTCTTGCCATTTATTTGTGTCTTTAATATTTTTCATCAATGTTTTACAGTTTTCAGTGTAAAGATCTTTTCACCTCCATGTTTAAATCTCTTTCTAAGGGTGGTTTTTGTTTTGTTTTTTTATCATCGTAAAAGGAATTGGTTCTTAGTTTCTTTTTTGCATAGTTTGTTTTTAGGGTATAGAAATGCAACTGATTTTTGTATGTTGATTTTGTATCCTGCAACTTCACTGAATTTGTTTATTCTAACAGGTTTTTGGTGTAGTCTTCAGGGTTTTCTGCATGTAAGATTATGTCACCCACAAACAGAGATGATTTTATTTCTTCCTTTCCAGTTTGGATGCCTCTTATTTCTTTTCCTTGCCCAGTTACTCTGCTTAGGACTTCTAGTACTATGTTGAATAACAGTGGTGAGAGTGGTCATCTTTGTTATGTTCCTGATCTTTGCAAAAAAGCTTTCAGCTTTTCACCATTGAGTATGATCTTGGCTGTGGGCTTGTCATATATGGCCTTTATTATGTTGTATATAATAAAAATTTTCTGTATCAAGTTTGTTGAGAGTTTTTATTATGAAAGGGTGTTAAATTTTGAGATATGCTTTTTCTATATCTATTGAGGTGACTATCTGATTTTTATCCTTCTTTCTATTAATGTGGTATATCACATTTATTGTGTTTGCTGAAATGTCTTTGCATCCCAAAGGTAAATCCCAGTTGAACATGTTGTATGATACTTTTTTAAAAAAATAAATTTATTTATTTATTTATTTTTGGCTGTGTTGGGTCTGTTGCTGTGTGTGGGCTTTCTGTAGTTGTGGTGAGCAGGGGCTACTCTTCATTGCGGTGCACAGGCTTCTCATTGTCGTGGCTTCTCTTGTTGCGGAGCACAGGCTCTAGGCTCACAGGCTTCAGTAGTTGTGGCACATGGGCTCAGTAGTTGTGGGTTGCAGTCTCTAGAGCTCAGGCTCAGTAGTTGTGGCACACGGGCTTAGTTGCTCTGTGGCATGTGGGATCTTCCCGGGCCAGGGCTCGAACCCGTGTCCCTTGCATTGGCAGGCAGATTCTTAACCACTGGGCCACCAGGAAAGCCCTGTATGATACTTTTAATGTGCTGTTGAATTTGGTTTACTGTATTTTGTTGAGGATTTTTGCATCTATGTTCATCAGGGATATTGGCCTTTGATTTTCTTGTGTTGTAGTGTTCTTATCTGACTTTGGTGTAAGGGTGATACTGGCTTTGTAAAATGAGTTTTGATGTGTTCCCTCCTCTTCAGTTTTTTTGAGGATTGGTATTAAATGTTTCATAGAATTTACCAGTGAAACCATCAAACCCTGAGATTTTCTTTTGGGGTAGGTCTATTATTACTGATCCAATATCCTTATTCATTATTGGTTTTCTCTGATTTTCTATTTCTTCAAAATTAAATCTTGGTAGGTTGTATATTTCTAGGAATATATCCATTTCTTCTAGGTTATCCCATTTGTTTGTGTATATTATTCATAGTAGTGTCTTATCCTTTTATTTCTGTGGTATCAGTTGTAATGTTTCCTCTTTCATTTATAATTTTATTTATTTGAGTCCTCTCTTTTTTTTCTTAGTCTATCTAAGAGGTTTGTCAATTTTATCTTTTTCAAAAAATCTTAGTTTTGATCTTTTCTATTGTTTTTCTGGTCTCTATTTTGTTTAATCCACTTTTATCTTTATTGTTTCCCTCCTGCTAACATTGTACTTAGTTTGTTCTTTTTCTAGTCTTTGAAGCATGAAGATAGGGTGTTTACGGTCTTTCTTTTTTCTTAATGTAGATATGTATCTGCTATAACCTTCCTCTTTTAGAACTGCTTTTGGTGGGTCCCATAAGTTTTGGGATTTTGTGTTTCCATTTTCATTTGTCTCAATATATTTTTTGATTTCCATTTTGATTTCATCTTTGACTCGTTGGTTGTTCAAGAGTGTGTTATTTAATTTCCACATATTTGTGAATCTTCCAATTCTCCTCCTGTCATTATTTTCTACGTTTATCTTATTTTGGTCAGAAAAGATATTTGATATGATGTCAGTTTTCTTAAATTGGTTAAGACTTGTTTTGTAGCCTACCATATGATCTATCCTGGAGAATTTTCCCTGCACTCTTGAGTAGTGTGTATTCTGTATTCGATGAAATGTTCTATATATGTCTGTTAGATCCATTTGGTTTATAGTGTTCAACTCCACTGTTTCCCTGGCCGTGAAGGTTTTTTAAGATGTCAAAACATCATATTACACAGAAAGCTTAAAAAAGAACATGATTAATACTCTCCCACCATAATCAGCATGATTCACAAATATTTCTCTTCTTTCAGTTTGTTTGCATGGAACAGAGAATAAAGAGACACCTTCTGAGCAAAATGTTTCCCTAGAAGCTTTGTCACAGGTCAGGACTCCAAAGGTAGGTCCAATCAGCCAGAAGGCTCACCCCTGTGAGAAATGTGTCCCAATCCTGAAAGACATTTTGCACCTGGCTTACCTACCTGGGCAGAAAGCATACTTGATTGGGGCATGTGCAAACCTACGACAGCTTCAGAAGCATTTCAGTGCAAAGAAAAGTGACATGGATAGGGCATCATTTGTAAAGAGTTGCATATTCCATGTGTCAGGGCATCCCTTCACCAGTAGGAAGGTTGGAAAGGACTTCCTAGCCACTTTGGGTCTTCTCCAGCACCAGATCACTCCCACTGGTGAGAAACCCAACAAAATCACCAAGTGTGGTGAGGCCTTTCATGGTAGGAAAAGTCATTACAAGTTGCGTGAATGTGGGAAAGCTTCCAGCTACAAACAGAGTCTTGTTTACCACCCAAGAGTCTCCACTAGGAAAAGGGTATATGAGTCTAGCAAATATGGTAAAGCCTTGTGCTGTAAGTACTCACTTATTCAGCTCCAGAGAGTACACACTGGAGAAAGGCCTTACGAGTGCAGTGAATGTGGAAAATCTTTTAGGCAAAGAGCCACCCTCATTATACACCAGAGAGTTCACACTGGAGAAAGGCCTTATAAATGTGGAGAGTGTGGAAAATCCTTTAGTCAGTGCTCCAATCTTATTGAACACTGCAGAATTCACAGTGGAGAAAGACCTTATGAGTGTGAGGAATGCGGAAAAGCCTTTGGGTGCAAATCCAATCTTGTTCGGCACCAGAGAACCCACACTGGAGAAAAGCCTTATGAGTGCAGTGAATGTGGGAAATTCTTTAGACAAAGCTTCACCCTTGTTCAACACCGGAGAATTCACACCACAGCAAGGCCTTTTGTGTGTGTCCACTGTGGGAAATCCTTTAGCCAAAGAGCCACTCTCATTAGACACCAGAGAGTTCACACTAGTGAAAGGCCTTATGAGTGTGGGGCATGTGGGAAAGCCTTTGGATCCAAATCCAAACTCGATCGGCATAACAGAAGTCACACTGGAGAAAGGCCTTATGAGTGTGCTGAATGCGGGAAGTCTTTCAGACAAAGCTACAGCCTCGTTGAACACCAGCGAATTCATAGTAGAACAAGGCCCTTTGAGTGTGGCCAGTGTGGGAAGTCCTTTAGCAGAAGAGCCATCTTCACTAAACACCAGAGAATTCACACTGGAGAAAGGCCTTATAAATGTGGCGAGTGTGGGAAATCCTTTAGTAGAAGCACCAGCCTTATTCAGCACTGCAGTATTCACACTGGGGCAAGGCCTTATAAGTGTGGGCAGTGTGGGAAGTCCTTCAGGCAAAAGTCTGTCCTTATTCAACACCAGGTAGTTCACACTGGAGAAAGGCCTTATGAGTGTGGCGAATGTGGGAAATCCTTTAGCCAGTGCTCCAGCCTCAATCTCCACCGAAAATTTCACACCAGGGAGAGGCCCCATGAATGCAGGAAGTATGGGAAATCCTTTACTCCAAACAGCTAACATTGTTTAATACAAGGAAGTCCACACTTTGAGAAAGGCCTTAGACCTCAAGGAATTGCTGTCTCCTTGTTCATTATAATAGCACTAGACAGCTTCTGTGAGGGAGCTGTCTGCCTGAACTTGAACCTCATACTTGCAAACATCCAGAGGGGCGAAATTCCCAATGAATTCCAGGGACCTGTGAAGCTTACAGGAGCTACATTCTGTGTTCTAAACTCCCCAGGGCCCTTGCCAGAGTTACATCTCTGCCATTTTCTCTGGTAGAACCCATCTCACCTCTCCTGCCTTGCACAGTATTTCATTGGTCACCCTGATGTGCTAACAGAAGGCAGATGTCTGTGGTCTCTCCTATTCCCTGGAGGAAATCTTGAGTAGTCTGTGCCATTACATTTTCCTATTTCCAACTGATTAAGTATGAATCTGACCCTTCATCAAAATTGTTGGTTTCACATGACATATGTGGTTGATTTTCCTGCCTCAAAGTCACCAACTGGTAATTGCCTTCCCCCCCGCCATTGCTCTGGTTTGTGCAGCAATAAAGATCTTATTGTTTAATCTACCTTTAATCTCGGGGGTTGTATTCACTGTGGGGGGTGGGTGGAAAACAGAATTGGCCTGTTTGTATGAGGGGATGGGCCCTCAGCCTCTTGTGCCTCAGCAGGGACAGTATAATGACAGGAGAATAGTTTTCATTCCAGTTTTGGCCTAATTTGCATTGCTCTCCAAGACCTCCTAGGAACTAAAATAATGCTTTGTGGTCCTAATTTGGGACCTGGAAGCCTACATATTGTATGACCACAGGTTACCCTGAGGAGGGTCACTTATTTTGGCAAGCTCCAGGGCCTTTGAGACTGCCATGACTTTGTCTCATATTCCCAGACGGTGTCCTATAATGCCCAGCACTGTTGAGGGGAAGCTTTTCACCAGGTTCTACAAAGGAACCAAGTGTCCTCATGTTCATAATTCTGTGGACTGGTATCTCTCCTCACACTACAGGAGCTGGGTTTCAACCATACTTGGTAGTGAAAGCCTGGGTGGGATTAATAGTCAGTGGAATAGCATGCAGCAAATTAAATGGAGTGTGCCTCTTCTAATGTGCATCCATAAATCTTCCAGTGATTATGGCTGTGAGGAATCACAGACCCTCCAAAGGCTGTGTACCTCCTATAGCTGAATTCATTGTCAGCAAATAATCTCATGGTTTTGTGAATTCTTGTTGTCTTTCTGGGCTGGTCAACTCAAGTCCGTTGCTGTAAAGGCAGGGAAATGAGAACAGAGAATGGAGATCCTGTTGTCCAGGGATGTGTCTTTTGTGGTCCAGCCAGTGGTCCTGTTGTCCCAGACTGCAGTGGCCTCCATTGCTTGCCCATATTTCCAGCACTGATTCAGGGCTGCCCTTCCCCAGGAATGGGAAAAAATAGAGTGGAGTCAATATTGAGTTGTTAAACCTTCTGGTTTCCAGAAAGAGTGGGAGGTCCAGATTTTTTTAAATTTTGAACCTTTTTTTTTTTTTTTTTTTTTTGTGGTATGCGGGCCTCTCACTGTTGTGGCCTCTCCCGTTGCGGAGCACAGGCTCCTGAACCATTTTTTTAAGAAACTTTATTGAGGCATAATTGACATGCAGTAACCTATACATATTTAAGGTGTATAGTTTGAAAATTTATGCCATATGTATAAACCCATAAAACCATCAGAATCACAATAATGAACATAACCATGATTTACCTCATGCCCCTTTACAATCTCTCATTGCCCTTTCCAAACCTACAGGAGTCCAGTGATTTACTGCCTTCAACAATAAGTTAGTTTGCATTGTCTAGAGTTTTACTTGGATTGAAGTATAAAAGTATTTGCTTTTTTTTGATATTTTTTGTACTGCCTAATTATTTTGAAATTCATCAATGTTGCTTGTATGAATAGTTCATTTTTTTTTTACTGTTGAGTAGTATTCTTGTCTATGGATATGCTACTATGTGTTTATCCATCCATCTGCTAATGGGCAGTTGGGTTGTTTCCAGTTTGGTATTGTTAGAAATAAAGCTGCAATGAACATAGGCATACAGTTCTTTATATGAATATGTTTTAGTTCTCTTGTGCCACTACTTCAGAGTATGTAAATGTTTCAATATTTAACAAACAGCCAAATTGTGATCTAAACTGGTTGGATACTTCTGTGTTCCCACCAACAGTATATGAGAGCTCCTATTCCTCCACATCCTGCCAATACTCGGTATTGTCAGTCTGTCTAACTTTAGCTGTTTTAACAGGTGTGTAATAGCATCTCACTGTGATTTTAATTGCAGTTCTCTGATGTTTCATGATGTCCAGCATTTTTTTCTTGTTTATTTGCCACTTGTATATCTTCTTTAATGACTGTTACTACCAGTTGCTTATTTTGAAATGGATGTTGGCTGATGTTTCCTTTTCCATTAATAAATAAAAGACATATGTCTAACAAAGACAGGTGTTGGAACTTCACTCATTCCTCACTTTATTAAAAGGAAGTATTATTTTTGGATACTATCAGAATATTTTCTCAATTGTTTGTTGCTGTTCTAGGAGTGTAACACTCCCAGAGGCTATATACTTTCAAGCGTTGTCTACCTTCTTAACATATTCTCCACCACTTTCGTAAGTCTAGCCATTCAAATAAACAAGGCCCATTTTATAGAGTTTGTCAGTTTCTCTGGTGTATCTATGCCCATCCTAGCCAATTTCAAGTTGCCAAAAGGATGACACTAAACATGGATTTGGGAAGAGTGTGCAGTAGCACAATATTATAATGTATTTCCACCATGCTGATGGAGTGGTCACAAATAACCTCAGAAATATATATGAGTAAAACATAGTAAAATAATTTGGAAATGACAACTCTTTTTTAAAAAATTAATTAATTAATTAGTTTTATTTATTTATTTTTGGCTGCATTGGGTCTTCATTGCTGCACGTGGGCTTTCTCTAGTTGTGGCGAGTGGGGGCTTCTCTTTGTTGTGGTGTACAGGCTTCTCATTGCAGTGGCTTCTCTTATTGTGGAGCACAGGCTCTAAGTGCTTGGGCTTCAGTAGTTGTGGCACATGAGCTTCAGTAGTTGTGGCTCACATGCTCTAGAGCGCAGGCACAGTAGTTGTGGCACATGGGCTTAGTTGCTCCGCCGAATGTGGGATCTTCCCAGACCAGGGCTCGAACCTGTGTCCCCTGCATTGTCAGGCGGATTCTTAACCACTTCACCACCAGGGAAGCCCCAACCCCATCATTATTGATCAACTCATGGCTATTCTTGTTTCACCTGTCCACACGCATATAACTGGGTTGTGTTACTTATAACCCCAACATCTTGTCATTCAATGCCTAATCTCCTCAGAATGTACTTCCAAAACGTAAGGACTCTTTCATAATCCTAATAACTTTTAGACAAAATTTTGAGGTGTTAAAAATATATTTTGGGGACTTTCCTGGTGGCGCAGTGGTTAAGAATTCGCCTGCTAATGCACGGGACATGGGTTCTATCCCTGGTCTGGGAAGATCCCACATGCGGCAGAGCAACTAAGCCCATGCACCACAACTACTGAGCCTGCACTCTAGAGCCTGCAAGCCACAACTACTGAGCCCGTGTGCCACAACTACTGAAGCTCACGTGCCTAGAGCCAATGCTCAGCAACAAGAGATGCCACCGTAATGAGAAGCCCGTGCTCTCTGCAACTAGAGAAAGCCAGCGCACAGCAACGAAGACCCAATGCAGCCATAAATAAATAAATAAATAAATTTTAAAATTTATATATATTTTCAGTGTTCAGTTTCTTTTTCAATTTTCCCAAAAATATGTTCGTTCTTTAAGGCAGTCAGATCCAAAATGGATCTGTATGACTTTTAGTAGATGTATCTGGGAAGTCTCAATTCATTTATAGGTATCACTTCATTTTTTAAAATTCTTGGGCCATTCATTTGTTGAAGTGGCTCAGTCGTTTGCCCATCAGAATTTGCCATGTTCTGGATTTGGTGTGTGTGTGTGTGTGTGTTCTCCGCCCTGGGCTGTGCTGTGCACGGTCCTTCCAGCGCCCCAAGTCCGCGCTGGAAAATCACCCGCTGGGGGCTCCCAGTTAGTCAGCCTAGCGCCCTGGAGGAACAAACCTCTCTCACCTCCCCAGCTCGTACTTGCGCTCCCCCAAGAAGGTCACCCCAACCGGTTCCCCGGAACTGACGATCTTGTCCACAAAACGTGCCCCCTCCACGCGTCTCCGGAGCCCCAGCTCAGAACAAGGCTAACGATCTGGTCAGACATCCTTGCATGCAGCTTCCGAAAATTCTGGCGGAATTTGACAGTAACACTAATATCCTCACATAGGCCGAGAAAAATAATAATAAAGGCGCCGTTTCCATTTTAAAAGTTTAACAAAACAAAACCCAGCAAGGGAAGTCGATTATCCTATTCTCTTATTTTGGACCCCCTACCCCCCGACCTTCTGCTTCCAAACGCAGTGACAATCCTAGTATTGCTCGGGCCCGGGGGCTTGGGGCGAGGGGGTGAGGGTCTGCTTCCACCGTTCGCACTGAATTAGGACTAACATCGTTAATGGGGGTCGGGCGCATTCCTTCCGGGACCGCGGCTTACCCCCTTGCAGTCATGGACCTGTTTCTTCTATACATGAGACCCAGAATTGTTCCGGCTCTCTTCCTACACTGGCAAAAAGGCGCCCCCACCCCACCCGGGGCACAAGGGTCTGCTTTGAACACGTGCGAGTGTCCCGGGCGCTCTGCGCGGCCTGGTCTGCCCCGCCCTACATCTTCTGGCTGGCTGTACCCGGGAGCGGCTCCTCCCCCAAATTAGGTAATGCCTAAAGGAGGTCTACGCCAGCAGGCTTCACGGACGTTCCTTGCCTTCTTGGGGGAGGTCATCCCCGAAGTCGCTCAATTTGGGGGCTGCACGGGACCCTAACACCCCATTACTTAAACGCTCCTGTGATAGAGGAACACAGGCAGATGGGCGGCAGGGGCTGCGAGAGAAGCGAGGGCGGCAGAGGCCGCAGATACAGCGCCGCGATGGTTTACCCCCATGACGTAAGGGCTCATTCATAAACACTGCTATAAAGAGTGGAGGCGGTGCCGGGTGCTCCCAGCCTCTGGGCTGCTAGCTCCTCAGGCGGGGACCGCGCCCCGCCCCGGCCCCGCTCCGGCCCCACCCTACCACCACCCTGAATTCTTCCGGCTCGCCTCGCTTCAACGCCCGCTACCGCGTGGCATGCTACCGCGTGGTGTCCTCCCGCTGCTGCATCGCTTTCCGGGCCGCGGACAGTTCCTCCTGCTGTCACTCCCTGGCCGAGTCCTCCGACACTGGCTCTCCCGACCATGCGCAGGAAGGCTGGGCTCGCGGGACTCGCGGTTCGGCGTCTCTCCTTCGCCGGGGAGGGAGGCTGCCCCGGCCGGAGCATTCTGGTCCCGGGAGTCCTGGACTTGCTGGAAGCGCGCGCACGCTTGTCCCGGTAAGAATGGTCCCTTTTCCGCGCCGGCTCTTTCGGAGCGCCCCGGCCCGCGCGCTGTGCCTTCTGTCCGGCGGGAGCCGAGCAAACGCGTGCCATCAGAGACTCACTCACAGGAGCCCGGCTCCCCGGGGAGGCGGCAGAAAGTGGGCGGCCCTCCCTCCGCTTGCAGCCTGGAGCAGGCAGGAGGGGCGGAGAGGAGGGGAAGCGGGCAGGTGTGTAAGGCGGTTCACCGATAAAAAGCGAGTTCACTCGGGAGACTCTGGAGGGGCTCCTGCGTCAGTACAGAAGTCGGGTACATTTATAAGAACCCCCTTTCGAGCCGGTGATGCCGAGGGAATAATGGGAACGCAGTCGCAGGGTGGAGGAGAAAGGCAGTGCGCGGCAGAATTCTTGGGAGGAAATGGGAGACCTTCCATCCAGGATGAAGGGACAGAATTCTTGGGAGGAAAGGGGGAGACCTTCCATCCAGGATGAGTGGCATATAAAAAGAAACGAGCAGTCCAGGACAGTTTCTTCTCCCTCTCACCCCACCTGTATCCAGAATCTGCTTGGTCCCCTCAGCTTTCCCCTTCTGTTTCCTTCTAGGACTTGTGCACAGACCTGGCCGGCTCCAGTGCCAACCTCATTCCAAGGGTGACTGCCATCCGGACCAGCCCAGACCTGCAGTGGCTGGTACGGCCCACTGAGGTGTTCTTGGCGGCTCCATCACACAAGATTCCCCCACCATACGGAGTTCTTCTGGCCTGGATGGGGGTTATCCCGTGAAGACCATGGCAGGAGGCAGAGCTCAGGGCGTTGGCAGGAAGGGCAAGGTGGAACAGATGAGGAGTCGGTGGGCACCTTCTCTCTGTAGGGAGGGCTGGGGTGGCAGCACTGGAGGAGATGGGGAGCACGTGGGTAGAATGAGGCCACTGATGGAATTCACTACACATCCTGAACTGGCAACCCTGGCTCAAAGCCCTTTCCATCCCAAGTCAGACTCTGATAGTTCCACCCCAAGAAATAGCCTAATAGTTTATTCTTTAGTAGGTTCCTATCTCATGCTTGTAGACTGGGTTCTCCTTTCACTTGCTGAGGATCTTGTAAAAAAGAAAAATTTTTGTATCTATTTTAATACTTTTATTTGGTATGTGTATTTTCTTAAACAATGTCTTTTTATGGTCATATAGTTGATTTACAATGTTGTGTTAGTTTCTGGTGTGTTGAATCGCTTTGCAGTACATCTATCAAAATATGAAAAAATATGTAAAATATATACATATATTTTACAAAATTATATACGTAAAACATATATTCTCTTTCAGATTCTTTTTCATTGTGAGTTATTACAGTATACTGAATATGGTTCCCTATGCTATACAATAAATCCTATTGTTTATCTATTTATATATAGTGGTGTGTATCTGTTAATCCCATACTCCTAACTTATATACATCTTTATCCATCCATCTGTAGATGGACACTTGGGTTGGTTCCATGCCCTGGTGATTGTATATAGTGCTGCTGTGAAAATAGCGGTGCACTATCTTTTCCAATTAGAGTTTTCTCCAGATGTATGCCCAGGAGTGGGATTGCTGGATCATATGGCAACACTATTTTTAGTTTTTAAGGAACCTCAATACTGTTCTCCACAGTGGCTGCACCAATTTAACTCCCACCAACAGTGTAGGAGGGTTCCCTTTTCTCCACACCCTCTCCAGTATGTATTATTTGTAGACTTCTTGATGATGGCCGTTCTGACCAGTGTGACGTGGTACCTCATTGTAGTTTTCATTTGCACTTCTCTAATAATTAGTGATGTTGAGCATATTTTCATGCGCCTGTTGGCCATCTATGTACTGCCAGGGAATTCCCACTTTGTCCATTTCTCGATTGGGTTTTTTGTTGTTGCTGTTGTTTTGTTAATTTCATTTTTTTGTTTTAATTTTTTTAAAATAAATTTTATTTTTATTTTTGGCTGTGTTGGGTCTTTGTTGCTGAGCGCAGGCTTTCACTAGTTGTGGTGAGCAGAGGCTACTCTTTATTGCGGTGCGCAGGCTTCTCATTGCGGTGGCTTCTCTTTGTTTTGGACCGTGGGCTCTAGGTGCATGGGCTTCAGTAGTTGCAGCATGCAGGTCCTACAGTGCAGGCTCAGTAGTTGTAGGGCATTCATATTTGATTTGATATTAATTTCTTCTGCTTTCTCTGGATTTTTTTTTCTTTTCCTAGTTTCTGAAGGTGGAATCTGAGTTCCTTGATTTGACACATTTTTTTTCTATAAGTGTTAAATGTGGGATAAATTTTCCCTGAAGTACTGCTTAAGAAAACGCCAAGATTACTTCCCTGGTGATCCAGTGGTTAAGAATCTGCCTGCCAATGCAGGGGACACGGGTTCGATCCCTGGTCTGGGAAGATCCCACATGTGGTGAAGCAACTAAGCCCATGTGCCACAACTACTGAGGCCACACCCTACAACTACTGAAGCCCATGTGCTCTAGGGCCCACGTGCCGCAACTACTGAGCCCATATGCTGCAACTACCGAAGCCCTCATGCCTAAAGCCTCTGTGTGCTCCACAACAAGAAAAGCCACCGCAGTGAAGAGTAGCCCCCGCTCGCCACAACTAGAGAAAAGCCCGCGCACAGCCACGAGACCCAGCGCAGCCAAAAATAAGTTTAATAAATTAATTTTAAAAAGAAAGAGAAAAGAAATCGCCAATAAAGGGAATGCCCTGGTGGTCCAGTGGTTAAGAATCTGCCATCCAATGCAAAGGACGCAGGTTCAATTTCTGGTCAAGGAACTAAGATCCCACATGCTGCAGGGCAACTAAGCCCATGCACCTCAACTACTGAGCCCATGCACTCTGGAGCCCATGGCCCACAACTAGAGAAGCCTGAGCAACTAAGAGCCCATGCACCACAATGAAAAGATCCCGCATGCTGCAATGAATATCCTGTGTGCCACAGCGAAGAGCCAACGCAACCAAATAAATTAAAAACAAAAAACAAAAAACCCTAATAAATTGTTCCCTGCTAGGGCTGCTCCAACCCAGCTGCCCTTCCAAGGCACTCACCAGGGAGTGTCCCTGGTCTGGGCCTGCTCCAGAACAATAAGCAGCTCTCCTCCTTTTATTCTAATATGAATATTTTAATAATGGATCAAAGGTATAGTATTTCTAGTATCTTTTTTTAAATAAATTTATTTATTTTTAACTTTGGCTGTGTTGGGTCTTCATTGCTACACACAGGCTTTCTCTAGTTGTGGCAAGCGAGAGTTACTCTTTGTTGTGGTGCTCAGCCTGCTCATTGTGGTGGCTTCTCTTGTTGCAGAGCAAGTGCTCTAGGCGTGCAGGCTTCAGTAGTTGTGGCACACGGGCTCAGTAGTTGTGGCTCATGGGCTCTAGAGCACAGGCTCAGTAGTTGTAGTACACGGGTTTAGTTGCTCCGCAGCATGTGGGATCTTCTCGGACCAGGGCTGGAACCATGTCTCCTGCATTGGCAGGCAGATTCTTAACCACTGTGCCACCAGGAAAGTCCTTCTAATATCTCTTTGTAGATGTTTATAAGATCAAGAAGGATTGCTTCTATCCTTAGTTTAATATCTCTCTAACTGTAATAGCTATGAAAAATTCAGAAATTGAAATTTTTTTTTAAAGTTTCCATTCACAATATCATTCTATGTAGAAAATACCTGGGGATGTTTAACTTAAACAAGACTTATAAACAGAAAACTAAAAAACATTGCTAACAAAAATTAAATAAGATCTAAATAAAAGAAGATATATCATGTTTATGAATTGGGACACTCAGTATGCCTTTCTAAATTGAAGATTAAATGCAATTCCAGTCAAAATCCTAGTTGGTTTTGGGGATGTTCAAATTCAAAAGTGGATTCTAAAATTCACATGGAAAGGCAAAGGACTAAGAATGGCCATAACAACTTTGAAAAAGGAAGTCCAAGGAGTACATGACCTTGATTTCAAGGCATATTATAACAACAAATTATTCAACACATGAAAGGATTGGCATAAAGTAGATAAATGCAACAGAAGATAAAGTTCAGAAATAAACATATACATATGATTGACCTTCAATGAGGATACAAAAGCAATTCATTGGAGAAGGTATTCAAGTCAGTATCACTGCAGCAACTGGGTATCCATATTTTAAAAAGAACTTCCAAAAATGAACTAAATATGAAGCATTTATATCAATAAAAATCACTAAACTTTAAAGTTTCAGAAGGAAACATAGAAAAACTTCTGTCTTTAAATTTGGGAAACATTTTTCATTTATTGATAGAACACCAAAAGCATAAACATTGAAAGAATAAATGGACAAATAAGACTCCATTAAAGCTGAAAACTTTTTCTCTGGAAAAGCTACTGAAATAAGAAGACCGATTCTGGATGAAAATAATGTCAGATATTTCCATAGAGACCTTAATCAATAACCCATGAAGAAATGTCAAAACTCAGTAATTAGGATGACAAATCATATGAACAGAAATTTCAAAGAACTATGAATGGAAATTATCACATGAAAAACCACTCAACTCATGTCAATAGGGAAATACGAGTTAAAATCACTAGATACCACTATACACCTCTTACATCACTGAAGTTAGAAAGCCTGACCATACCAAGTGTTGATAAGAATGTAAAGAACAAAAACTCACGTTCTGGTGCTTCTGGTAAGACTGTAACAGGATACAACCACTCTACGAAAGTTTGGCTCCACATAAGTTAAATTTTCACTTAGTCTATGACACCTACTCTATATGCTGCTAGATATTAACTCAAGGGAAGGAAAACATAAATCTGGAGGGCATTTCTCCAGTGTGAACTTTCTTGTTTTTTATGAGCCTGGAGCTGCCTGCAAAGAACTACACTCAAGGTTTTTCTCTAGTATGGATTCCCTGGTGGGCAATAAGACTTCTTCTGTAGACAAAGGCTTCTCCACATTCACTGCACATATAAGGCCTTTCTCCAGTGTGGATTCTCTGGTGGACAACAAGACTTCTTCTGTAGACAAAGGCTTCCCCACATTTACTGCACGTATGAGGCCTTTCTCCAGTGTGGATTCTCTGGTGCTCAAGAAGACTTGTTTTGTAACTGAAAGGCTTGCCACATTCGTTGCAATTAAAAGGCTTTTCTCCAGTGTGGACAGTTTGGTGCCGAACAAGTGAATACTTGAGCTTGAAGGCTTTCCCACATTGATTACACTCATAGGGTCTTTCTCCAGTGTGGATTCTCTGGTGCTCAACAAGTTTAATTTTGACCTTGAAAGCTTTCCCACATTCACTGCACTCATAAGGCCTTTCTGCAGTGTGAACATTCTGGTGTTTACTGAGGGCAGAGCTGCTTGTAAAGAACTTCCCACATTTACACCCATAAGCCTTTTCTCCAGTATGAATTCTCTTATGCACAACAAGACTTCCTTTGTAGACATAGGCTTTCCCACATTCACTGCACATATAAGGTTTTTCTCCAGTGTGGATTCGCTGGTGATCAAGAAGCCTTTTTCTGAAGATGAATGACTTCCCACATTTGCTACACCCATAAGGCTTTTCTCCAATATGGATCCTCTGATGCACAAGGAGATTTTTTTTGTAAAGGAAGGGCTTCCCACATTCACTGCTCTTATGAGGATATTCTCCAGTGTGGACTTTTTGGTGCTGAACAAGTGTATCGTTCTGAAGGAAGGTTTTCCCACATTTATTACACTCATAGGGTCTTTCTCCAGTGTGGATTCTCTGATGCTCAACAAGTTTATATTTGTGAGCAAACACTTTCCCACAATTACAGCATGCATAAAGCCTTTCTCCTGTGTGAACCTTCCTATGGTGAGTAAGACTGGAAGTGAGTCTAAAGAACTTCCCACAGTCACTGCACTCATAAGGTTTTTCACCAGTGTGAACTCTCAGGTGTTCCATGAATTTATACTTCTTACTGAAGGCTTTGCCACATTCGCTGCACTCATAATGCCCTTGCCCAGGGTGAGAGACCTCCCTGCTCTGCCTGCTTCTACCTGGGTGCTCTCCATCGTGGGAGGGCTGGTGCTGGGGAAAGCCCAAGCTGCCCAGGAAAGCCTTCTCCACCTCTCCACATGTGAACCTATTGTCGGGTAAAAAGACTTTGCAGCTCGTCACAAGCAAGGCCCCATTCTCCTCGCTTCTGAGGTGTTTCTCTCCACTGGGCTGCTTCTGGTGCTGTTGTAGGTGAGAAGTGAACATTGTCCCACAAGCCCCAGAAGAGGATGGTTTCAGCCCAGGATGCACTCCTTGGTGCTCGGTCATGTACAAAACATCTTTCTCTACCAGGGCACCCGTATCTGAAGTAAGAGTCTTCAGGATAGATAGGTCTGGATTTGGATTCCTGTCTTGTGTCACTAGTTCTATAGAAACACATTGATCAGAAGCAGCCTCCTCAGTACCTACTGCACGCCAACACCCTGAAAGCACAAAAATGCTGATAAACTGTATGGAGACGCTGGTAGGACAGGAGTCCACTACAAATCTGTGCATGAAACATGTAGGAATAAGCCCATGGGTTTGTTAATAAAACAAGGGAGGAATGGTCAAGTGGTAGAAGCGGATACTGTGCAATACTAGGCCTCTGATGATCGCAGAACAGGAAATGTCTCAAACCAGCAAGAACACAGGATACCAGGATGTGGCACTGTGGCGGGAGGAGAGGCTAGAACAACCCACTCCTCGGCCAATGGCTTTCAGCAGGACTTTCTGGTGGTGACAAGTGTCAGCTTTGGAGAATGCATGTCTCAATCCAGGAAAATGCAATTACACCTGACTATCAGTGTTCAAAGACAATATAAGTAAACATGTACCTCTCATGATACATTAAGGATATGCATATACAATATGCAAAATACATAAAATTGGAGAACAGTGCAGAGAGGGGGAAAGGAGAGGTGTGGAGGACACTAAGGTGGAAAACAGGGGTCAGAAATCACATTAGAAATGAAAAGTAGGCAAAGTGTCGAAATGGGGAGAAGTGGAAGAAAGAAATGAAGTATGAGCATGATGAGTCTTGACGTTGAAAGAGGAGAGAGCAAAGGACATTTCCCTGTAGGATTAGAACTCATCAATGATATCATGCCTTCCTACAGCTCCTACTCACCAGGCTCAGGATGCAATTAACCCTCCTCCTATGACTAGAGAGGGGCCTACCTCGTCAGGCACCCAGGGTTGCCTCCACCCCTCAGCTCAGGCTGGGTGACTGTGAACCCTACCAGATCAAATCCTCAGAGAAAAATAGGGCCATTAGGAGAAAGACACTGGCCCAGAGCGAACCAACCAATGACAGGCTTCAGGAATAAAATGTATCACTAGAAGAACCTTAAGGAGTCTTGCAAAAATAATCTAGGGTTGACCACAAATGCTGACCATGTAAGTGTCTGTAATTCCTGACACAGGCAGTGCAAAAAAAGGGTTAGAACGTGTGACACGGATCTTGCACACATCTGAACAGTCAACACACCAAGCGCTGGCAAAGCTAAGTGGCATCAGTTGGGCAGGCTTCAAGCCTCTGAGACCAAAGCCTTCTGTGAAAGGCTTCAGGGCCTATGGTACAGGGCTGAACACATGCAGAGTGGGGGAACGCAGCTCAAGTGCCAGGGAATCGGGGAAGTAAGCAGTGTCCAAGGTCCAGGCTGCGAAGGATGGAGTGAGCCATGCAAAAAGAAGGGCGGAGTCCCATACGGGGCGATGGTGTGGGAACAGGGGTCCTTACCCAGGGAGGCTATAAGTGACAGGTTCTCCAGCATCACGTCACAGTACAGGAGTCTCTGAGCATCGTTAAGGAGACCCCACTCCTCCTGGGAGAAGGACACAGCCACATCCTCAAAGATCACATGGCCCTGTCATGAGGGGGACAAGTGAATTCACAGCAGCCTCTGCAACCAGGACCCCCAGGTCATGGTCGTCCACCCCAGTGACCCAGCTCAGAGGACACACTAGGTCCTGATGCCACAAGAACCTGCTAGGGTTACGTCATTCAGTTAGAGAGGGAGACAAGCAGTCTCACAAGACGCTCTGGGGCTGCCACACAGACCCCCAGCCACTCTCCTCAGAGTCGACTCTCCTGAGATCACACAGATCACACCATATACAATGACACTTGTGCTCAGCCCCCTGGAGTAAAGCCTGGGGACAAGGGCCCTGAGTCCATGCTCACACTCCCTCCCTCTCCATTGCCCAGCCCTGCAGGGTCACAACTCCCTCACGTGCCTGACCGTGACCCTCAACCCACCCCACACCACCACCTCGGCCCCAGGCTTTCGGCACCTCACCGTGTTCCCCACGTGCCACCCAGCACGTGGTGCTTCCCCAGGCCTCTGCGGGACCTGCTGCTACAGGTGGTCCTAGCACTGCTTTTGGTCCCCCTACCTGGCCCTGCTCCCTGTTCCCACGTCAGCACCCAGACATCGTGCGGGGTCAGATGCCCGGAGCCCTCGTCCTCCAGTGTCCCATGTGCTGACCCCGCACCTCTTACTCCTTCCTCTCTCTGCTCCTCTCATTCCAAGCCCAGCCTCCCACCCACCGGCCCAGCCCAAGACCCTGTCCCAGCTGCACTCATCTGCCCTCAGCTGATCTGTCATCCAGTCTCTCTCTCTTCAGGCTCCAATAGCAGTCATCACAAGACTTTGAGCCTGTGGAGGGGAAACAATGCCCCAGGCCTTACCTCCCTGTCATCTGACCTCCATTCCTGCTTTGCCTCTCAATCCATACCTTATCCACCCCTTCGAATCCTGTGCCACGACCAGGACCTCCCTGGAGGCCACTCCCACCCCCCCCACACTCATGGTCACTGCACTGCCTCATCCATCTTAGTGATGACAGCCACCCCTGTCCCCGTGCCCAGGGAGGTGAGTCAGTCCACGGAGAACACCCTCCCCACCCTACAACTTTCATGGCACCCACACATGACCTGAGGGCCTGGAATCTGACCTGGTCCACATGCCATCCACCTGTCAGGGGTATCTTCAATCCTGAACCCCACCTTCCCTGAACTCCAGGTGTGTGTCTCCAGTGGCCCGCTTGACACCCCCCACGAGACACCCCGGCCATATCTCAGACTCAGCATGAGGACACAGAACTCTGGACAGTCCTTCTGTCCATTACTCCTACTTCTGACTTCCTGTCTCAGACATGGCGTCCCCACCGTCACCTAGAGGCAAACATCCTGGGGTCATGTCAGCCTACTCTCTCTCATCCTGTACAGCAGAAAATCAGCTCTACCACAAATGAGATTCGGAGACTCACCTCTTCTCCTGCTACAGAGCCATTGCCAGGATCCAGTCACAATCGACATTCAACAGGACTGTGCCCTCCACTGGGCTCCCGGCTCCACCCTCACCCCCAGTCTTCCTCCTCTCAGCAGGCAGAACAGCCTCTTCAGACCCAGTGTCAGATTATTTCCCTCCTCTGTGGTCAACATGGCATGGACCTGCCCCTCTCAGGAGAGGCCCAGCTCCTCAAGCTGCCATCCCAGGGATGACTCATGCCCTCAGTCTTTATCAGCCCATGTCATGGGTCCTGCAACTCCCTGAACACTCCCCTCCCAATCTCATCTCCAGGCTGTGACCAAGGACATGTCACCACTTGACCTTCTTCACTGGACACATGGGAACACCTCCGTATAACTTCTGGCTTTGATTAATGGTCCTGTGCCTGAGATGACACCAGGGCCCAGACCTAAGGACCCACAATCCCAGGACAACACTGTCTCCTATATCTGTGTGTCAGGACCAGGGGTAGCGATGATGTCTCGGTAGGTACTGAGGCTTCTTCCACTTACCTGTCCAGGGACCATAAATGCTGCTGCTACCATGGGAACCTGTGAAAAGAGGGAGGATCTGATGTAAAGGTGATTATGGTGAGGATGTAAAGGCTGAGCTGTTTCTTCCCTTACTCTTCCTGGACATGAGTCATCTGAGGCTGACCTCTGACCTCAGATCCTCAGTCTTCAGAGCTATAGCTTGACAACTTGATAGCCTTAGACAAAGACTCATGCTGTGAGGCATGGAAAAAAAAAAAAAGACTCACCCTCTTTGAGTCTTAGTGTCTTCATGTAACCGGCAACACTTAGGATGTCTATCTCATAAAGTGTACATACCAAATGCATTATTACCTCTCCCATGCTAAGATTCAGCTATTACAGAACACAGGATTAAGATTTCTATAAATGTTTTTGAAAATTAGGTTTTTCTTACATGTCTTTCAAGGCTTTCTGAGACAAAGTATCTTTTTTCAATCATCAATTATCTAATTTTATGACACCACCCTGGTGCCCTACAATTCATTCCTATTATTACACTGCCTGAAATTAGTGATAGAATCCACAGGTTTAAGGCATCAGGCCCATAAACTGCTCTCTTTTGAGAAGCCAGTTCCGATCCCTGGTCCCCAGCCTACCAGGACTTCTGTCCCACTTGGCTACAAATTCAGGGTTTTCCATAAACCCCTCCTCAGTTTTGATAATTTGCTGAAATGACCCATGAAGTTAGGAAAACACTTTTCTTACTTTTTCTGGTTTACTGTAATGTATACAACTTAGGAACAGTCAAATGGAAGTGACGTCTTGGTCAGAGTAGGGAGGGTAGAGGGCAGCATGGGGTTTCCAGGCCCTTTCAGTACATGCCACCCTCCCAGCACTTACACGATTTCAATGTGTTCACCAATCTGAAGGAACCTTGAATTTCATTGTTCAGCAGTTTTTATACCTTATCTCTAGCTCCCCTCAGGAGGTGCCAGGTAGGTTTGGGAGTTGAAAGTTCTAATCACTTGTTTTTTCTAGAGAGCAGTCCCATCGTGAGGGTATCTGGAGAATCCACCCTATGTCACTTCATTATAATAAACTTCCACGTGATAAAAGGGGTTAGTTGTGAATAACAAAAAACAGTCCTAATTCCCAGGCAATTCTAAGGGGTTCAGAACTCTATGTGAAGAGCTCAAGACAAAACCTAAAATATATGTATTATTATAACACAGATATATATTTTCATTTTAAGCAGTTATTACTTGTTTACAAAACATTAACTTGCTAAATCTATACATTTTTAACCCTGTAGTTTCCTGGGAGAGCTGAGGCACGTGTGCCCTTGACTGGGCCAGGGCTGCTCCACCAGCATGGCTGACCTTTTTCTGACTCCACAAGGAGTGGGCCGTCGGCGGAGTGTTCAGAACAGTGAATCTACACAACCTCACACCTCCTTCTCCATCTCCATCTCAGGCAAGGCTCCTTACTCCTTATACCCTTGCTTCCCCAGAAAGCCCTGGAATCACAGGACCCTCCCATCTTCAGGCAGCCGCAGAAAGCCCAACCCACTTTGCCCTGCCCTCCAGCCCCAGGTCTCTCTACTTTCATCTGAGGTTCCCTTGCACAGAAAAGTGACAAGACTTTCCCTCCTAAATTTTAGTCCAGACATGGTCAGAGTCCAGGACTTAGGCTGTCACCACATGCACATCAGTCCACCAGTGACCTCCTCCCCCAATTCCAGATTAGGGACTCCAGCAGCCCCTATGTCACCAATTGGCCCTGACTGTTAACTCCTCCTTCCTTTTTTTTTTTTGGCTGACCCACACAACTTGCAGGATCTTACTTAGTTTCCCCACCAGGGGTTGAACCCAGGGCCAGAGCAGTGAAAGCGCCAAGTGCTAACCACTGGACCACCAGGGAACTCCCTCCAAAATCCAATTTTAATCTCTCCCTGACATGTCTTCCAGATGCTCAGCCAAAAGAAAAACTTTATTGTCCTTTACTCTGTCCTTTTGCTTAGAACAACATTCATTGCCAATTATCTTGCAGGTTTATTATGAACCTTATTATTTGTATTCCTTTGTAAAAAATTAATAAACAGAAACCTCAGTTAGAGTTGGCACGCCAGAAGGGGGAGCCCTCACTGACCTGAGACAATAATAGTATCCAAAAGGAAGAAGACTCTCTTCTCTCCTGGAAAGGACTCAGTCAATGAAAAGCCATGGACTCTTTGGTGACTATAGCCCTTCTAACTTCCCTCTTTAATCTCTATAAAAGTGTTAGTTGATCATGACTGCACATCTCAATTGCAATTCCCTGATGATCCCGAAAAAAACTCATCTTTGCAGAAGAAATAGCCGGGAGGCTATTTGTTTCAGGTCAACAACTTCCATAGGCACCACTCTGGTCCAGAAACCACCTTACTCTCTGGAGTGGAATGCACTAGGCTCTCCCTGGTCTCCCTGCCTCCACCCTCAGCTCCCCCTCCCCAGTCTGTTCTCCCCTGAGCAGCCTTTGAAATACTTTATTTATTTATTTATTTTTTTCGTTACGCGGGCCACTCACTGCTGTGGCCTCTCCCGTTGCGGAGCACAGGCTCCGGACGCGCAGGCTCAGCCCTCTGAGTTAGAGTTTTAAAGCCCTCTGAGTTAGAGTTTTAAAGCCCTCTGAGTTAGAGTTTTAAAGTATTTCAGGGCTTTCCTGGTGGCGCAGTGGTTGAGAGTCCGCCTGCCGATGCAGGGGACGCGGGTTCGTGCCCTGGTCCGCGAAGATCCCACGTGCCGCGGAGCGGGTGGGCCGGTGAGCCATGGCCGCTGAGCCTGCGCGTCCGGAGCCTGTGCTCCACAACGGGAGAGGCCGCAGCAGTGAGAGGCCCGCGTAACGAACACAAAAAACCCCCTCTAACTCAGTGTCTTCCTGATTTATTCACAACCCGCCATCACTTCCAGAATGCCGACTGTTGGCACAGAAGGCCCTGACTGTTGACTCCTCCATAATGCCACGTCTCTGCAGAAGGGACTCCAACCCCAGGTTATCAGAATGTTCCCGGTTCTTGTGACTCTCCAAGGATTTGCACGTGCCAAGCCCCCAGCCTTTAACACGCTCCACACGGCCTGTCAGAAATAGGTCC
The DNA here is from genome assembly GCF_026419965.1 of Kogia breviceps. Classification (NCBI taxonomy): domain Eukaryota; kingdom Metazoa; phylum Chordata; class Mammalia; order Artiodactyla; family Physeteridae; genus Kogia; species Kogia breviceps. The sequence continues at coordinate 1,175,534 of NC_081327.1, forward strand.
ACCACACACGCACACCTAAAGTTCTGAAGACTGGGGCCTAAACCGCAGTGCCCTGAACAGGAGACCCTCATTGGAGGCTTGAGGATTCGGGTCAGGATCTGGGGGGCCCAAAAGTCACCTGCGGCGGGTCCTGTAGCGTGCTGGCTGCCATAGGACCCGTTGAGCGCCGCGGGATAATGGTGGTAACGTGGCCCGAAAACTCCGGAAGCAGGTTCCGCATTCCGCTCACTCCCGCGGAGTGCGGACGGCGTCCCCTCGAGCTTTTTCCAGTTTTCGTTACCTGGACTGCACCCATTGATCTAGAGCTTTGGGTCCTGCAGACGCAGCAAAGGCCTCCAAACCGCCGCCAACAGAAAGACACCGGAAGTTCCACCCCGTCGTATTTCACAATCCCGGAAGAACCTCTGTTTGGGGCCTTCATTGGTGCGGAGAACAAGCCGGGCCGCGCACAGTCTTCTAGGTAACGTAGTTCCCCTCACGCCACCGAGTGCGGTGCGGACGAGACCCACCCCAAGCCTGTTTGGGCACTAATGGGCCAAGTCGGTTCGGGAAGGACAAATTAAAAACGCGTCAAGGGATTTCCCTGGTGGTACAGTGGGTAAGACTCCGGGCTTCTACTGCAGGGGGTGCGGGTTCGATCCCCAGTCAGGCAACTATGATCCCCTAAGGTGCATGGCGCGGCCAGGAAAAAAAATGTATTTACATCCCCTGAAACTAAGGGAACCTTGTAAATCAACTATATTTCAAAGTTTAAAAAAATTAAATAAAAACACATAAAATTAAACTCAGCAAAGCCTGTATCCATAACCTTTATAAAATTCTGATTTAACTCGTATTTCTCAGCATAAAACTTGATATAGGATTAGAAAAAAATGCATTACAGTTGTGAAAAGACTGAGACAAGCCACAGTCCTTATTTGTTGTTTTTGTTTCTTTATGAAAATCTTGTAAGAGTTTTCAAGTAAGAAAAATCAATTCAATAAGATTTTAGAATGAAAAGGGGAATTATATACGCAACAAAATATCTCGGTGTGCTTCATTACTGGCTAAAATAATAACTACATAAAGTTAGATAACAGTCTATCGTCGATACTGTCCACCTCAGTTAACCTGAGAGGCAGTAACCAAGCACAACACATTTACTTGGGATCACAGAATTGCAATTCGGGACACGTATTCAAGTAGCAGCCCTAAAGGTATTCTGCTAGCGAGTAAAATTCAGCGGATTTTAAATGCAAAGAGAGTTTTGTATTACAGAATTTTAATTGGAATTGGAGGCAGAAGCTAGTCTTGGTTGAACAGGATTGTGTACTAAGGCTATCACTAAAGGGAAGTAATAGTCCATTAGTGTGACAAGTTGCAAGTGTTACTGCAAACTCCTTGGAATATTTGCAGGTCGGCTCAGATCAAAAGTTCATGGTTTCACCAGGTGGGGAGGTGCAGGATGTCCACTAATTAATAGCTTCCCAGCTCCACGTTAAAATCACTTGACAAAAAAAAAAAAAAAAAAAAAAAAAAAAAAATCACTTGACATCAGTGACTCCATTTTATTTCACATTCTACAACACTATTAATTTGGCATGCCTTGCAGGAGTCCTCAAGGCAAATATAAAAGTTTTCACAGCATATGCACAAATAATAGCAGGCTTCTTTTATTTAAAAATAATTAAAATTGAAACAAGAAAAAAATTCTTTAAGAAGATATTGAGCTACCTATAATTTTTAAATTACCTATAATTTAAAAGATCTACCTATAATTTTTAAAGAGTTAATGTATAAATAATAAATTCAATAAGTACTACTATATTTTTAATTACTACAAATTAAAAAGAGGAAGATTTAAAACCTGAGAAGGCAATATATATATATATATTTTTTGGCCCCACTGCCCGGCTTGCATGATCTTAGTTCCCCGCATAGGGATTGAACCCAGGCCCATGGCCGACTCCTAACCACTGGACCACCAGGGAACTACTGAAGGCAACATTCTTTTTTTTTTTTTTTTTAATTTATTTATTATTTTTGGCTGCGCTGGGTCTTCGTTGTTGCACGTGAGCTTTCTCTAGTTGCAGGGAGCGGGGGCTACTCTTCGTTGCAGTGCACGGGCTTCTCGTTGTGGTGGCTTCTCTTGTTGTGGAGCACGGGCTCTGGGCACATGGGCTTTAGTAGTTGCAGCATGTGGGCTCAGTAATTGTGGCTCACGGGCTTCAGTAGTTGTGGCTCGTGGGCTCTAGGCATGCGGCGTCAGTAGTTGTGGCTCGTGGGCTTAGTTGCACTGCAGCATGTGGGATGTTCCCGGAACAGGGATCGAACCCGTGTCCCCTGTATTGGCAGGCAGATTCTTAACCACTGTGCCACCAGGGAAGTCCCTAAATTTATTTATTTATTTTTATTTTTATTTTTTTTGCGGTACGCGGGCCTCTCGCTGTTGTGGCCTCTCCCGTTGCGGAGCACAGGCTCCGGACGCACAGGCTCAGCGGCCATGGCTCACCGGCCCAGCCGCTCCGCGGCATGTGGGATCCTCCCAGACCGGGGCACAAACTCGTGTCCCCTGCATTGGCAGGAGGACTCTCAACCACTGGGCCACCAGGGAAGCCCCCTAAATTCATTTTTAACATAAGCCCCACCATATGATTTTTCTGGCAAATTTGTTCAAAATATTATCCTTTCCCCCTTACATGGCTTTGGCAACTTTACTGGAAATAAATTGACATTATTAGGGTTTGTATATATCTAGATTCTCTACATTTTCCCATTGCTCTAAAGTTAGTGCAGATATACAGTAAATTCTTAAATAAGAAGAAAAATATTTTCATATTTCTTGTTTTCAAAACACCCTTCATGCTGCTCAGCCAGCTGGTAAGTGTCTGTGTCCAGCCCTAACTCAGATCCTAATTCTTTTCCGAATGCCCATCCACCTCCTTGATCCAATGCGTCCACCTGAATGTCTCAAACACACCATGAACTCATCATGAATAACAGAAATTCATTCACAATTTCAGTGAATAATCTTGCCATCCAAACAAGTTGGAAATTCAGATTCATCCTTTGGCCATAATACTCCACACACAATGCTAAGAAATTGTGACTCTATCACATAAGCCTGTTCTGATGTCTGGGTGTCTCTCTTTTGTGTTTGGGTTCCAATGTTATTAGCGTTTCTCTCCAGGAACCAAGTTTCCATGCATCTTTTATCTATTGTATCAGCATGCACTGATGATAATTGGTTCGTTGATTATTTTATAAGCTGTTGAAACATTTCACCTACTTCTACTGCTATTTCTGCATTTATTAGCTAGAAATCCTCTGTAAAGAAGACTTTTTCCATAATCTTCCGTTCAATTACCTCAAAATACAGTTTGTAAAGATCAGGGAGGCAAGAGCTTGATCCTCAACTCTATTTAGCAATTTTTCAGGATAATTATTTGGACCACTAACATCATGCTCAAACAATAGTGAAATGTTTATCTCAGGGATAAGGTGCACCTGTTGCACACATGCTAAGACTGTGATCGTGGTAGCCACTCTCCTAGTAGGAAAAAACATTTAGTAAGTGGCTCTTCTTTTCAGATAAGTCTCTTATTTAAAAAAAATATTTATTTATTTAGGCTGCACCCTGTCTTAGTTGCAGTGTGTGTGATCCTCGTTGTGGCATGTTTAGTTGTGGCATGCAGGATCTTTTTCAGTTGTGGCATGTGGGCTCTTAGTTGCGGCTTGTGGACTCTTAGTTGTGGCATGGGAACTCTTAGTTGTGGCATGCATGGGGGATCTAGTTCCCCGACCAGGGTTCGAACCCAGGCCCCCTGCATTGGGAGCATGGAGTACCCACTGGACCACCAGGGAAGTCCATCTTATTTTATTTTATTTTATTATTTATTTATTTATTTGGCTGCGCCATGCAGCAAGCAGGATCTTAGCTTCACGACCAGGGATCGAACCCATGCCCCCCTCATTGGGAGTGCTGAATCTTAAGCACTCTATTGCCAAGGAAGTCCCAGATAAGTCTCATATTTAAAAATTAATTTTATCTGTTTTAGTCCATTTGAACTGCTGTAAGAAAACATCATATACTGGGTGGCTTATAATCAACAGGCATTTATTTCTCACAGCTCTGGAGGCTGGAAGTCCAAACTCAAGTTTCCCATGGATTCAGTGTCTGGTGAGAGCCCACTTCCTGTTTCATAGATAGCCTCCTTCTTCTTGCCATGTGCTCATATTGTAAATGCAGTGAACTTTCCCGGCCCTCTTTTATAAGGGCACTAGTTACTTTCATGAAGGTAGAGCCCTTCTGACCTAACCACCTACCAAGGATCCTATGTCCTAATATCATGACACTAGGCATTAGGTTTTGAACATAAGAATTGAGGGGGAAACAAACACTGAGACCATAGCAGTATTTATTTCAGGAAACTGAGTTAGAAATATATGGAAAAAATAGTTTGACTTGCTGGGGTTTCAACAGAAACACTGAGATGTACTCATGCAGGAAAGAATTATTTTGAATTATTTTGTGTGGGAAACAGGCAGAATGCCACATCATCTACTGCCTACTTGGCATCCTGACAGATATCATCCATTTCCCCTGTCATGATCTTGGCTTAACTCTTTTTTAATTGTTCCTTGATTGCACATACTGAAGCCTACAAAATTATCTCTGAAGCTTTGAGCTACATAAAGTTGAAGAGCAGTGCCATTTTGGGGGAATTCCCTGGCGGTCCAGTAGTTAGGACTTGGCACTTTCACTGCCATGACCCCAGGTTCTATCCCTAGTCGGGGAGCTAAGATCCCCGAAATCCGTGCAGCCTGGCCAGGGGAAAAAAAAACAAAAAGCATGCAGTTTGTGACTGAGTGGCATTGCAGTGTGTGCATTCAGGTTTTCCTTTGTGTTCCTGTTTGCTGAATGCAGTCTACAAAACAATATCTCCCTTTAAAGGTAATACATCTTCAAAAAACAGAAGGGACAAAATAAAGATACTTGGATAATAACATATGCTTAAAATTATAATTTATGTCAAAGCACCCTCATTAAAAAAATCTACCCTATATTTTCCCAACTTACTTTTTTTTTTTTTTTTTTTTTTTTTTTTTGCGGTATGCGGGCCTCTCACTGTTGTGGCCTCTCTCGTTGCGGAGCACAGGCTCCGGACGCACAGGCCTAGCGGCCATGGCTCACGGGCTTAGTTGCTCCGCGGCATGTGGGATCTTCCCGGACCAGGGCACGAACCCGTGTCTCCTGAATCGGCAGGCGGATTCTCAACCACTGCGCCACCAGGGAAGCCCTCCCAACTTACTTTTGATGAACCTCATCAATTTATTTAAAAGTTTATAGACAAGATTTCACTACTGTCCATCTTTTTTGGGGATACCCAACCTCTTTCTCCCCAACATCCCAGTAATGGCCATGTGTGAAGCCCTTTCTCTCTTGACTCTGAGCAAATATACTGAAACTCACAAAACTGATTGTAAAGCTTCCATCCACATGTATTTGAAAAGGAACAAGATAATGTTTATTAGTTTGTGGCTATGATTGAAGGTACTTTGTATCTGAGTGATATCATATCATGTGTTACTCCCCAATATGGTGAAGAGAAAAGTAAGTCCCACTTGTGGGGTCTTTATGGAGCATTACAACACAGTTGTGGAAATTGTACCCTTAGAGGCATATAAAGGATTTATTATATTCACAGGTCCTAGAAGAGACTGGCATGCCACCCCACACAGGAGCCATATAGGAGGAGCACCGGGGGAGCATTCTCAACGAAGCAGGAGAAGAGTGGGGCCCCTAGGTAAGTGCCATTACTGGGGATCAGGGTGGAGTACCCAGGCAAGATTCATGAGGGGATTTCATTGGTGGGTTGGAATGTCACTAAGTCATGGGAGGACAAGAAGGGGAACTTGAGTTGGGGCCACAGCCTCATCACTCTGGTGTACCCAGTCACCCGGGGTGGGGTGGGGATGTGCTCACAGCCAGTCTTTGGGGATGCTGAGGCAGCAAAATACGAACATTAAAAAATTTACAATATAGTATGTCCACTTGTTATGTTCCGAGCATCTTAAATGACAAGACGCAAAAAACACAACAGGGAAATCTGGATTGTCCCCTTTAGGAACATCCCATGGCTCGCCTCCTTCATTAGAGCCTCTGCATTTCCTTTGCCAGCTCCTCTCCAGGTCTCTGGGCCCCAGGTTCCCAGAAGGAACAGAGACCCTCTCCCGGCCTGCTACAGAACAAGAACTACGCTACCACGCGCGCCACAACCAGAGAAGCCCGTGGGCCCCAACGAAGACGTAGCGCATAATGAATGAACGAATGAATGAATGAATGAGTTAATAAATAAAATTTTTTTTAAAAAAGAACTACACTACCCAGCAGGCTGTGCTTTGCGGGATGGCTGTGAGGGCCGGACTGATGGCGTCACAGAAAAGGGGCGTTACCGGCTCGCGTTGTCAGAGGTGGGACTTCCTGCGCCTGAGGAGAGCGCTATTCTTTGTGGTGCGGCTGGTGTGTCCCCATCCACTACGAGCTCTTCACGGGACTTAGGGACGGAGCGGGGAGGACAGCCAGTAGGGCCCACCTGTGCCTTTGTACGACCTGGGGGAGGGTCAGCTAAGCCCGCTGGACCCGCCGGTCTCCGGCGCCCTCACGTGGCCCTACGCTCCCCGCGGTGCGATGGCGGCGCTGGTGACCCCGGCGCAGGTGAGTGGACTGTGCGCCAGACCACGCCCGCTCGGACCCCACCCACGTGGCCGAGGCGCGCTGCTGTGCAGGATTGTGGTGTCCTGTGAGTCGTCACCTTGTCCTCCCCAGGGCATTGTTTGTCGGAGCCTCGGGATGGGGTCGCTTGTGCTCCGGGTGGGAATCCAGGTTAGGGTCTTCACACGGAGGGTCCCATTTCTGTCAGTCAGTGGGACTCTGTGTGGTAGAGAGAGATGTGGCTTCCCGAATCCCCCTGACCCCATACCGCTGGCGTGGAAGGACCCGCAGGGAGGAGCGCAGGCCGCATAGTCCAGAGACCTTTCTGTGTGTTGCGGCCCCGCCCCTTCCCGAATCGAGGACCTTGAGCAGCTTTCCCTGTTGCCCTTGGTTTGTGTTTTCTCGGGCACAAAACAGGAATATTAAAGTTCCTCCAACTGGGTTTGAGGGAACTAGAAAAAGCACATGGGTGACGTGTATCCCCCCACGTCTAGCACGGTGCAGGGAGCATCGCTCTGGCTCTCTTTCCACGGAGGTGCCTCCTGAGCCTTTGTTGATCTTAGAGGGGATTCCCTGGGGGAATCTGACCCTTGGGTTTCCCAGCTGTGTAACCTCTACAAAGATAAGGACTGGGGTGGGGAAGAGGCCGGAGTAGCCTGCAGCAGCTTGGGGATTGCAGTCTGCTAGGACAGAAAAGGTGTCAGGACAGGCAGGGTGCCCCCCAAGGCCAAGGAATTTGTCTTCCAGTTTACAGCCAGTGGAACTGGCTTCCCACTGAATCTGTTTTCCTGTTTGAGGTTCAGTTACATATGGTAAGTGACGATAATGTGCAGGAGCTTGCTGTCCCTTTGGACACAAAAACACAAGAGGTCCAGGGTAACTCCATAGCCGTGGCCCCGAGTACCCTCAATATAGTCCTGACTGCTGTCAGGACGTGTCTTATTTGTTAACTTCCCATTCACTTGGCTCCTTCCTCACTTTATATCCGACTCACTCCAGTGTGCTGTCTTGAAAGAGGCTTTCCCTGGTGCCCTGTCAAAAGCAGACTGTAACCTCTTCTCTTCTCGCGCTGTTTTCTTGATTTTGGAATCTTTGGGTCCCCGTGACATTGTCTTGCTCATTTATTTAGTTGCTTGTTTAGGATCTCTTCCCAGCCCCTGAGCATGAGCACCTGTTGCTGCTCAGGACCTAGAACAACAGCCTGGGCTTTGTACTCAACAATGGTTCAGTGAACGAATGGGTCTCGCCCTCAGGTGCTTGCCTCACACTTACAATAAATACAGTCTTTCTCCCAACTATGGCCCACAGGGCTCTCTCTACTTGATCTGCCCCTTGCTTACCTCCAAGCTTTTTTCCCTCCATTTTTCCCTCACTCACCACACACGGCCAGGCAGTCCTGAACTTGTAAAACTCCTGCCCAGTTTGCAGCTTCAACTTGCACTTCTCTTTGTCTGAGGCCCTGTTCCCAGTTCTCTGCAGGGCTGTCTCTCCTCACCCTTCCTGTGCATCAGTGTCACCTCTTAAGATACTCTTTTCCTGGCTGTTTTATAATAATTCTGGCTAAGGTACCCCTGCCCCACCTGCCAATCTTCTGGCAACTCTGTTCCTGCTTTTACTGGATGTTCAATTCCCACTTCTGCTCCTTAAATTTGAGGTTGTGACTGATTTTCTAGAGCTGCCTGGGTCTCAGACCTCTGGCTGTGACACGGAGGTGATGATGGCATTTACCTCATGGGCTGTGGGAGGATTACTAAGAGTCACAAAATACATTGAACACGTAACTGTGCCAGGCAGTCCAGCATCTGCCACGTAAACATTTTCTCTTTAGTTCTCCAAACTGCCTGATGAAGTGGGACTGATTGTTGTATTGATGAAGAAATTGAGGCTTAAAGAAATGATGGGATGTCCTCCCTGTGGTCGCACTGGCAGGAAGTGTCAAATTCCAGAGTCTTGATTCAAACCCTGGGAGTCTGGCTCCTGAGCAAGGGATCTTATTGTGTAAAGGCCTCAACTTGGGGCAGGTGCACTGTGAGGACAAGGGAGGCTTAGTTGCTGTCACTTTACTGTTACCATTGTTGGAATTATCATCATGATCATTTTTCCCAGAGCACTTACCATCTCTCCCCAGTCCTCTTGGAACACCACTATCTGTGTCACTGTGACACTGTCTGTGTCATCTCCAGTGACTTCCTTCATGGGAGGCTTTTCTCTGAGCCATAATTGCATTATGTCCCAAGGTTGCATCTGCTTCCCCCTTGAGCCCAACACAGTACTTGGCGATCCGGAGGCCTCGGTGATTCAAGCCTGGGTCTCTGCATCTTCACCAGCAACAGAGTGACAGGGTTGATCCCATCCAAGTGCACAAGGCCAACACCACTACCTGTGTTTGACTCTCCAGGTGGTGGTGACCTTTAAGAATGTGGCTGTGACCAAGAGGAGTGGAGACAACTTGACCTGGACCAGAGGACTCTTTACCAGGAGGTGATGCTGGAGACTTTGAGCTTCTGGTCTCACTGGGTAAGTGCTCAGCTCTCACACCTGTGGGGGACCCCACCCACCGTGTTTCTGGGCTGATCAGAAAGGTTACAGGAGTCACCTTTCCTCCTCCCCACAGGTCCTGCAGTTTTCTGGTCCCTTCTCCTGCCTGGTCTCCCTGTGTCTGTAGCAGTGATTGGTGGGATAGAAGTGATGTCCTTCTGAACACAGCAGCCCCCATCCCAGTGCCCAGCACCCTCGGGCCTCAGTCTGAGGTCCCTTTTCCAGATTCCACAGGAGGGAAGCTGACCGGCCCAGCCTGGTGAGGTCAGGTGTCCCCGCAGCCCAGTTAGCAGGGCTGTTCTCAGAAGAGAGGGTGAGTCAGGCAGACCTCTACATGGCATTTGTCATCAGTGCCACGCAGGGATCTTCCTGAATAGCACAATCTCGGTTCAAAGGTCCTTGGTGTCTACATGATATTCACATGTTTCCTGTGTCCTGGGCAGATTGCTATGTGGCAATACTTGGAGGGCCAGGGAAAGATTCCCCAGGAAACTGTGTAGGCTCTGAATCATCAAACAACAAATAGGACTATTTCTCCCATAGTCTGGATTGATGTGTCCAGGAATCAAGGGGTAGATATGTGAGTGGCACCACTGACAGTTATCCATAGAGAGGCACTAGGGAAAATTTTTGCTTCCTGCCTTCATGAAGCACTGATTGTGTAGAGATCTTAGTTGCAAAGGGAAGAGTGCTTTCACTACCACAGTAGAATGATTCTGTTGTCCTGGAGAGTAACACTGCCAGTCTGCCACTTTGCACTACTTATGCTCCTGAATCAACAGGCAAAGTAAGAGTTAGTGTGCTGGCTCTGGTGACTGAATCTGATTATCAGGTGCAAATTGTACTATACTTGTCACTGCTACTTGCACAAAGGAAGTGTGTGTCTGGAATGCAGAGATCCCTTAAGATGTCTTGTCATGATCTAAAGTAAAGTCAATGGAAAACTATCCACAGCCTACTTCAGGCAGGACAACTCATGGCCCAGACCCTTCAGGAAAGAATGCTTTGGTCACCCCACCAGGGAATAAAAAATGACCATTCGAGGTGCTGCTGAGGACAAAAGGAACATAGAATGGATTGTGGAAGAGCTACATATTAGTTAGCTCATGTGACCATTAACAGAAGTGAGGATAGTAATCAGTAATGTCGTGAGTATTTCTTCCTAATTTTTGTCATGAATGTGTGTGTACAGCCAATATCATTTTCTTCCTTCTTTCACCCCCTTATCATTTATCAGAAGATGTGTTGACTTCACATCACAGTATTTAAGTATTGTTAAATTTATATAATAGTATTTGGTTATAGGATATCAAGGAGGAGAGTGAATGTTACCCAGGGAATCTGTCTCCTTTCTGAAGAAAGAGTTATTGTATTTTTGGTTGTACACAGGATAGTTGTATCATGACCTTGTTGTTGTCTTTATTTGGAGATAAGGAGTGGTTTAAGTTTGTATGGTGCCAAGTTGACAAGAGGTGGGCTTGTGATGATTAATTTTATATATCAACTTGAGTCGGCTGTGATACCTGAATATTGTTCAAATACCAGTCTAGGTTTCACTGTGAAGCTTTTTTTTAATGGAGTAAATACCTATATTTTTATTTGTAATTTTAAAATTTATAGACCAAACGCATACGCAAAAAGAATGGCCTCAACTTAATGGCATGTTGTCCCTTAAGAAAGTAGAAAAATAAGACAAAGCCAAATTAAGTAAGACTTTCGTTCAATATTATACTGGAAGATTTAATAAAACTAGACTTCTGTTCAGTATTGAGATGGAGGTTATAGTCACAATAATGAGGCAATAAAAAGTAAAATTACTCACATTGTTAAGGAAAAAATAAAACTGATCTATGGAGAAAACTCTATGGGATTTCCAAACAAAGCATAACCCAGAATAAACATATACAATGGAATACTACTCAGCCATAAAAAAGAATGAAATTTTGCCATTTGCAACAACATGGATGGACTTGGAGGGTATTATGCTAAGTGAAATAAGTCAGATAAAGAAAGACAAATACTGTATCATATCACTTATATGTGGAATCTTAAAAATACAACAAACTAGTGAATATAACAAGAAAGAAGCTGACTCACAGATACAGAGAACAAACTAGTGGTTACCTGTGAGGAAAAGGAAGGGGGGAGGGGCCATATAAGGGTAGGGGAATCAGAGGTACAAACTGTGATGCACAAAATAAGCCACAAAGATATATTGTATAACACAGGGAATATAGCCGATATTCTATAACTATAAATGGAGTACAACCTTTAAAAATTGGGAATCACTATATTGTACTCCTGTAATTTATATAACATTGTACATCAGCTATACTTCAATAAAAAACAAAACATAACATTAACCAAAAAAACCTGCTAGAACGACTGAGTATCTGAAGCTTGAAGAAACCATTCTATTTGCAATAGCAATAAACAGTTGAGAACTTCAGATCCCCCCTCCCTGCCCCAAATGTCTGTGTTGAAATGTACCAGGGACTTGTTTTAATCATGCACTGTGAGACATGCAGACATGGAAGTTATTATGAAGAAGGACATTTACACGGTTCCCTAGAAACAGGAAGCACAGCATGTCATATTGGGCCACATATGCTGGGCCTCCACCTTCTGCTCAGGAGGCAGGTCAAGAAGAGCATGGCTCACAGCCTTGAAAAATTCTGGCAGACTCTGGGCTACAGGGGTCATCCCTAGTTGCCACCCAGAAGAGGACCTTCACCCAATTGTGAGGCAACTTTATGGCATTGGAGGACTTCCAGTCACCAGAATTGGGATAAATGAATGTCTGTTCTTCATAAATCACCCAGTCTATGGTGTTCTGTTATAGCAGACCTATAAGACTAAGACAGACAGTTTGAAATTTTTCAGCGGGCTCCATTTTGGCAGGGTGGACCCTAGTTGTCCCGTACCTAGCTCTGGTATAGGTACCAGAGCTAGGTACCTATACCAGAGCTAGGTATGGTGTAGGGCAGGGAGGATTATTGGTTTGGTGTGTGAGTTTGATAAGGTTATGGTTGGGGGTACAGGCTCCAGATTGGTCGGTTTGTATATAACAAGCATGCTTATAGGGGAGGAATTTGTTACCTGCAGAAATTAGCTAGCTCTGAGAGGGATAGCCTCGCTAGGAATAAGGCCCCAAAGGCCAGAGTAGGAAAAATACGAAAAAATAAGAAAATACAGTCAATACAATTAAAAATTTAGCATACCATCAGATGTAGAAAATACATGCAAGATGGGTAAACAGAATTTTAAAAATTAGAAAAAAAAAATTAAGACCCAAGTAAAAGGAGAAATATCTCACATTTATGGATTGTAACACTCAACCTTCTAAATTGATCTATGTGTTAAGTGAAATCCAAGTCAAAATCTCGGTAAGCTCTCTTTTTTTTTTTTTTTTTTTAATAGAAATTGCGAAGTGGATTCTACAATGACAATGCAAGTGCAAAGGACCAAGAATAGCCAAAACAACCTGGAAACAAGAAAGTGCTAGTGTAAATACAAATAGATAAATGTAAGGGAATAGGAGGTCTAGAAATAAACATACACACAACTGATCAGTTGTTTTTCAGTGAAGGAACAAAAGCAATTTGGTATAGAAAGAATGATTTGTTAGATCAGTGTGTGGTAGCAGTTGGGTGTGCAATTGGGTATGCAAAGAGAACTTATAAAAATTAAATAACTATGGATCATAGACATATACAGAAAAACCTAAAACTGCAAGAGTTACAAAATACTGGATTGGCCAGAAAAGTTGGTTCGGGTTTTTCGGTAGCATCTTACCGGAAAACCCGAACGAACTTTTTGGCCAACCCAATAAAACAGGAACACAGGTTTTGACCTTGTGTGGAAGTCACAAGCCCTACGTCTTCTCCAGTATTGCATGTGCTGACCCTACGCCAGTCACACCTTTTTTCTATCTAGCTCCTCTCATTCAAAGCCCAACCCCACCTCTCCCACCACAGCCCAAGAGACTCCCAGCTGACCTCATTTACTCTTGTCTTTTCCATTATGGTTTATTACAAGATATTGAATATAGTTCCCTGTGCTCTACAGTAGGACCTTGTTGTTTATCTGTATATAGTAGTTTGTATCTGTTTATCCTAAGCTCCTAATTTATCCCTCCTTCCACTCCCTTTCCCTTTTGGTAACCGTAAGTTTGTTTTCTATATCTGTGAGTCTCTTTCTGTTTCTGTTTTTTTTTTTTTTCCTGGTAGAATCTTTTATTTCAGTGATTAAAAGAACGTGCTAAACGGAAACTATGCTGATTTACATTAGGCATGCACCTCTACCTGAAACTGCTGTTAGGTTTTGAGTGGCCTAAATCTTTATAACTTATTTTTTCATTTAGGCACATCTTTAAATTTTTTTGGACCCCAATATACAGGGTAAGTTAACTTCTTCCTTGTGGCAGTTTGTTATGAGAACTATGTTCACTGGCTAGATTCCTTTAACCAAAGGCCTCTAGACTCTCAGGCTACCTGTACTAGCTCAAGACTGTACTTTATATAGATATTTAACTGAATCACAGTATAAGGGAGAGAAATCATCTAGAAAGGTGAAATTTACTGTTTGAATATTCCATACATCTTCTTTTCCAGCACTGATAGTCAAACACTAGATGAGGAGGCCTACAGTCAAGTACCAAATTACTCTTTCCCCTGCTGCTGCCCTTTCTGAGAGACACAAAGATGTATGTCAATCTCTCTAGAAATCTGAAACGAATCCACACAACTAACAGATTATTACCTATGTGGTCCCACTATCAAATTATAGAGCAGTTCCACTATTAAAATTGTAGGGAGCAGTTAATGGGACTATGAGAAAAGCTTCGTCCCTCATACAGTAATATACATCTAGTAGAATTTTACATTCATCTGGCATTTGTTTTCCCAATATTAGCATTAAAAAACACAACCCCAAACACATTTGACCCTTAAACCCCCCACACACACACACAAATTGGTCTTTGTTCATTCTCAAATGACAGGATGTCCCAAGAGTGACAAAGGTGGGAGCCGATCCCCCCATAGCCTTTTCTTCAACCATCCCATCAACTGCTCTTCATTTCTTGAACTACCTTCCTTTTCCAAAGAGGTAATGCTGAGGTCAGTCAGAACGGCTTTCTGAGAAGACTGGCTTGGATTTCTGGGTCTGTTCCAGTTGATTCAAGTTGAATTGGCTTGTATCAATGAAGCGCCCGATGCAGTTCACAAAATAGGCCTCAGCCGGACTGTCCAACTTTGGCCCAGGCTTGTCCATGAACTTTTCCCAACAAAGTTTTGTCATCTGTTGCACCAGTTGCTGGAAGCGCTGCTTCTGAGTCTCTACCTCCATGAAATGCTGCAGCTGCCAGTCAACCGAGCCCAAACCCGCTGCGGAGGAAGATGAGGAGGAATCTATCCCAGTGCGGCCACGCGTGCCAAGATGAACTCCTCACCAACTCACCAACCTTCACGTCTGCTTCTGTTTTGTTTTGTTTTTTAATATTTTTTAATATTTTATTTATTACCATTTATTTTTGGCTGCATTGGGTTTTTGTTGCTGTGCACGGGCTTTCTCTAGTTGTGGTGAGTGGGGGCTACTCTTTGTTGGGGTGCGTTGGCTTCTCATTGCGGTGGCTTCCCTTGTTGTGGAGCACGGGCTCTAGGTGCACAGGCTTCAGTAGCTGTGGCGCGTGTGCTCAGTAGCTGTGGTTCGAGGGCTCTAGAGCACAGGCTCAGTAGTTGTGGTGCACGGGGTTAGTTGCTCCATGGCATATGGGATCTTCCCGGACCAGGGCTCGAACCCGTGTACCCTGCATTGGCAGGCGGCTTCTTAACCACGGTGCCACCAGGGAAGCCCCTGTTTCTGTTTTGTAATAAGTTCATTTGTATCATATTTTAGATTCCACGTATAAGGGATATCATATGGTATTTGTCTTTCTCTTTCTGGTTTACTTTGCTTAGTATGATAACCTCTAGGTCCATCCATGTAGCTGCAAATAGCATTATTTCATCCTTTTTTATGGCTGAGTAGTATTCCAGTGTGTGTGTGTGTGTGTGTGTGTGTGTGTGTGTGTGTGTGTGTGTGTGTGTGTGTGTGTATGTACACACACCACATCTTTATCCTTCCATCTGTTGGACATTTATGTAGTTTCCATGTCTTGGCTATTTATTGTAAATAGTGCTGCTGTGAACATAGGGGTGCATGTATCTTTTTGAATTAGCGTTTTCTCCAGATGTATGCCCAGGAGTGGGATTGCTGGATCATATGGTAACTCTATTTTTAGTTTTTTAAGGAAGCTCCATACTGTTCTCCATAGTGGCTTTACCAGCTTACATACCCACCAACAGCATAGGAGGGTTTTCTTTTCACTACACTTTCTCCAGCATTTATTTGTTGACTTTTTCATGATGGCCATTCTGACCAGTGTGAGGTGATACCACATTATAGTTCTGATTTTCATTTCTCTACCAATTAGCGACATTGAGCATCTTTTTATGTGCCTATTGACCATCTGTATGTCCTTTGGAGAAAAGTCTATTTAGGTCTCTGTCCATTTTTTTTGTTGGGTTATTTGTTTTTTGTTGTTACTGAGTTGTATGAGCTGTTTGTATATTTTGGAAATTAAGCCCTTGTCAATCACATTGTTTGCAAATATTTTCTCCCAGTCCCTAGGTTGTCTTTTCGTTTTGTTCATGGTTTCCTTTGCTGTGCAAGAGCTTATAAGTTTGATTAGGTCCCATTTGTTTATTTTTGCTTTTATTTCTTTTGCCTTGGAAGACTGACCTAAGAAAACATTACTATGTTTTATGTCAGAGAATGTTTTGCATATGTTCTCTTCTAAGAGTTTTATGGTATCATGTCTCATGTTTAAGTCTTTAAGCCATTTTGAGTTTATTTTTGTGTATGGTATGAGGGAGTGTTCTAACTTCATTGATTTACATGTGGCTGTCCAGCTTTCCCACCACCACTTCCTGAAGAGACTGTCTTTTTTCCATTTTATATTCTTGCCTCCTTTGTTGAAAATTAATTGACCATAGGTGTGTGGGTTTATTTCTGGGCTCTCTCTTCTGTTCCATTGATCCATGTGTCTGTTTTTATGCCAGTACCATGCTGTTTTGATGACTATAACTTTGTAGTATTGTTTGTGGTGTGGGAGGGTTATGCTTCCAGCTTTGTTCTTTTTCCTCAGGATTGCTTTGGCAATATGGGTCTTTTATGGGTCCATATAAATTTTAGAATTTTTTTGTTCTAGTTCTGTGAAAAATGTCATGGGTAATTTGATGGAGATTTCATTGAATCTGTAGATTGCTTTGGGTAGTATGGCCATTTTTACACTATTAATTCTTCTAACCCAAGAGCATGGGATAGCTTTCCATTTCTTTGAATCATCTTCAGTTTCTTTTATCAGTGTTTTATAGCTCTCAGCATATAAGTCTTGCACATCCTTGATCAGGTTTATTTCTAAGTATTTTAATTTTTTTAATGCAGTTGTAAAAGGGATTGTTTTCTTGCTTTCCCTTTCTGATATTTCATTGTTAGTGTAAAGAAGTGCAAATGATTTCTGTGTGTTAATCTTGTATCCTGCTACCTTGCTGAATTCATTTATCAGTTCTAGTAGTTTTTGTGTGGAGTCTTTAGGGTTTTCAATATGTAGTATCATGTCATCTGCATATAATGAGAATTTTACATCTTTCCTTTCAATTTGGATACTTTTTCTTGTTTGATTGCTCTGGCTAGGACTTCCAATACTATGTTGAATAGAAGTGGTGAGGGTGGGCATCCTTGTCTTGTTCCAGATTTTAACAGGAAGGCTTTCAGCTTTTCACCATTGAGTATTATGTTGGCTGTGAGTTTGTCATAAGTAGCTTTTTTTTGGCTGCATTGGGTCTTTGTTGCTGTGTGCAGGCTTTCTCTAGTTGCAGTGAGTGGGGGTTACTTTTTGTTGCAGTGCATGGGCTTCTCATTGTGGTGGCTTCTCTTGTTGCAGAGCACGGGCTCTAGGCATATGGGCTTCAGTAGTTTTGGCACACAAGCTCAGTAGTTGTGGCTCGCGGGCTCTAGAGCACAGGCTCAGTAGTTGTGGCGTACAGGCTTACTTGCTTTGTGGCATGAGGGATCTTCCTGGACCAGGGCTCGAACCCATGTCCCCTGCATTGGCAGGCAGATTCTTAAACACTGCGCCACCAGGGAAGTCCCATAAATAGCTTTTATTATGTTGAGATATGTTCCCTTTATACCCACTTTGGTGAGAGTTTTTATCATGAATATATGTTGAATTTTATCAAATGCTTTTTCTGCATCTATTGAGATGGTCATGTGGTTTTTGTCTTTTCTTTTGTTGATGTGGTGTATTACATTGATTGATTTACATATGTTGAACCATCCTTGTGACCGTGGGATGAATCCAACTTGATCCTGCTGTATGATCTTTTTTATGTGTTGTTGGATTCGGTTTGCTAATATTTTGTGGAGAATTTTTGCATCCATATTCATCAAAGATATTGGCCTGTAATTTTCTTTTTTGGTGGCGTTTTTGTCTGGTTTTTGTATCAGGGTGGTGGTGGCTTCATAGAATGACTTTGGGAGTGTTCCATCCTCTTCAGCCTTTTGGAAGACTTTGAGATGGATTGGTATAAGTTCTTCTCTTATGTTTGGTAGAAATTGACCTTATTTACTCTTTAGCTAATCTCTCATCCAGTCTGACACTCTTTAGGCTTCACCAGGAGTTATCACAAAACTCTGAGCCTGTAGAGAGGAAAACAGCACCAGGTCTTATCTCAGTGTCATCTGATTCCATTCACTGCTTTGCCTCTCAATAAATCTCTTATTCACTTCCTTGGAATTTCGTGTCACTTCTGGGTCTTCATCTGAGGCCAGCTCCCACACCACACGCACACACACACCCCTCCTCTCTCTCTCTCTCTCTCTCTCTCTCTCTCTCTCTCTCTCTCTCTCTCTGTGTGTGTGTGTGTGTGTCTCTCTCTCATGGTCACTGTACTTCCTAACCTGTCTTAGTGATGATGACAGCCTCCCCCCCTACCCCCCCCCCCACACTCATGCACACACACACACTCTGTCTCATGGTCGCTGTACTTCCTCACCTGTCTTAGTGATGATGACAGCCACCACCCCTGTCCAGGGGTCCAGGCAAGTGAGCCAGTACATGCAGAATACCCTCCCTTCAGCCTTAATGGCATTGCCACATAACCTGTGGGGTGTTCCTCTTAAGTCTGACATAGTCCATGTGCCAATCTCCTGCTTATGGGTAACTTTACATGAACCCCCTCCTTCCCTGAACTCCAGGTGTATATTTTCACATGCCCACTTAACACGTCCACTTAGAGGTGCCTGCAATACCTCAGACTCAGCATGGTGACATCTAACTCCTGATAGTACTGCTGTTAATTACTCCTGCTATTGACTTCGCATCTTTCACCTAAAGCCAAACTTCTAGGATTTATGTGAAACTTCTCTCACCCTTACAGTAGTGATCATTCCTACTTAAAAACTCAACCTAATGCTACAAGCAACTTCTTAGAAAATATTTGGACATAAAGGTAAAAGTCTTTAGGGACTTCCCTGGTGGTCCAGTGGCTAAGACTCCATGCTTCCAATGCAGGAGGCCTGGGTTCGATCCCTGGTCAGGGAACTAGATCCCACATGCAGCAACTAAGAGTTAGCATGCCGCAGCTAAAGATCCCACACGCAGCAGCTAAAGATCCTGCATGCTGTAACGAAGATCCTGCATGCCGCAACTAAGACCTGACACGGCCAAGTAAAACATAAATAAATAAATACATATTTAACAAACAAAAAGGTAAAAGTCATTACCTCATGCTGGGAATGAAGCTATAATAAAAATTTTATGGCTACAATACTAAAATGATTATGGTACCCTCCCAAATAATTCAAAAACAATATTCTGTTGGAAAATAAATTTTTAATTAATGCAAAAATGTAATTTCCATGAGGGAGAGAAAGATTGCTGTTTATCCAGTGATAGGGGCAGTGCCTGGCAATAGCAAGCACTCCATAAATAAAATGATGGGTACAGATTTTCTGATTTTTTTTTTTTTTTTTAGCCATGCCACATGGCTTGTGGAATCTTAGTTCTCCCACCAGGGATCGAGCCTGTGCCCCCTGCAGTGGAAGTGGGGAGTCTTAACCACTGGACCACCAGGGAATTCCCTTCCTGATTCTTTCTTGAATGCCCCATTCCCCTGTCCCTGCTTCCACCCCAGCAAATGCTTACCTGGCTTTGTGGGCAATCCAGCCATGATTGGCTGGAGCCAGGTCAGTATTTGTTAATTGGATTGCACAGAGCTGAAGAGAGGGAGTACCCCATACCACAAGATCACCTGAGGTGGGGATGCAGTGCCTACATCAGCCCCATCTGGGCTGGAGCTGATCTCCATGGTTACAAATAGAGCACAACATGTGTTCCTGTCCATTTTAGTATTGTGGCCACAAAATTTTTATTATAGCTTCATTCCCAATGCTTTTGAACAAATAATTTGTTGGACTTTTACCTTTATGTCCAAATATTTTCTAAGAAGTTGCTTGTAGTATTAGGTTTGTGGGAAAGAGAAGATCTGGGGTGTAACCTACCCGAGACGAAATTTCTCATTGTGCTGATCACTGTTTCTAATGCTTCTCCCCTTGTTGTGTCCAGACATTTAGAATGAATAAGATAGAGGGCAGTGGTGGTACAGTCATGTGCATTGATGTCTGGGCAATGGCTGTCTTTCTCACAGGGCTAAATTACTAGGGTAAGTTTGATCATTCATTATGAATCACTGGTGGGGGGCGGTTCATTATACACAGAGGCTGCACCCACTGAAAACAGCCTAAACATGTTGCTATTTTCTCTTTCCCAAATTTGCCACTTCATACCCACAAATAAAAGACTGAGCCTATTAGCCTTTATAAAGATTTAAAGAACATTATATAATTTCTAAGTACCCATAAAATAATATATATTCACCTTGCTTGAATGAGGGCATTCATTCATTCAGTAGATATTTATTGAACACCTAGTATGGGCCAGGCATTGTGCTAGGTGCTCAGTGAATATAGATACATGAAAAAGAGACCAAAAGTGTATAGATCTTAAACAAGTATAAGAAGGGGTTTCCCCAAAGTCCTTGAAGGATTTGACTTTGGTATACATGTCTTCCTGACTTCTGTCCTCTGCTCTGAGCACAACCCTTCACCACTAGACCCACTTCCACAAAAAAATGACTACTTCTGCATGTTGTCAATGGGTTGTGCATGACAATGGGCAGTATTTATGTAGGCAGCACAGACAGTAGCTTTTCACTTAATGTAGCAATAACACAATATTAATCAATGGGCACTGCCTTCCATAGCGATTGAACAAATGCTTGATGTGGGTCAGGTCTCTTAATCCAAAAGCCACAGAGAGAGTGCAGAATGGGAAAAGTCTGTACCTGAGAAGGAACACTGTTAAGGAAAAATGAATTTGTTTTCAATTTGGTTTAAATCAGGTGTGGGATTCTACCCTCCTTTTGGATCCCCAAATAGGAGAATCTCAGCACAGATAATCACAAACTGTGTGAGTGTTGAAATCCCTGCCCTGCTGGAAGGCAGCGCCAGGCTCACAGAGGCACACATCTATCTCAAAGTCACCCTGCCCTTTGCAAATGGCAAAGATAACTTCACATGTTCTGATTTCCCCTTATTTCAAGGCTACATCATGTGAACTCCATTTAAAACAATGTGATTTTGCACTCCTGTAATGGATACCATGAGCACGTTGAGATGTGAGAGTATGGGACAGGGTGGGGCACCTTTCTACCAGTGTGCGGAAACTAGGGAACAGTTCCAAGGCTCATGGATAGGAGAGATAGGTACGTGGCCCCAGTGGCTTAAACCTCAGTCCTTGAAGGATGTGCCTCCACCACCATTCATAGAAGTCCTAGCGACAGCAGCTAGGCAAGAAAAATAAAAGGCATCCCAATTGCAAAGTGAGGAAACATTGGAATCATAAAGGAGTAATTATAGTTCAGGTGTACAAAACGGATTGGGAAGACTGTTGAGGTTCTGGTGTCAGACACATCCCTGTACCACTGAGAACTTGAACTTTCTGTGAAGTACCAAACCCTAGGACACCTACAGCTATATTTAGAACATCTGCCAGGTGTAACCTTATGGTCTCAAGGTTCCCCTTTGTCAGCGCAAGAACTTCAGACCCCAACCAATGCTTGTTTAGCAAGCACTCTTCTTGCCATCTCTAAATAATTCCTTACAAACAACATATGTAACTAACTGTGCCCTTGCAGTTTTTTGCCTGTATAAGCTTCCTCCATTTTGTAATCCAGAGGAACATAGTTCAGGTGCTTCTTGAACCTGTGTCTCCCAGGCTGTAGTCTAATAAACCACAAATAAATGCCTCTTTATTTCAATAAGGTCTCCATTTCTGAAATTTAAGTTAACATTGCTTGGTGTAGTTGGCATTACCCAGTGTGACCTCCAGCACTTCTTCAGACTTGGTGTTGGCATTCAGTACCTACATGGACCCATTGCGTTTAGCCATCTTTTTTTTTTTTTTTTTTTTTCCCCCCGGTACGCGGGCCTCTCACTGTTATGGCCTCTCCCATTGCGGAGCACAGGCTCCGGACGCACAGGCTCAGCGGCCATGGCTCATGGGCCTAGCCGCTCCACGGCATGTAGAATCTTCCCGGACTGGGGCACAAACCCGTGTCCCCTGCATCGGCAGGCAGACTCTCAACCACTGCGCCACCAGGGAAGCCCCGCGTTTAGCCATCTTTTCACTCACATAAAGACTGCAGAGAGTCCTCCTGAACCCAAAACTCTCATTTGGTCAAGGTTTAGATCATAAATAAAATTGGGTGTCTCTTAGTGTTGACTTTAGTCCTCCCTTTTGGGAGTGGAGTTTTTTTGTTTGTTTGTTTTATTTTGCTTTAATCTGTGCCACTTGGTAGGAGATTCGGGTTTGAGGTTTCTTTTGATTTTGATGAGTTCTCAGAATAATGCGAAGTTCTCATTCAAAACAAAACAAAACCCTGTCAGCTTTGTGTTTAACACCTATGGGCCCTCATCCTGTAATGACCTATCTAGATGGGTCCATTTAACCTGGTACGATTTAAAATTGCCCTGGCCAAAATGGGGAGCTTTTGAAATTCCCAAATTTGTCAATCTTCATGCATGCCTAGAAAAAATTACCGGAAACACAAAAACTAATGGAAAGCATATTTTTAAAAATTTATTATTTATAGCTGCATTGGGTCTTCATTGCTGTGCACAGGCTTTCTCTAGTTGCGATGAGTGGGGGCTACTCTTCATTGTGGTGCACGGGCTTCTCATTTGGTGCCTTCTCTTGTTTCAGAGCGTGGGCTTCAGTAGTTGCAGAATGCTGGATCAGTAATTGTGGCGCATGGGCTTACTTGATTCGTGGCATGTGGGGTCTTCCCGGACCAGGGATCAAACCCATGTCCCCTGCATTGGCAGGCAGATTCTTAACCAGTGTGCCACGAGGGAGGTCCCGGAAAGCATGTTTTAATTGATATTTAGAGGCCTCTAAACATAATACTGAGGAAATTGCTTCCCTCCAAGCTGTAATTAAAAATTGACTCAGACTGTTTCTAAACTTAAGAAATCATGAAATTCTTTACCCCACTTCTATTCCCCTCTCAGTTCTGCAACTTCTCCTCCATTCCTTCACCTACCTCTTTCCAAACTCCCTTTTAATTTAACTTACCCCCTCTTTTCTCTTTCTCCACCAGATACCCTCCTCCTCCTCCTCCATCAGTTAACACTCCTGAGCCTAAACCCCACTCAACCCCCATGTCCTGGCAGCCCCTATTAAAATGAAGTCCACCTGAACTCTTTATTGTCTTTGTCCCATGGAGTAAACGTTAACTTAGGGCTATAGCTAAAGAATTCTGTGATCCTTTTTGGACCTCATTTCCTTTGCCAAACAATTTAATCTTGTTATACAAATCTATGAACCAAGCTATTCTGATCCTTATCAACTTACACACATGCTGGTAGGGGAAGGCAGAGCAAAAGAATGGCTTAATAAGATGGATTGGAAAAACCTATAGAAGACTTCCAAAAGAAAACAGCTGAAGATCAAGATAGGGCCAAAGACTTAGCCAAAGCCCTTTACTGGTTATTCCAGAAGTTTCCCCAAATATTATTGATTGAAACATACCCAACTGTGTACTCAAAACCTAAGGAACCTGTACTTGAATTCTTTGAAAGATTTCAAAAAACTTTCAAACAGTATTCAGGGATGGAAGATGTTAATACCAACTCATGAATGGTTTAGATTAAGAACTTGCCACTTTAGTTAAAAGGCATCAGTGAAACTGGGCAGTCATGGATGCGCATGATTTATGCAGTTTGGCACAGCAGCTGTCCAAGACCACACAAAAATAGCCAAGAAGAAGCCTACTCAAATAATGAGTTTACAGCTTCAGCAACTGACTGGCCAAAAAAGGCCAACACGCCTCCAACCTTACAATGAAAGACCCTCCAACGCAGAAGACCTTCAAAGGTACCTTTGCTATTATTGCAAAAAAAGCCTGGGAATTTTAAAAGAGCTTGCTATAAATTCAGAAAGTCACTCAGAGAGAAAACAAAATCCTGCTAGCCCTTCTCCACACAAAGGTCCTATGCAACTTCCTTTATGTCTCGCCTAGGGCTGCTCCAAGAAAATACCTGGGGTTTCTCCCTTTCTTCTCACTAACACTCTTGAGAAATTGAATTCACCATTGTTTGAGAACAGACAGAGCTTTAATTCATACGGGGTACCACTCTTTCTGTTCTCAATCCCACCACTATGAAACATTCTCTTCTGTGGAGTACTAAAACAATTTCAATGGTGGGAGTTTCTAAGCACCCTGTGACTGTTTTTAAATCTCAACCCACTCCATTCCAACTTGGCCCTGTCACAGAGACACATTCCTTTCTCCTTCTTCCACTCCTGTACACATCCTCAGAAGAGACCTCTTAGAGGCCCATAATGCACGTTTCCTCCTCACAAAAGGGGGAAATGTTTTAAATCTGGAAGAACATTCCAATCAACAAGGCCCTGATGACACAAATTTAGGCCCTGCATGTGAAGCTGCCATCATTTTTCTCACATCAATCATAACCCCAAGAACGGATGAACTTGTACAAACACTACGGTCCCAAATCTCTGTGGATAGAGGGAAAATTCATTCAGCAACCCCAATCAAAATGGGTGTAGACTCATCTTAACCCCTCCCCAACATCAAGTAATATCTCCTCAAACAGGAACCTATAAAAGGAATTCAACATACCGTAAAAGACTATATTAAACAAGGTCTAGTGATTCCTTCCACCAGTCCTTGCAATACCCCCTTTGTCCCAGTTAGAAAACCTAATGGAAGAGGCATTTTGTCCAGTATTAAAGAGCCATCAATAATATAGTCATATCCCACCATCCAGTAGTCGTTAATTCCCATACTCCTTTATTTGCAGTTCCCACAGACAGCAAGGTTTTCACATGGCTGATTTATGTGGTGCTTTCTTTGTTATGCCAGTGGATCCAGAAAGCCAATCCTTGTTTGTCTTTACTTGGAACAATCAACAGTACACTTGGACAGTATATACTTGGACAGCGATATACGGAGAGTCCTATTTAGTTTTCTCAGACCTTAAAATCATACCTTGACAGCACAGACAGCACAGAAATTCTTGCTGTGGCCATGTACACCAGAATATGGAGATACCTGAGGGTAGTTAATTTCAAAGTCTGAAGTGACATATTTATGGTTAGGATAGAATATGCCCCATAAAATGTTACAGGGAAGACAGAGACTGACTAAACAGAAATGATGGGGACTATCTAAATAAATTATTACAGGGCCCAGTGTTTGTAATTACACGTGTGCCAACAATAGAATGAAGGTCAAGGACCATATTCGTTACGGTATTTTTTTTTGTTTCTCAAACTTTTAACGTGTCAAACTGTGCTACCACATATATTAGGCTTCCATTTTATTTTTTATGTTTTACTGAAGGTATTTCAAGGGTCTCAATAGGCCTTGTGATTTTCTATTGGTTTCTGCATAACTTGGTGGTTTTCAGGAACACATACAATGCATTGCTGTAGAACTGACTCTGTGAAGTTTTCTCCAGGATCTCTCTCTCTCTCTCTCTCTCTCTCTCTCTCTCTCTCTCTCTCTCTCTCTCTCTCTCTCTCGAGAGAGAGAGAGAGAGAGAGAGAGAGAGAGAGAGAGAGAGAGATAATGTACAAAATTATATGTTTCAGGTGTACAACATAGTGATTCACAATTTTAAAGGTTATACTCCATTTAGTTATTATAAAATGTTGGCTGTATTCTCTCTTGTACAATATATCCTTGTAGCTTATTTATTTTATACATAGTAGTTTGTACCTCTTAATCCACTATCCCTATTTTGCCCCTCCCTCTTCCTTCCAGTAACCACTAGTTTGTTCTCTTTATCTGTGAGGCTGTTTTTGTCTTATTCATTAGTTTATTTTTTAGATTCTATATATGAGTGATATCATACAGTATTTGTCTTTCTCTGTCTGACTTATTTCACTTAGCATAATGCCCTCCAAGTCCATCCATGTAGCTGCAAATGGCAAATTTTCATTCTTTTTTATGGCTGTGTGACACACACACACACACACACACACACACACACACACACACACACATCTTTACCCATTCATCTCTTCATGGACACTTAGGTGGCTTCCATATCTTGGTAATTGTAAATAATGCTGCTATGAATATTGGGGTGCATGTATCTTTCTGAATTAGTGTTTTTGGTTTTTTTCAGATATATACCCAGGAGTGGAATTGGTGGATCATATGGTAGTTCTGTTTAGTTTTTTTGAGAAACCATCATACTGTTTCCCACAGTGGCTGCAACAATTTACATTTTCACCAACAGTGTCAAGAGTTCCCTTACCAGGATGTATTCTTAAGTGAAAAACTATGGTCCAGAACAGTGTATAAAATATACCATGTTTTTTGAGTCAAGTAGAAGAGTATAAATATAGGGACAGAGATTTAACAGATTGGAAGGACAGGAATGAAAGTGATGAAATTTTCTTGTGTTGTAGTTTTGAATTTGTACAAATTTAAGTATTTTCCATAAAGTTTAAACAAACAATACTTAATCAAAATGGAATTTTTAAATCCATTAACATCAAAAGTAAAATGGAAGAAAAACTGAGAGAGATTGTGTGTTGCCTTGATGGTATATCCAGGATAAAGAAAGTGGCTTAACCCAGAGGGATATCAACTATACCCCAATATAAAATAAAAATTTTTTAAAAAAGAGGGATAAAACCACACACCTGAGTACAAGTATAACTAGAGGAATCTGAATAAGATCAGGTGATAGTATCAATATCAACATCGTTGTTGTGATATAATATCGTCTTACTATTGGGGAAACTGGGTGAAGTACACACAGGATCTCTCTGATTCCTTCCCTTCCCTTTCCCTTTGTTTCCCTTTCCTTTCCTTTGTCCTCTCCTTTCTGTGCCACAATGTGTGCAGGATCACAGTTCCCCAACCCGGGATTGAACCTGGGTCACGGCAGTGAAAGCGCCAAATCTTAACCACTAGACCACCAGGGAACTCCCTCTCTGCATTCTTACCCTTGCATGTGAATCACTGATTTTCACAATAAATATTTCAATTTAAAAAATCCAAGGGAGGGAATTCCCTGGTGGTCCATTGGTTAGGGGGTGTTCTCCGAGATCTTATCGAATATTTGTATGAAGTTGTCATTTCTGTCTGGAGAGATCCTCACCAATTGTGAAGTGTTCCTTCTCTGGGATGCGGACTTTGTAAGGGAGGAGGAGTGTAGTGTATCAATGTCATTATTCAGTTTAACTTTATACACCAGTGGGTTCATTCAAAATATTCATAGTAAACATTATTTTTATAATACTATTTAAGGTTGAAGTAAAAAATATCACCAGTGTGATGAAAACAGGTTACAAAACTAGAAAATGAAGCAAAATAAGGGACAAAGGAAAGAACCAGAAATCTTGATAAGAATCACAAGATGAAGTTAAATAACAAAAACATACGCCAGTAGAATTTCCCGTGGAAATTTGGGAGTGTGGGTAAATCTGAGAGTCTAACAACCATGACATTGCTGAGGTTGTGGATCAATCCACTCTTAATGACCTCCAGTGAGTCACAGGTAGTAATGATTGACAACTTCCCCTGATCATAGAGGTCCTGCAGAGACACAGCAAGCGTCTAAATTAAATGCCCTGTTCTCACTGAGTGCAGGGTGACTCCATTCTTCTAAGAGGATGTCTGGTCCAAACTTTTATTTTCTGTTTAAGAAAATTATCTTACAAATGGGACATGTCATTGAGATGAAATCACAATAAGGCAAAGATGATAGAGATAAATATATAGATGATAGACGTATAGGTGGATGATAGACATACAGATGACAGAAGAATGGATCCATTTTTATAGGTGAGGAATGGAAGCCAAGGCCCTAGGAGGGTAGAGAGTGTTTATTACTATGATAAAGAGAACATCCAGGTACTTGAGATGCAATGAACAGCCTTCTGCCAAGGATAAAAATTTAGAGACACATCATTAAAGTCTCCATGACACAACATGCCCCTCATCAGCAGATACCACAGACACTAGGCATCTACTCAGAGTAGGAGCTCATCTTCTTCACCTTATTACTCACTACCTTATCTTGAAGCCTCTACAGTGAACCCTGTTTATGATCAGTGTGTTTAGTGAGAAGCCAGTGAAACAAGTTTCAAAACAATGCAACTGAGGAGAGAGGGGAAGTGTCAGGCACTCCTGATGGACGTTGATGAGGGGCAACATGCCTCTGGTTTCCTCAGCAAATGCCTTTACTGTTTTTATGGCTTTGTTCTTATGTCTGTCTATATCACTTTTTTTTTTTTTTTTTTTCCTGGTACGCAGGCCTCTCACTGTGTGGCCTCTCCCGTTGCGGAGCACAGGCTCCGGACGCACAGGGTCAGCGGCCATGGCTCACAGACCCAGCCGCTTCACGGCATGTGGGATCTTCCCAGACCAGGGCACGAACCCGTGTCCCCTGCATCAGCAGGCGGACGCTCAACCACTGCGCCACCAGGGAAGTCCTATATAACCTATTTAAGGTGGTTCCTTTTTTATTGTCTTGACCTCAGGAAGTGAAATCTATTTTAAGAATTGTTAATTTTCAGTTTCCTGACATAAATGTTTTCTAAGAGTCAGATACCTGAAGAGATACTTACCAAATGTATATTTGCTCCCATAACAAGGATGCCATGGCAGCATCTGAGTGTGCAATGGGGACACGTAAGCCTGAGATAAAGGTTTAGAACCCCACTATGTCATCTGCTCCTTGGAAGTGATTACGTCACCTGTAAGTGCACTGACAGTGTCTGCATATGGAGAGGAGACAAACTGAAAAACACTTGAGACTGTGTAAATACCCAGAGCTTTCAGAAGTACTTAGAGTTTCCCTGGTGGCGCAGTGATTAAGAATCCGCCTGCCAACGCAGGGGACATGGGTTCGAGCCCTGGTCCGGAAAGATCCCACATGCCACAGAGCAACTAAGCCCATGCACCACAACTACTGAAGCCCACGCACCTAGAGCCCTTGCTCCACAACAAGAGAAGCCATCCCAAAGAGAAGCCCGCACGTTGCAACGAAGAGTAGCTCCCACTGGCTGCAACTAGAGAAAGCCTGTGCACAGCAACGAAGACCCAACGCAGCCAAAAAGAAATAAACTAAAAGATAATAATAATAAGAGTGCTTAATGAGATATCCATGAGGAGTGGCAGAAATTGATGGTGGAAAACTGGTTTTTGAAATAATCAAAATCCCAGTGGAATGTGAGGGGGAAAAAAAAACAGCTCACATTTAATAAGTGAAAGAACGAAACCACTAAAATGCCTACTGGGGATTTTTTAGTAGATTTAAAGGCTTTTCACAAAACATAATTTCTTCCTATAACTCAGAGCATTCATGGTAGTAAAACTGAAGGAAAAGGAAGGGTGAGGAAAGTTAGAAAGTATACCCACAGTTGTGCAAATGAATGTTAAATGTGCATTATCATTTTGTTCTGTATTTTAAGATGTCAGTAGGTACCACATGGGGGACTTGCCTGGCGTTTTAGTGGTTAAGACTCTGCGCTTCCATTTCAGGGGGCAAGGATTTGATCCCTGTTGCAGGAACTAAGACCCCACATGCTGTGCAGTGAGGCCAAAAATAATAAAGTACCATATGTGTTTCAGACTTGTTTCTAGGAATACAGAATGTATCAGTGCACAACATGTAAATACATATTTTCCTACTGGAACTTACTCTGTATTTGATAGAAAAATAAAATAAGCAGTTCTTCTATGATATTAAGTTGCATAGTGTAATAGAAGGTGATGGGGTCCTAAGGAAGTAAGAAGGTCAGCGAATGGGTGATGAAAAAATTGTGAGTTTACTATGGGTTAAGGCACTGAGTGTCCACATTTGCATTCATAGTGAAGATTAAAACTGAAGACATATTTTAGGTGGCTTCTTTCTTCCTTTCCAATTGCTACATATTCATTATTTTGCCGGTTTTTTTTTTTTTGTATTGAATGAAATTGGAACTCCAGGATGATACTGAATAAGAGAACAATCAGCAGCTGTCCTCCTTTTATTCTAATGGCAATAGTTTAATAATGGTTCAAAGGTATAGTATTTCTATTAGCTCTTTGTAGATGTTGTAGGATTAAGAAGGCTCACTTCTATCCGTAATTTGATATCTGTTGGTGTACTAGCATTGAACATTTCACAAAGGAAAAAAACATTTTAATTCCCATTCATAATATTATCAGATGTAGAAAATACATATGCAAGACCTATAAAAAAGTCTAAAAACATTTCCATCAAAACTAAATAAGATCTACATAAAAGGAGATGTATCATGTTTATGGATTGGGACACTCTGTATTTCTTTCTAAATTGAAGATTAGGAGAATTCTCTGGAGGTCCAGTAGTTAGGACTCAGCGCTTTCACTGCCCTGGCCCAGGTTCAATTGTTGATCAGGGAACTAAGATCCCATAAGCTGTGTGGAACAGCCAAAAAATAAAAATAAATTGAAGACTAAATACAATCCCAGTGAAATTCCTAGTAGGATTTTTGTGCTGTATAAACTGAAAAGTGGATTCTAAATTTCATATGGAAAGGCAAAGAACCAAGAAAGGTTATAATGAATGAAAAAAAAAAGAAAGTCAAAGGAGTATACAACCTTGTTTTCAAGACATACTATAAAAACAAATTAGTTAATAGATGAAAATACTGGCACAAATAAAGTAGATAAATGCAACAGAATAGAAATTCCAGAAATAAACATGTACATAAATGACTGACCTTCGATGAAGATACGAAAGCAATTCAGGGGAAAAGGTATAATTTTTAAAATCAGTATCACTGCAGCAATTGGGTATCTATATTTTAAAAAATAACTCCCACAAGTAATTGAAAATGATTCATTTACATCAATAAAAACTCTAAACCATAAAAGTTACAGGAAGAAACAAGGGAAAAAGTATAAGAATGGACAAATTAGACTACACTAAAATTAAGAACTTTTTCTCTGGAAAAGTGATTGAAAAGACCAATTCTGGAAGAATGTATTGCTAAGTATTTCCATTAGAGGACCTTAATAATTCATGAAGAAATGTCAAAAGTCAGTAATTAACAAATCAGATGAATAGAAATTTCAATAACAATATATGGCTGGAAATTAACACATGGAAGACCACTCAGCATCATGTCATTAGGGAAATGCAAATTAAAATCACTCGATACCACTATACACCTATGATGTCACAAAAATCAGAAAGCCTGCACATACCAAGTGTTGGTAAGAATGGAAAGAATGGGAACTTGTGTTCTGGTGTTTCTGGCGAGACTGTAAAAGGATACTACCACTTTAAAAAGTTTGACTGACCCCACATAAGTTAAACATTCACCTACTCTACAACACAGGAGTTGTGGTGCTAGATATTAACTCAAGTGAAGGAACACTTAAGTCCAGAAGGCATTTCTCCAGTGTGAACTTTCCTCTTTTTTATGAGCTTGGAGCTACATACAAAGAACTACACTCATAAGGCCTTTCTCCGGTGTGGATTCTCTGGTGGACAATAAGACTTGTTCTGTAACTGTAAGGCTTCCCACATTCATTGCACTGAAAAGGCTTTACTCCAGTGTGGATTCTCTGGTGGACAGCAAGACTTGTTTTGTTACTGTAGGGCTTCCCACATTCACTGCACTGAAAAGGCTTTGTTCTACTGTGGACATTTCGGTGGCTAACAAGTGTATTCTTTAGCTTGAAGGCTTTCCCACATTCATTACACTCATAGGGTCTTTCTCCAGTGTGGATTCTCTGGTGCTCAGCAAGTCTGATTTTCCTCTTGAAAGCTTTCCCACATTCGCTGCACTCATAACGCCTTTGTGCAGTGTGAACACTCTGGTGTTTATTGAGGGCAAAGCTGCTTATAAAGAAGTTCCCAC
The DNA here is from genome assembly GCF_026419965.1 of Kogia breviceps. Lineage (NCBI taxonomy): Eukaryota > Metazoa > Chordata > Mammalia > Artiodactyla > Physeteridae > Kogia > Kogia breviceps. Next base: position 1,207,312 of record NC_081327.1, read on the forward strand.
ATTTCTTACACCCATAAACTTTTTCTCCATTGTGAATTCTCTGGTGTACAATAAGACTTTTTTTGTTGACATAGGCTTTCCCACACTCACTGCACATATGAGGTCTTTCTCCAGTGTGGGTTCTCTGGTGGATAATAAGACTGGTTTTATAACTGAAGGACTTCCCACATTTGGTGCACTTGAAAGGCTTTTCTCCAGTATGGATCCTCTGGTGCACAAGAAGTTTATTTCTGTAAAGGAAGAGCTTCCCACATTCACTGCATTTATGAGGTTTCTCTCCAGTGTGGACCTTTTGGTGCTGGACAAGTGAATCCTTGCGGGCATAGGCTTTCCCACATTCGTTACACTCATAGGGTCTTTCTCCAGTGTGGACTCTTTGGTGCTGAACAAGTTTACATTTGTAGATGAAGACTTTGCCACATTTACTGCAGTCAAAAGGCTTTTCTCCTGTGTGAACTCTCCGATGATGAGAAAGACCCCCCCTGAGTCTGAAGAACTTCCCGCAGTCGCTGCACCCATAAGGTTTTTCTCCAGTGTGAACTCTCAGGTGCTCCGTGAATTTATACTTCTTACTGAAGGCTTTGCCACATTCGCTGCACTCATAATGCCCTTGCCCAGGGTGAGAGACCTCCCTGCTCTGCCTGCTTCTACGTGGATGCTGTCCATCGTGGGAGGGCTGGTGCTGGGGAAAGCCCAAGCTGCCTAGGAAAGCCTTCTCAACCTCTCCGCATGTGAACATATTGTCGGGTAAAAAGACTTTGCAGCTTGTCACAAGCAAGGCCCCATTCTCTTCCCTTCTGAGGTGTTTCTCTCCACTGGGCTGCTTCTGGTGCTGTTGTAGATGAGAAGTGAACATTTTCCCACAAGCCCCAGAAGAGGATGGTTTCAGCCCAGGATGCACTCCTTGGTGCTCAGCCAGGTACAAAACGTCTTTCTCTACCAGGGTACCCGTATCTGAAGTAAGAGTCTTCAGGATAGATAGGTCTGGATTTGGATTCCTGTCTTGTGTCACTTGTTCTACAGAAACACATTGTTCAGAAGTGGCCTCCTCAGTACCTACTGCACGCCAACACCCTGAAAGCACAAAAATGCTGATAAACTGTATGGAGACGCTGGTAGGTCAGGAGCCCACTACAAATCTGTGCATGAAACATGTAGGAATAAGCCCATGGGTTTGTTAATAAAACAAGGGAGGAAGGGTCCAGTGATAGAAGGGGATACTGTGCAATACTAGGCCTCTGATGATCGCAGAACAGGAAATGTCTCAAACCAGCAAGAACACAGGATACCAGGATGTGGCACTGTGGCGGGAGGAGAGGCTAGAACAACCCACTCCTCGGCCAATGGCTTTCAGCAGGACTTTCTGGTGGTGACAAGTGTCAGCTTTGGAGAATGCATGTCTCAATCCAGGAAAATGCAATTACACCTGACTATCAGTGTTCAAAGACAATATAAGTAAACATGTACCTCTCATGATACATTAAGGATATGCATATACAATATGCAAAATACATAAAATTGGAGAACAGTGCAGAGAGGGGGAAAGGAGAGGTGTGGAGGACACTAAGGTGGAAACAGGAGTCAGAAATCACATTAGAAATGAAAAGTGGGCAAAGTGTCGAAATGGGGAGAAGTGGAAGAAAGAAATGAAGTATGAGCATGATGAGTCTTGACGTTGAAAGAGGAGAGAGCAAAGGACATTTCCCTGTAGGATTAGAACTCATCAATGATATCATGCCTTCCTACAGCTCCTACTCACCAGGCTCAGGATGCAATTAACCCTCCTCCTATGACTAGAGAGGGGCCTACCTCGTCAGGCACCCAGGGTTGCCTCCATCCCTCAGCTCAGGCTGGGTGACTGTGAACCCTACCAGATCAAATCCTCAGAGAAAAATAGGGCCATTAGGAGAAAGACACTGGCCCAGAGCGAACCAACCAATGACAGGCTTCAGGAATAAAATGTATCACTAGAAGAACCTTAAGGAGTCTTGCAAAAATAATCTAGGGTTGACCACAAATGCTGACCATGTAAGTGTCTGTAATTCCTGACACAGGCAGTGCAAAAAAGGGGTTAGAACGTGTGACACGGATCTTGCACACATCTGAACAGTCAACACACCAAGCGCTGGCAAAGCTAAGTGGCATCAGTTGGGCAGGCTTCAAGCCTCTGAGACCAAAGCCTCTTCTGTGAAAGGCTTCAGGGCCTATGGTACAGGGCTGAACACACGCAGAGTGGGGGAACGCAGCTCAAGTGCCAGGGAATCAGGGAAGTAAGCAGTGTCCAAGGTCCAGGCTGCGAAGGACGGAGTGAGCCATGCAAAAAGAAGGGCGGAGTCCCATACGGGGCGATGGTGTGGGAACAGGGGTCCTTACCCAGGGAGGCTATAAGTGACAGGTTCTCCAGCATCACGTCACAGTACAGGAGTCTCTGAGCATCGTTAAGGAGACCCCATTCCTCCTGGGAGAAGGACACAGCCACATCCTCAAAGATCACATGGCCCTGTCATGAGGGGGACAAGTGAATTCACAGCAGCCTCTGCAACCAGGACCCCCAGGTCATGGTCGTCCACCCCAGTGACCCAGCTCAGAGGACACACTAGGTCCTGATGCCACAAGGACCTGCTAGGGTTACGTCATTCAGTTAGAGAGGGAGACAAGCAGTCTCACAAGACGCTCTGGGGCTGCCACACAGACCCCCAGCCACTCTCCTCAGAGTCGACTCTCCTGAGATCACACAGATCACACCATATACAATGACACTTGTGCTCAGCCCCCTGGAGTAAAGCCTGGGGACAAGGGCCCTGAGTCCATGCTCACACTCCCTCCCTCTCCATTGCCCAGCCCTGCAGGGTCACAACTCCCTCACGTGCCCGACCATGACCCTCAACCCACCCCACGCCACCACCTCGGCCCCAGGCTTTCGGCACCTCACCGTGTTCCCCACGTGCCACCCAGCATGCGGTGCTTCCCCAGGCCTCTGCGGGACCTGCTGCTACAGGCGGTCCCAGCACTGCTTTCGGTCCCCCTACCTGGCCCTGCTCCGTGTTCCCACGTCAGCACCCAGACATCGTGCGGGGTCAGATGCCCGGAGCCCTCGTCCTCCATTGTCCCACGTGCTGACCCCGCACCTCTTACTCCTTCCTCTCTCTGCTCCTCTCATTCCAAGCCCAGCCCCCCACCCAGCGGCCCAGCCCAAGACCCTGTCCCAGCTGCACTCATCTGCCCTCAGCTGATCTGTCGTCCAGTCTCTCTCTCTTCAGGCTCCAACAGCAGTCATCACAAGACTTTGAGCCTGTGGAGGGGAAACAATGCCCCAGGCCTTACCTCCCTGTCATCTGACCTCCATTCCTGCTTTGCCTCTCAATCCATACCTTATCCACCCCTTCGAATCCCGTGCCACAACCAGGACCTCCCCGGAGGCCACTCCCACCCCCCCCACACTCATGGTCACTGCACTGCCTCATCCATCTTAGTGATGACAGCCACCCCTGTCCCCGTGCCCAGGGAGCTGAGCCAGTCCACGGAGAACACCTTCCCCACCCTACAACTTTCATGTCACCCACACATGACCTGAGGGCCTGGAATCTGACCTGGTCCACATGCTATCCACCTGTCAGGGGTATCTTCAATCCTGAACCCCACCTTCCCTGCACTCCAGGTGTGTGTCTCCAGTGGCCCGCTTGACACCCCCCACGAGACACCCCGGCCATATCTGAGACTCAGCATGGGGACACAGAACTCTGGACAGTCCTTCTGTCCATTACTCCTACTTCTGACTTCCTATCTCAGACATGGTGTCCCCACCGTCACCTAGAGGCAAACATCCTGGGGTCATGTCAGCCTACTCTCTCTCATCCTGTACAGCAGAAAATCAGCTCTACCACAAATGAGATTCGGAGACTCACCTCTTCTCCTGCTACAGAGCCATTGCCAGGATCCAGTCACAATCAACATTCAACAGGACTGTGCCCTCCACTGGGCTCCCGGCTCCACCCTCACCCCGTCTTCTTCCTCTCGGCAGGCAGAGCAGCCTGTTCAGACCCAGCATCAGATCACTTCCCTCCTCTGCAGCCAACGTGGCATGGACCTGCCCCCTCAGGAGAGGCCCAGCTCCTCAGGCTGCCATCCCAGGAATGACTCATGCCCTCAGTCTTTATCAGCCCATGTCATGGGTCCTGCAGTTCCCTGAACACTCCCCTCTCAATCTCATCTCCAAGCTGTGCCCAAGGACATGTCACCACTTGACCTCCACTGGAACACCTTTGTACAACTTCTGGCTTTGATTAATGGTCCTGTGCCTGAGATGACACCCGGGCATAGACCTAAGGATCCACAATCCCGGGAGAACACTGTCTCCTATATCTGTGTGTCAGGACCAGGGGTAGCGAAGATGTCTCGGTAGGTACTGGGGCTTCTTCCACTTACCTGTCCAGGGACCATAAATGCTGCTGCTACCATGGGAACCTGTGAAAAGAGGGAGGATCTGAGGTAAAGGTGATTATGGTGAGGATGTAAAGGCTGAGCTGTTTCTTCCCTTTTCCTGGTCATGAGTCATCTGAGGCTGACCTCAGATCCTCAGTCCTCAAAGCTATAGCTTGACAACTCGAAAGGCTTAGACAAAGACTCAACGTTCTTGGGAGTTCCCTGGCGGTCCAGTGGTTAAGACTTCAAGCTTCCACTGCAGGGGGCCCAGGTGCCATCCCTGGTTGGGGAACTAAGATCCCACATGCCGCGGGGCATGGCAAAAAAAAAAAAAAAAAAGACTCACCTTCTTTGAGTCTTAGTGTCTTCATGTAAACGGCAACACTTA